>NC_058131.1:575417102-575540474 GCF_016433145.1 Gracilinanus agilis
GCCCCCTGGTCTCCCGGCCCCCAGCCCCCAGGCCCAGCTGGTGCGGCGACACTAAGCTCGCGCCCCGAGCAGCCAGAAAATCGTTTTTCCTGTTGGGGAGGGCCGTGAGTCTAAGGTTGCCCCGGCCAGGGGGCAGGAGGGCCCGGCACTGGGCCTCCCCGAGCTCCGTTATTTCTATGGCAAACTACAAAGACAAATGGTGAGGCAGGCTGAGGCCCGGGCCCGGGGCCAGGGAATGGCACCAGGCTGGGTTCTTCCTGAGAGGCCTCCCCAGCACCTGGGAGGCCCAGTGAGGGGAGACCGGCCAGGGCAAGCTGCAAAGGCATCTTAGTTTCAAGACCTCTCCCCAGGCTTTCTGGAGGCCTCAGGAAATGTTGGAATGGTGGCTTGTGGGGATGAAATCCTAAGAAAACCGTGTCTGATAGCCTTCAAAAGCAAATGCAATTTTCTTTTTATACAGGAGATGGGCCCGGCTCTCTGACTCAGAGGTCCATTTTTAGCCGTTGGAGTCATTTCTGTTGTAACCGAAAGGATGCTGGATTTGGAGTTCAAATCCCAGCTCTGTCCTACTGCTTGTGTGACTTTGGATAAGTCATTTCTCTTAGTCTGGCCTCAGATTTCCTTGGCTGGATAATGAGAGGGTCAGAACCCTAACATTATTCTTTCATAGGATCTGACATAATGCATTATACACAGTTGTTTACTCCGGTCTGTATAGATACCGTTATGTAACGGAGTAAATGTATTTGCCTTTAAATACTACTTAGGACATTCCCCTTCCCCCCATATAATTAAAGTTTAAAATCCGCACAAGGACCTTTCAAAGGTCTTGTCATTATTATCTACATTTGCATATTATATTTTTGTATCTATATAATTATATGTGAGCAAGAGCTCAGACCAGTCGCCAGGAACGATGGTTTTATGTCTTTAGTGGAGGAAAGCGGGACTCGGCATGGCCGGGCGGAGGCCGAGCCTTGGGAAGCGTCAGTGAGGGGAGGCGGGGACTCCGGAGCAGAAGCGCATCCTTTCGGGATGTGGGGCTTTGTTTGTTCTTTCCTCTTTGCTTCCGGTTGGGTCTCATCTCCATTACTGTGCATTTGTGGCTCAGTGAATCTGGAATAATTCCGCTGTGAATGATTTCACCATCCATTAGTGTAATCATTTACTCTTCCAACGAGAGGATGCCTGTTCTGCCCTCCCCCATCCTCCCCTGCCTCAGACCTGGGGAAGACAAGGTGGGAGGTGCCGAGCTTTACTCCCTAAAAACTGCCAAAGGCTTGGGGACACTGCCGAGAGCCAGGGGTCTATGAGTGTATGTGTGCAAATAACTTTAAAATTGTGAAAGCACCCTAAGAAGCCAGAAGTGGCATTAGCCTCCCTAATTAGTCCCCATCAGGTGGAAGGGACAGGGATGACAATGAGAGTGTCTTCTGGCTTTTGATTTTTGAATTAACAGAGGTGTGCCCCCATTTTATGCAAATCTGATACAGATTTGAACAAATTCCACAAAGAGTTGCCAAAGGATTTATTTTGAAACTGAGCTCCATTCGTGTGTTTAAAGACTCCTTCCATTTTATACAGCTTAGGAAAGAACATGCTTATTATTTCAAGCAAGCTCCAAAAGGAGAAGAGGATAAATAGAGGCAGCCCAGAGCCACTCAGGGTGCTGGTGGGGAGAGGAACCAGATTAAAGGACAATTGAGAAATATTTAACAAAATAAATATGATACAATACAAACTAAAAATTCAATAAAACATCTTAAAGCCAAGTTCATCTGTGGCCTTCTCCTCTTGGAGTCTGCCACCACTGCAGGATGGGTAAGAGGAAAGGAGAAGTGGTGAAGGAATTACTGACTGCCTATGGCACTGTGGCTCCCCTGGAACCCCTCGGCCAAGGGGCCCCCTTCTCCTTGGTAAGGGTAATCTCGACTTCTCCCTAGAACACCTCAGGGATGAGATGGGGAGAAAGAACCAGCTTGTGTTTTCCCTCTTCACGCTCTTGGACTTTGCTCAATTTGATAAACCCAACTTTGTTTCTGTTTGATCAATTCATTTCCTCAGTCCTCCGGGTCACAGAACAGCTGGAGGAGAAAGGAAAGGAACAAGCGTTTCTGTAGCCTGTATCATATGCCTGGCACGGTGCCAAGTGCTTTTTACAAATATTAGTCCTTTTGATCCTTGACACATCCCGGTGAGGGTAGCTGCTATTATTAGCCTCATTTTACTGTGGAAGAAACTGTAGAAAACAGAGGTGAAGTGACTTGCCCAGGATCAGAGTTAATAAGTGTCTGAGGTCAAATTTGAACTTGGGTCTTCCTCTCTAGGCACAATATTATCTTTCCACCGCACCACCAGCTGCTTCTGCAGAAAGGACCAAAAGCAGTTGGATGGAGAATACGCTGGAAATATCACAGATTCAAATTTAATTATGTTTTAGGAATCTGCTGCTGCCATCATGATTTGATTCTTCCCTCTTCCCCCCTCCACCCCCCACCCCCGAGTTTGTGAACCAATTCCTGGGCCAGTCATTTGTAAAGGGTGAAAAAGAAGCCTAAGCAGACTTTTGAAACCTGGGGAAATGAGTTGACATTTTTCAGGGAGGGGTCAAGCAGAGTTTCTGGATCTGTAACCATGGCAGCCATTTAAAAATCTCATTTAGTGGGTCTGGGGCTGGATTCCTGCTGTTTGCCCAATAGTCTTTAGTTACTACAGTGTGATCTGGTAGAGCTTGAAGGACCCCCTTTATAAGCAATAATGGGAAATCTGTAAAGCTCTGAAGTGTAAATCTCCCCCCACCCCAACCTGTAAAGTGATGAACAGGAATTGATGTTGATCGCCGGTGAAGGGCACCCTGGGCAACCCTAGGCTTTGGACTTCAGGATTGGCAGGCTGCCTTCAGTTTCTCTCGGAGAGAATCATCTTCCTTCATGTCTTGTCTTTGCCAGGCGTTGGGGTCTGATGGGTTGAGCCTGGGGTAGTTTAAAGAAATAACTGTGGGATGACCTTGAGGATTGTGGGCTGTCTTGGCACTTGGCTAAAGTCAGGAAATGTGTATCCTAAATTCTAACCTCACCAAAGTCTGGTAAAAGCTTTGGGACTTCACTCTGGGTTAATTTCCTTATCTTTAAAAAGGCATTGCTAAAATCTGCTCTTCCTACTTCCAAGGGCAAGTCACTCCCATCTCCCTGGGCTTACAGTTTCTTTATCTGTAAAATGGACATGATGGTACCTCTAGCATCTACCTCATAGGGATGTTGCAAGGCTCAAATGAAGTAACGTGTGTAAAACTCTTGGCAAATTTTAAAATGTCAAATGGATCTGTTGTTTTATGGGAAATGGCTCTTTCTTTTGTAATTGTTCTGGAAAAGGAATTAGACCAGAGTATAAACATATCAGCCCCAAGCAGCACATTAAAATCCCTATACACAATTAATCTTAGGACAGAAATGAAGAAAATCAGACTGGTCTGGTTAAAAGAGACCTTAAAGACAATCTAGTTCAAACTTCTTGTTTTGTAGATAAAAGAATTTGAAGACCAAGAGGTTAGGACGCTTGTCAAAGGGCAACAAAGCTCATCAGCTAGTCTAAGACACTGCTGATGAAAAGGAATAAACTCTTCCAGGGGAGAAGGGTGCCATCTCAGGAATCACTTTGCTCCAACTGCTCTCTGATCCAGGTTCATGGGGATCTGCTCTTGGCCCCATCCACAGTGGCATCTTCCTCGCTCCTTATTCCACATGGTAAATAGTGAATGTCACGCAGCTGTTCTGGCACAGACTTGCAAAGAACAGGAGAAATTGTTTCTGGCTTCAGAACCGGCAGGGGAGGAAAGCTGGTGCCCCTGAAGGTGACTCTGCCTATCGTTGCAAGAGTTTTCTTGCCGATCGCTCTTGGGTTAGCTTTTCTTCAGGGAGCATGTCTGGGATCATGTCTGCACTTCTCTCTGCTTTCAGAACTAGCCAAGGGCAGAGTTCTCGGACCTGCCGCAGGCCCGCTTGGCTCACGTTGCGACAGAAATCAACATGAAGAGTTCTCAGTGCCCGCCCGTGAGTGGTCACAGCAGTCAGTGTTCGGTTGGTGATGCGAACACAGTTTTCCAGTTTGAGGGTCTGCAGGTTGGGGCAACTCTGGAGCAATAATGCAATGCATTCATCAGTGACGTGGCCACAGCCGGAGAGCGTCAAGGACAAGAGGTTGGGGCACCTGAAAGAGAGAGTGTCAACATAGGAAGGGAAGAGTACAAAGGAGCCAATTCGAAGCCTCCCCCCCAACCCCTTCTGCACATTAATTGATCAGAAAGTACATTTGAAAGATCATTGAATTTGGAGTCAGCCACCAGGTGCAGATCCCCTGTTATCATAACTTCTGAGAGACCTGGGATGTGGCCTCACTTTTCTGGACTTCAGTTGTAAAACTAAGACACCTTCCACCTTTAAATCCAAGATTCTATTGTCTGTCAGGGTTTTAACACCATGAAAGTTGCTGAAATTGGAAACCATGGCCCCTTCCAGAGACCTCTGTAATTCAGCCATCCCTGACGTTGCCCCCTATAGTAAGAGGAATCTGGGCATCTCTCAGACTAGGAAAGGTGGACCAAACAGAAGAGACCATCACTTGGAGAAGAGATGAAATGGCTAAATCTGATCATTTCTCTCCCTTTGATGGAGGAGGGAACCTTAAGGGGGGAAAAGGGTCTTCTGGTCTCGAGGGTCATTCTCCCCTGCCCGCCTGTGCCTCCCTCTCTCCTGCTCTCCCCCAGCTCACCTCTGAGCACACACTTCATTTGCCCCAAAGTAAGCAATGAATGGTTAATCATGACCAGATGGTTTTCCAAACTAGAACTACTTGTCTTTGCCTCCAATCTGGGAAAAAGTCACCAAAGCAGTTGGTAGGAGCCTACCCCTCCTCCACTAAGATTCTCTTGCGTTTGTTGGGCGGGCCAGGGAAAGCCAAGGAGAAATGATGGATGCTGATTCAAAAACTGTTCCTTCCAAACAGTGGGAAGTAATGTCTCCTTTAATAAAATGAGGTTTATTGATGAAATTAAGCCAACTTTATCAATCATCAATAAACAGATCAACTCTGAAGAATGTATCTGGGGCAGTAACCAGCAAGTTACTCATCCTCGCTCTATAAGGAGCCCTTCAAAGTGTTTAAGGGAGAGAATACTATCCCTCCCCAGCTTGGCTAAGCAGGTATATTAGGTTGAAGAATGAGCTGTTGCACTGGAAGGCACTTACATCCTTGCTTGCCTGCAGACAGGATTGTTTCCAGCAGCTACCTGGGGGGGAGGGATGAGGGGGAGCCTCTCCTGGAGTGAAAAACCCAAAGGCTGGAGGGAGCCTGGTCAACCCTCCATTTGTAGAGAAAATGGGTTACACTTTGTTCTCTTGTGCTGAGAAGGCAGCAAACAGCAAATATGCTCCCTGGCTCCTATCCTAAATGGTTCCTTTTAAAAAATATGTAAGCTTTGTGGTACATTTTGCTAAACGTTGCACACCACAGCTTCGTCCTACGAGTGCCCATCGGTGTCCTCATCGGCCGAAGCTGCCGACTAAAGATGAATTTAAGACTTAATCTACTGCTTTCCCTGTCTAGAGTGATCTTGTGTTTTCAAGGAGAAAGCCCCGGGAGCTGACATTTGCATTCTAGGAAAAACAGATATTTAACCTACAGTTCAACAATCCCATAAGCCCAATTGGATTTTCTATTGCAATGAACAATCAGGTTAAATTAAAGAAAATGGTCAAAAGCTTTATTTTGACTTTGTGGACAAAAGATAAATTCCTCCATGATTGCTTTGGTGAAATACCTAATTTGCTTGAGGGGGAGGTTCTTGGAAATTTGAATTCTAACCAGGACACGGCCACACTGGGGACATTGCATGAAATGATGGCCGATTTGGTCTCAGGAAAGGTGATGGACATTGAATTCGCCCTTCTCCAAACTGCTAAGGGGAGAGTTAACAGATTACCTGCTATGTTTATCAAATATTTTTCCCCCACATGGGAAATGGAACACGTCCCCAGCGACTAAAAGCCTGCCCAGGCCCTTCCTTTCACACTAGTTTTCTCTCCTCAGGGTCTCTGGACGTCAGCCTGGGCTGCCCTCATGGCCACTGACCTCTGAGGGTCGCCGTCCTGTCCTCTCCGGAACTACAACAAGGCCATTGAGGGACAGACGGTCTGGCCCAGCAGTCCTTTTCTCAAATAGCTCTCACCACCCAGCTGCTCTCCCCCCTTCCTGAGTTATTCCAGTGGTCTCTGCCTGTGTTCTCATTTCTCCTCTGAAATGGTGAAATCTTGGCCTTGTATTTCACCCAATGGGAACTGAGGGCTTCCTTTCTGTCCCCCTTCTTAGAATCTGACACTGCTCGGGAGGAAACAGGTGTTCCCAATTCATGACAGCTGTGACCCCAGCCGGCCCTCCACGCCTTCGCCCATTCCCCCCCAGTCTCTTCCGCAGGCATTTCCTAAGGAATTGGGGATTGCAATGAAGTGAGCTACCTGAGGTGATTTTTCATTCATTTTAAATTATTCCACCCCCCCTCCCCAGCCTGTCTGGGCCAATTCAGCGCTTGTCCGAGTGCGGAGGCTCCCTCCAGCCCCGAGTTTGGTGAGACCACCCAGCTCCTACCTGTGGCAAACCTTCACTAACAAGTCCCTGGCCAGGTGCTCGTGAGTGCTGCAGAAGCCTCTCTGCAGGGCGTTTTTCATCCAGTCTTCCACGTTGCACACCTTGACTTGGCTGGAGTGCCAGCGGATGGACAGGCAGCGCAGGGCGGGGCTCACCAGGAAGTTGTCCTTTTTCAGTTCGGCCAGAGAATTAAAATGCAGCAGCGGCCAGAGCAGAGGATCGAGAAACACCTCCCACAGCTGCGAGCACGTTTTGGCCAAGTTCTTCCTGCTGTCCTTGTCCAGGAAGGAAAATAAATGTAAAAGACACTCTCGGTTCAGCTGAGTTATATGCATGGTGGGAACAAAAGCACTTTGTGGGGACCAGACACAGCGCCCAGCAGAGCCGTGTGCCTGCTGCGCTGGGCCCAGCCTGGGGGGCCTGACCTACCTCCTCCTGGGGCCGGGGCCAGTGGACATATATGGCTGAGGAATGGGGTTTATTTTTGGCCCACAACTGGTGCTGAAGGTTTGTGTGTGTGTGTGTGTGTGTGTGTGTGTGTGTGTGTGTGTGTGTGTGTGTGTGTGTGTGTGTGTGTGTGAAAGACATCTGACAACCTGTGCAAGCGTCTGCATTCAGGAGGCCTGGCAGGAGACCTGCCAAATAAAAATAAACTAATTTTTTTTCCTTTAAAAGGGATTTCTTTCCCTGTTAGCCAACAACAGTGTTACGGAGGGCTCTTCGGCTTTAGTGAGAAGCTTCTGGATAGATGCGGCTTCCCCAGGCCGCCAGGGTTGTGTTTGTAAATAGGAACAATGACTGGAGGCTGGGGATATCTGCCGGCTGCAATAGGAAATTTCATTTAGGTCCTTAAAAGGAAAAGGCTTCATCTTAGCAAAGAGCAGAGGGTTCCTATTTTTAGTACTATGGTGCCCCAGTCTTTTAAGAAAACCAGCCATTGTTTTCCCTCCATCTTGCTTTCGCTGCAATTTAGAGCTTCCAGGTCAATCCCAGACGGCACCCGCTGAACCGAACTGGCTTTGGCCCTCAGGACAAGGTTTATTTTTAACCTGATGGATAGTTTATAGAAAAAGCGACTTGTCTCTTAAATGGAGGGGCCGGTGGGACCGGTGTCTAAGCCTTGTTACTTTTCAGGACACACCCCGCCACTCCATTTAGGTTAGGGATATTGTGTTTTCTCTAGTTTTTATAGTGGATGTGGGGCCTGGCACGCTAGTCCATAATCTCTACAGTCCCACCCAAGCTAGAGTCGTGGGGGGGGGCACCCATCTGTTCAACATTTAACTCTAACAAGTGACTTAAACTATACCCCTGCATTTGAGGGCATGGATCGTCCCATTATTAACACTCCCTTAGGAGCTCCGTTTCCTCGACTGTAAAAGGAGGAACGAAAACCATTCTTTAGTATGGACCGGACCGCACGCATTGGCTTGGTTCTCTCAGAGCAGCGGAAGCCGGTTAACTGTGAGCCTCCCGGGAGGTTTGCTGGCTCGGCCCTTTGGTCATCTTTCCCGGGACTCCACCCTCAGAACAGCACCCCCTAAGGAAAGCGGTCCCGATGGGCTGGTAAGCTTCCAAGAAGGGGGAGTTTCCTCAGGACGTCCAGACTCTAATTGTACCTCTTCCCCTTGTTAAATGAGGAGGCTGTGAGGCCGCAGGCTCGGAGGAGTAAGAATACTTCTTGGAGGGCTCCTTTCCCCCAAACCGAAACTGTGGCTGAGGATTTACTCACTGAGAAGTTGTTGCTGTGGGCTTTCTTCCAAGAACTCACGTCAGAACTTTTGAATCACTCCTCTGGCCCAGCACTCTAGTCATTGATTTTTTGGCTTCCGAGTCGCAGGCGCTGCTCCATTCTCTCCAGGGACGCCAAGCGGAGGGGATGCCCGCGCCCCTCCCCTTTGTGGCAGTCAGCAGTGTGGTAGAGGAGGAGATCCGCCTTTCTTTGACGCCTGCCACATGCCAGGCACTTAAGTGCTTCACAAATAGGATTTCATTTAATCCCAACCCCCTCCCCCCCAGGAGGCAGGTGTCTTTATTATCCCCATTTTACAATTGAGGAAACTGAGGCTGTCTGAGGTTTATGGACTTGGCCAAGGTTACTCAGCCCGAGAGTCTTGAAGCCAGATCTGAACGGGCTTCCTGACTCCCAGCAGGCCAGTGTGCCGGGAAGCTGCAAGTTCGTCTAGACCAGCAAGTGCCAGGTACAGTCAGAAAGAGGGGCAAATCAGTCCTCCTTATGAGACTCATCCTCTAGAAGGAGCTGGTTTGCTTTCTGGTCTAGGGAGAACAATGCTAACAGAACCGGCCCAGCGGCATCTGCCGGCTGTGTTCCAAGCGGAACAAAAGAACTTGCTCAGAAGCCCTCCTGGCTAACTTTTCCTCTCCTCACTAGGCCCTTCCACTGACAGGTCCCTGCTCGATGTTTCCTTGCACAAGGAAGGCTCAGGGCTCGGTATAGCAAAGCTGTACATATAATATACATATACGCATAAATGCCAAGCATTCCTCCAGAATGGGCCATGTGATGCAAAAGGCACCCTTCTCACAGTTTTAGAAAACAAACGGGATGAAAAATGACTTCCTTCAGGCGATCAAAGCAAAGCTGAAACGCACCCTAACCGCTAGTGGGCCCAGCTCTGGCCTTGGAGGCAAAAAGACCAGAGTTCAAATGTGACCTTCGCGGGAGCCCTTACTTCCTCCTCTATCAAATGGGGATAAGAGCAGTTGCTTCCCAGGGTGGGGGTGGGGGGGCAGCCCTGGTTAGCAAAGCCTGGGTAATGGAAGGCATTCATTCACTAAAGGGTGTTCAAAATTATTAACAGTCAAAGAAAAGAGACCAGATTTTTAATGATACTTTCCCATAAAACATTTCAAGTTGGCAAAGAAGAAAAGGAATCAAAGTACAACTTAAAAGATTATTCACGCAGTGAAATGATTTTTTTCCTGTATTACACGAGCTAGATTTTAATGGCAAACAATGACATCCACAGCACCACGTGACTCGAGGGCCTTCTGGCGTATGTCTGACGCAAAGCCAATAGGCCGCAGTCTGGGCCCCCCGGGTGAGATCTGGACACGATGGAATGATGCGTGGAGGTGACTTGGCTCGGGGCTCTCCACCTTTCTGCCCCGCCCAGACTGGTTGAGGACTGCTTACTCTGGGATGCCTTGGGGCGCTCCAGACAGAAGCCTTCAATGGAGTCTCTCAGGCTCCTTCCTGGGAAGGGCAGATTCTAGAGGCCCATGGCATGGAGGCTCCTCCTCCGTCTGAGCTGCCAGGGCAGCTGCGCACTTGGCGCCTCCATCTGAGTTGTTTGGGGTGGGGGTTGTTGGGAAGGGGGGCGGGGAAGGACCCAGGCCCACGTGACCCATAAGTAGCTGGGGGCGGGAACACGGAAACAGGAGATATGTACATTAGAACAATGAGACCAAGAAGACACGTATGGTTTCAGGAAATAAATATGCCCCAATGCCAGGCCCAGAAACACGCTGACCGAAGGAGTTTCACAGGCATCTTCCATTTGTAACTCGCAAAGTGGGACGGGATACTTTACTGGTTCAATTGTCAGTTACATTTGTCGTCACTACACACTGAGTAGAATACAGTGGATAAGCAAAGTTTTCTCCATCATGGAGAGATATCTGTGTTGCCACAAACAGACCGTTTGTATCATACATCTGTGTTTGCAGTGGGAGGATGGTCAAGTTTTCTTCTCCAAAGGAGGCATGTACCTTGATGCATCAGGCCCTGCTGGTGTTTTCTAGCCAGAGGCCACTTATACATACAGGAAACAACATGGCACCAAAAGAGAAAAAAAAGCCCAGAAAGAGAACAGAAAACAGAATCAAGCTTTTAAAATAATTGTGACAAAGATTACACAGTTAAATTTCTAAAATACAAAACAGGCACATTTACATCGCTGGTGTGTGCAGCTATTCAGCAGAGTTGCTGTTTGATTAACCCCAAAGTCTTTCAGATAAGCTGAGCATAGTTCCTGGGCTGGGCCCAGGTCATGGTGCCCCCAGCATTCCTTTTCCCCAACACTTTCCTACACCTTGCCACAAAGTTGTGACTTATAGCTATTTTCTTCCAGCAAAGTCATTACATAAGCCATTAAAAACAACCCATTTTTATAAAGAACAACGACCCTGGTGCAAACATCAGACAAAAACATACTAAGAGTGGGAATATCTGTAATTGAAAGCAACAAATATCCTGCTTGTTAAGCACAATAAAGTTGCTCTGTTTTGGGGTGTCCCAAAGGGGTCTGAAGGGGAGTCAAATGTCAGGCTCAACCGATGTATTTCTTCCACAATGATGAACAATTAAGCAACAATGAGACAGCGCAGTATTTTGACCCAAACCAACTTTTTCCTTTTTCCCCCCAAATAGTTCCTAAGGTCCTAGACTTTTCACTCTGGTGAGGCAGCCTCTTTAGGAGTGACATTCTGCATGTTTGATTATGAGGTTGGTGCATTTCATTTTCAAATGGTCATCTAGCAAATGTGTTAAGCCACAATAAAACTTGTCTACACTCAAATGGAAATGGTGTCCCAATGACTGATTCTGGCAGTTTCGACTATATGATCAGGAAAAAGTCATCAAAATTGTGACACTTTTACAGACAGATTTTTATAATGCCTCAACCACTCCTTTTTAACTTGTCAGTAGACATCCTTCCTAAGAGGTCTGTTTGGCTAGAATTATGCTCAGGCCTTCACTAAAACTTTTAGAAAAGAAAAAAAAAAGGGGGGGGGGAAGCAATAGAACAAGGGATGAGGAAAATCAATACGATGCTAACATATATGAGGTTGTCTGAAAAGTTCCTACATTCTCTATACAATCAAGCAGCCTCCGCTCTTCTAGCCTCCCCCAGCAAATAATGTCCTTAGATTGGATGCGATACCTAGAGAACTGGCATTGCTACCATCAGATTCAGAGTCTAAAATTCAACTTAAAAGAGCTAGATTTAAGAGCCTCCATTTTCTCTTTTTCTAGGAAACAATCTTAAACAAGTGCTGATGACCTTAGGAGCAGGATTTCTCTTCCTATACAATCCAATAAATAAGCACATTTTCAATTTGATCACAAAGATCTTGCTGCAGTGTCAATGGGAGCTATTAAAGTTCCGAAAATCAAAATGCCCTCTTCCAAGCCTGTCTCTCAGTGAGTGATATCAAAGCTTCAGAGGCACCACTAAGATTGGCTTCCCAAATAGTTGATAAGCTCAGCTTTGATGATTAACAAGTCCTGTTGTTGGCAGGATCAGAGAAAAGCTCTAGAAGACCAATGGCGAGCTAGTTCTTTATCTAAATGCCAATGACAAGACTCACTCTGGGCATTCCAAATTAATCTTGAGAATTTCTTTAGATATTAACTGAGGAAGGACAATTCGCCTACTAGGTAACTGAATTTAGCTTCTAATGTCTCGTTATCTATCCCTAAATAATTTGAACCTGCAGGGACAGATTCTAAACCACCAATCATTTAAGGTTAATGCTAAAATACAGCAGCCTTCATATTCACTGATAGCAGCAATTAGCCCATCCTACTTGAATGATGCAACCTCTCAATTTTCCATAAGCAAAGAATGACAGTTCAGGGCACTGGTAAATTTCACGGGACAGAGTAATACGTGCAAGCAAAATCCTTGATTTACAGGGTTCAACCTGATTTCATTATAGCTGTGAAAATGCAGCAAGAATGTCTACTGCTTTTCAAAAATAAGGAACACATTTATCTTGCTTGCTGTATATGATAATAGAAACGCCTGATGTAAATGTGCCTTAAGAAAGTGAGAACTGAAAATATTAATATAAAAAGTCAAATATAACTAAGTTCATGAAACTATATGTATATGTATACATATATCTCTGTATATATAAACACACACATATATACCAAGTTACCACAACTAAAGCAGCAAATCAAAATGTCTGCTGGGGTTTTCTGGTAAAACTAAAAAAAAGTTAGTTTGTGTCCAAGTCAAATGCTACCATTGACACAACAAAATGAAACCCACGCTAGGAAGCTGAAAAGTGCACAATGAAATTAATAGTCTTGGATCAAGTATTTGTGGAAAATTGGAAATGTTTTGTCCGGTGGACTTGATGAAGGATAACGAAGGCGGGAATCAGAGTTTCTCAGAGCCAGATCGGGCCTGGCGTTCCACATAGAAGAGGATGTAGGCCTTGGCCTTTACCACAGTCTCCTCATCGGTCAGTGTTACGGTGCTGTCATTGAAATGGAACCAGCGACCTTCATGAGTTGCATAAGCTGTGTAATGTCCAGAACCAACACTGTAAGCAAGAGAAAGGAGACGGATTAAAGTCCAAAAAAAAAGAAATATAGTCCAACTCTTAGTTTTTAGATGAAGAAATGCGCTTGGATTTGATAAGAATTTATTGAGTATCCACTACAAGGCAGGTACTATGCATACAATAAAAACAAAACAACCCCTTGCCCTAAAAAGCTTATATTCGGAGAAGAACCAAATACACTGATTAGACAACACAAGCCACATATATTCAAAATTTGTTTTTTGAAGGGAGGAGTTAGGAGAGCCAGGAGGAGGCTGGAGGAAGCTAGAAGGGGCTCCAAGCACCTGTGACAACAGCACAAAGGAAAACTATGGGGCAGCATGTATGGGGAAGAGCAATGAGGCCAATTTGCCTGGAATGTGGATTGTGAGGTGAATAAGGTCTTAGCAGTTTGAATCAGATTTTGAAAGTCCAGAGGGGTTTGCTTTTTACTCTACAGACAATAATTCTGTGGCTATGGAGAAGGCAGATCAGGGAGGTCACTGGGATGCCTCTGCAAAGTCTAGGTGTGAGACAATGAGATAGGGATTAGGGCAGGGGCTGGGAAAGTGGAGAAGCAGGGACAGACAGGAGAAAGCCCGGAAGCAGAATACAAAGAACCAGGTACCTGATGAGTTAAAAAAGTGAAAAAGTTGAGAAAGGCTATAAGATGCTGCCTTCAAGAGAAAAAGGGAAGTTAGGAAAAGAGAATGGATTTGGGGGAGAAGAGAAATGTTTTAGATATATTATATTTGAAAGGCCAAGAAAACATCCAGGGGAAGATACCAATGGGTAGCTGGTGATGTGAGAAGAGAACTTGGGAGAGAGACTCTGCTGGATAAACAGATCTGTGAATCATCTCTATCAAGATAACTGACTCCATGCAAACTGAAGAGAAAAAGGACAAGAGGGGATAACCCCAGAGAGAGGTACAGGCTACCCCCTCAAAGGATGGGACATGGAAGTTGAGCCAACTTAGGAAACCAAGAAGGAACAGTCAGAAGCATAATGGAAGACCCTGGAGCATGTGGTATCCGGAAGGAAAAAGTGGTCAACGTGATACACTGTGGAGAAATCAAGAAGAGAGCAGAACTATGAAGATCGTATTGGACTGAGTACTTAGGAGACCATCGGTAACCTTGGAGAATATGGGTTCAGTGTCTGGATCAGAAGCCAGATTACAAAAGGCTGTAAAGTGAATGACTTGCCAAAGAAGTAGAATCCAAGTATTAGGGATCAGTGTTAGCCACTGTTATCTACCACAGCAAGTATAGCCTATATCACAACCACTTCTGCTTTTACCTCCTAGTCCTGGCTCCATCACTCCAATAACATAAAATCCTTTATTGTTTTGGTGTTTGCTCCACCCCCTAAATTCATTCATTTATTTATTTATTATATGCAGTAAAATGTCTTGTGTGTCTGTTAGGGTCATTATTGCCCAGGTCCCAGATCCCCTGAATTACCTTTATCTAATTCTTCCTTATTACAAACTACCTTTATCATTATTTATTTAAGAATTTTTTCCTTGGTTACATGATTCAAGTTCTTTCCTACCCCTCCTCCAGGAGCCAATTAGCAATTCCACTGGGTTTTACACGTATCATTGGTCAAGACCTATTTCCACATTATTAATGGCTGCACTAAAGCAGGGGTCGGCAACGTATGGCTATCAAGCCATATCTGGCTCCACCTCCCGACCTGCCAGTCCGGGCAGAGCCCCAGGATGTGCCCCAGGGGGCCCTTCAGCCCCTGCCCCATATTCCAGCACCTTCTGCCTCCATCTTCCTCCTTCCACAGGCGTTTATGGCTCTCGCGGCCAAAAAGGTTGCTGACCCCTGCACTAGAGTGATCATTTAGAGTCTACATTACCAATTATATCCCAATGAAACATGTGATCAAGCAAATGTTTTTCTTCTGTGTTTCTGCTCCTACAGTTCTTTCTCTGGATGTCTACCTTTATCTTTGACAGACTGTTATATAATCATTAGCTCATTTCTAATTCAGAACAAACTTATGAGGAGTTTATCATTTTCATTTTACAAAGGAAAAGAAAACACCAAGAGGTCTACTTAGTGACAACAAAGGAACTGTGTCATTTGAAATTGTTGTAAGCCCTGGAAGCCTACAACTCCCAGAGTTCTCTGCTACAACTTCCCCAGACAACTCCCACTTCCTTTGTGGGATATGTCAGAGAAAGTATAAAAGACAGAGGTTGGCTCCTTTTCCCTCTCTCTACCCAGGAGGGTCTGCTCTCCAGCCCTGAGGCTCTCAGATCCTGAGGATCTCAGATCTCTTGGTGCCTTTTCCCCTTTCTATCTACCTCCTAGTTTTTCCTAGACCTTCCCTTTTCTAATTAAAATAAAACCCAGCTATTCTAAATCCTAAAGTTGCTCTCTGATCTTTTATTTGAGCCCCCTACCTTCTTTTCTCCTTTCTCCCATCAAACCTTCCTACCATTCCTCCCTTAACTCACAACCTCACAGAACTAAAACTCGGGTGTCATGGTATGTACAGACAATACAAAATATGTACCCCCAAATAGTCCACTAGTATAAGTGGAATGTAGCTCCCCAGTATCCTTTATAATGAGACAGCCCATACATAATCCAGACCTAAAGCTGAAACATTAAGAGTAAGTCTACTCTTACCTACCTTTTCAGCTACTGTTCCTCTTACATAGGCCACAACACATTTTCTTATTTGGAAATGCCTTCTGTAGTATATCTCTCCTCAACCTCCACTCCTGAGGCCTCTTAGCTATACCATTAGCATTCAGGGCTACTGATTTTCTACCTTTACCCACTTACAAATTCCCTCCTTTGTATGCTCTCCCTCTGAGATGAATTCCTGCTAAACTACTATGACATTAAAGGGATTTACAGGACACTAGTAAAATGAAACACTAAACTAACTTTGTCTTCCAACCTCAAACCTAGTTCATTCCCTAGAATACTGTATTAATACCATAGTCTCAACAGCATAATACACTAAATCCCTGAAAAGTCAAGTTATTTCAACAACCAGGAAATAATTCCTAGCTACAGTAAAAGCTGGCTGGCTACAGGGCTAATCTGCAGATGCCATAATAAAAATCTATGTTATATTTAAGCATTTAAATGGATTTGGGTGATTTCACTTATATGAATATTTCCTCTAGTGATGTAGGTAGAGACTTATTCATGCCTGTCCTTCATGCATGACTCCCATAATTCCCTGAAAGGGAATCTGCCCTGGGTGAGCATGCAAACTTTACAACTGATTATCCTTTATTCACATTGTGTAATCAGCTCATTTTTTTCATGAATACATTTCTTTAGTGATGTACTTGATACTATTTCTCCTTCTATTTGTTTGTATGTAGCATGTTACACCCTGAATATAAATGTGGCTATTCCCTTTTCCAATGTTCTTGGGGTGATTCTCAATGCTAATTCAGATGTTATAGTTCCCCAGAACTAGCAGCCATACGACACCACTAGCAGAATAATCTTATTGAAAAGATAGGTCTTTGCTCTAGGGAGAAGTCTGAGACTATTAAAAAAAATTCAGCCTATTCCTAACGGCAATCCAGCCCATTCTCTTCTTGAGGTTCAGTTTTGGGACAAATTCATTGTGTATAAGTAGTTTATCCAAATTTTATACAAATACACAAGGATGAGCACTCTAAGTTTGCCATTCAACTGCATATCACTGTCTGAATCAGCTATTCTCCATTCACCTGACTTTTTTAAGGGGATACATCAATACATCAGATACAAGTATTTTCTTTTTTTCTTAACCCTAATTCTTGAGTGAAATATCTGAAGTAAAAAACACAAGGCGACCAGTTGTCCTATAAGCTTTGCTCATATCCTTGGTTGATGCTTAAAGTAATTCTCTCAATGTTTTAATTGCCATTCTAAAAAGAATTTGTGAGTCATCCTTCCATTTAGCTATAACTGCCTTCTTTCTGTTTTTTGGTTTCTTTATAGCAAGAATGTCAAGATTATTACAATTTGGTTTCAGTAATTTAACCATTTGTGGACTATTAGACCAAGATATCAGACTGAGTACTGGCCACAAATTAATGTTTATCGATTGTTTTTAGAGTATTTGATTCTTAATATCTTTTGTCATTCTTCAGATACTGCAACACTGGAAGGATTTTGCAGAGGACTGAGGGTCATGTTAAAATGTGTTTGTTGGTTTCACAGGTTGCACTGGACAAAGAATTCATCACAACTGTGGTCAGCAAGCTGGTGATAAACCTCTAAGTCCTTAGCTTGCCTGAAAGCAGGTATAGCCTGTCAGGTCTATATTTTTTGAAAATTTAAACCAAAACAGAGATGGAAAGGCATTCCAGTAAAGTGGAGTTATTAGAGAAGGCCCTCTTCTATTACAAGTGACTTTAATGGTTTTCCAACTGCAGTTTAAGGGTGAAATAAATTATATTTTGATGAAGAAAAAAATAAACTACAAACAAAACCTATTTTGAATATAAATGCCCTGAAATTCTAAACCTATTTTTCATTTCTCTATGGAACTAAGTAAGTTTTAACATCCTTTCACTCTATGCTGTTAAAGTGGAAAAATTATAACATTATAATTATACTTTACAAATTATACTTTATATAAAAATTGGTGACACAATTAGTAAGCATTTTAAAAATATGTTCCAGGTGCAAAGACAAAAAAACCCAACAATCCTTGTCTAATCTCAAGATGTTTGTAGATGACTAGGTGAAGCAACATATATCTATATATAATGTGTCATTTGAAATTATTGTAAGTCCTGGAAGACTACATCTCCCAGGACTCTCTCTGCTACAACTTCCCCTGGCACCTCCTACTTCCTTTGGGGGAGGTGTCAGGGAAAGTATAAAAGGGAAAGTTTGGTGCCTTTTCTCTCTCTGGACCTTGGAGGCTGGCTGGGCTCTCCCTACCCTGAGACCCTGATCTCTCTCTTGGTGCCTTTTTCTTTCTTCCTACCTCCTAGTTTTCCCTAGACCTTTTCCTTTCTAATTAAAATAAAACCTAGCTATTCAAACCCTAAAGTTGCTCTCTGATCATTTATTAGGGGCTCTGATCAATTTCCCCTTGCTGGGGCTGGGGGACTGATACCTTCCTTTCCCTTCCTCTACCTTCCTCTCTCCTTTCTCCCATCCATCCTACCAACCTTCCTCTTCCTCCCTTCACTTTCACCCACACAATAAGAATAAATATAATATGAATAAGAGGTAATTTATTTATTTATTTTTTGGGACCCTAATATCTTTATATGTATCCTTCTATATTAATTTTATTTGTTACAGGGCTAGGCAATGGGGGTTAAGTGACTTGCCCAGGGTCACACAGCTAGGAAGTGTCTGAGGCTAGATTTGAACCTAGGACCTCCTGTCTCTAGGCCTGGCTCTCAATCCACTGAGCCAACCAGCTGCCCCCTAAGAGGTAATTTAAAAAGAGGGCAATTAGCATTTAGGAGCATCAGGAAAGACTTCATGAAGAAAATAAATTCAGAAACTGGAACATAAACATCAAACATCAAAATTCATGCAATACAAATGCTTTTCACATCTCTAAATTCTGTGTGTACTTCAATAACAGTGTCCCAATACTCACCCTGAACCATGATGCACAACAACTGCAGCAAGGTCATAGAGACAGCTTTCTGGACCACTATTCTCAGGCTTTAAAATAAAGGAGAGAAAACACTTTCTTAGGATTCAACTGCCACCAGTAATCAATTAAACCAATACGACAACTCTCTCTATCCATCTCACCCCTGACTTTACAGTGAGACTGCTGGCACTAAAACAAATAAATTAATTAACAAATACACGCACGCACGCCATCTTACCTCCAATAAGTAGCATTTCATGTCTAGGCCTCTCAGGGGAAATTCTACATATGTATCAACCTTGTTTCTTAGATATGCTGTCCAATGAAATCTTTTCAAGTGTAAGCATAGCACCTGAATGACAAAATAGGGTAAGAAAAAAGGACAAATTTTCATAAACATTTCATTCATTTTTCATGAAAAATCCATTGCCTGGTTCTAATGCCCCTCATGGAGTCACCCATGATTCATCAGTTTCTTTCCCCCAGTTCTTAATATTTCCTGTGTACAATGGCTGGGAAAGGGTGTAGCTTTGACTAAAAACTCTATGAGCCAATTCTGAACACTTTCTAAAGTCTAGCTTATGTTAAAAGTAGGATATACTAAAATGAACTTTTTGGGTTGACAGTTGTAATGATTTCTACTTCATGAAATTTCATGGAACTCTGGTCTTTACCTTTGGTAATTTTTGAATCCAAAATTTTTTGGTGGATTTCTGTTTCTTTTTGCATTTGTGGCACATATACAGTTCTGTCTCATCAAGTTCTTCCAAGTCTGTAAAACTACGAAGACAATCTAAAAAAGAAATTTATTTTAAAAATATTAAAATATGGAGCCTTTCATAAAAACCTCATCTGGATACTTCTAGGAATAGTCAATCATGTCTTGGGCCTAAGCTCACTTTAATTTTTATGGAAAATTCCAAATGTAATTCCATCACTAACTTATACTGTTAAAGGAAATATCTCCTTCATTTTACTTTATTTACTGGAGTATGGTGCTGGAGAGGTCGAGTGCCTTAAAGTTAGTGCTGTCAAATCCAAACTGGAGGCTACATATGTAAGTTAAAATTATTCATGGTATATTTTGTTAAATATTTCCCAGTTATATCTAGTTGGGCCAGACTAAGGACTTATGTAGGCTGCATGAATTAAGCTGACAATTATTTTTATTGCTATTTTCAAATCACTTTTGTTTCTTTTTTTCCCTTTCCTTTTTCTCCCCACCTCCTCCTTACCAATTTGAAAGAAAAAACAATCAAACATTGTAATATCATTTCTACTATGCAAAATGGAGAGCAGGATGATTAACACTCAGCAGTTTAGAATTTGGAACCACCAAGCTTGACATGAGCCAGCAAGGTAAAGACAGTTGAGGGCAGACTATATAAAGCTGAATCTTGAACAAGAAGCTCTCTCAGTCTGGAAAAGGGGATTTCTGGTGGGAAGTTGGTTGAGATCTTGGGTAGGCCAAATCAATCCAGGATATCTGCATCCAAATCTAATCACTATCACACCCTCAAACTGCTATGTGAAGCTGTACTATATATCCTAGTCAACTGATCATCAAAGAAGAGGCAACATCAATTCCATAAAATAATCTGGTTCAGGCTAAGCAGCCTGGCCTAGCCAGGTTGCAGCTGAGGGGACAATCCTCTCCAGCTGTTAATCTCAGACCTGACTACCTTAAATTGATAACACCTGGTCATCAGTCGTTTTTAGCCAAGCTTTCCTTCAGCCCTACTTCCCTAAATTTGCTGCTATTAAATTCTAAACTTACTTGGGCGGATGTCATCATTGCCCTAAGAATCATTAGTCACATCCTTGGGTATCTGAGGGAAGAGGGATTGCTCAAACTAAAGCTAAGCCTATAAGAAAAACAACTGTTTGAATGCATGGGTTGAGGCGGACATGATTGGGGATGTAGACTCGAAACTACCACACCAATGCAACTATCAACAATTTGGAAATAGGTCTGGATCAAGGACACATGACAAAACCAGTGGAAATGTGCGTCGGCCATGGGTGGGGGGAGTGCAGGGGGTGAAGGGGAAAGTAAGAACATGAATCATGTAATCATGTTAAAAATGAATATTAATAAATGTTTAAAAAAAACAAAACTAAAGCTAAGCCGCAGTCACTAGTATCCATCAGCTTTGAAGCCAGGATAAGCAATCAAAGAAGCTGTGTGATCTAACCCACAGCCTCTTATTTGATCACTTATTCCCGGGACACTGTTATGTTGGAGCTGGGCATTTAGTTTAGTTACAAATATTCCTGTGGGGTCCTGGTGTTCATCTAGGCTAGGGATTCCCACTCACACTTGGCTTCAGGTCCTCATATCATCAGAGGCCCTTGGTCATCTCATCATCAGTATTACAGTCCCATATCAGTAACATAACAATATGCATGGACAAGCAAAACAAATCCCCACACTGACATGTCCAAAATATGTCTCATTCGGCATCTTGAATCTATCATCACTCTGTCAGGAGGTGGGGAGCATAGTCATCTGGAAATGCTGATCTTTGAATACTGTTGACAAATTACTTCTAAAGCCTACAGGCCTTGCTTAGGGGAATTCCTTACAGAAATCATTAGACATATTCAAATTTCCTGACGCACTATTTAATTTCTTCAAAATTATAAACAAGGGATATTAAAGCTCACCACCTTTTGAATTCCTCTCTATTACTACCCTATAGAGATCCTTTACTCCAGCTAGACTAGTTTATTCAATTTCTCAGATATTTCAACTATTTCAAACTATTATCCCTTTTCAAATACCTTTGACCTACCTACTCTTGCCCTGTTCTTGTCCACCTATCTAGATGAAGTCTAGTTCAGTTCCCAACTTCTTCATAAAGACTTCCAAGATCACTCAAAATGAGTAATATTCCTCCTTCTAAATGTAATTATTGCTTGTGCCATTCATATACTAGTTTTATACCACTTTATGGTACTGCTTTTATCATTTCTCTCAAGTGATTTCACTTTGGAATGTGAATGACTTGTCTCTAATTCATTTTGTAATCTCCATGGAAGTAAGAATTTTATGCTATTTCCTTGTATCCTTAGCTTGCAAATACATTAAGAACTATTGAACATGCAGTAGATGTTCAATAAATGTTTTAATATTTTCAAATATGGCTCTCTTCCTAATTAGGGGAGGTTCTGAAATGCTAATTATTCCTAAACTTTATGGTTCCAAGGCTACAGCTAATGACTCGGATGAAAGTACACCAACTTCTATTTAGCACTTTATTCTGCTAAACTTCTGATTTGTATTTTCTTCTGATTAACTAATTGAGCATTGTGGCACTGCAGCTATGGCAAAGTACCAAAAAGGAAAAACAACAAAGGGAGAATATTTGTTATATCATGTTTAGCATAAGTGGGAAGTCTGGCCAAGAGCTTATATGGATGGGAAACTGAGATTCAAAATAAAATGGGCACAGCTTTCTAAAATCCCAATATAGTAGTTAAAATCAATTGATAAATTTTAAATAATCTTCACAGCACTATGTTCCTTTTCCCATTCCTAATATTTGTTCTTCAGGCATAATGTGAAACTAGTTTTCAATAAATAACATTTGGATAGGAAGTTTAAATGATGTTTTTCTTTCCAATTCAATGACATTAAGAATTAAGTACTTAATATTTTTCTGACCCCAAATAGGTTTAAGCATTTCATGTAAAAGCTGCTGTTTATGCTATAAATAACAAACAGATTGCAACTTCAGATCCTAAAGGTCAAGGAAAGTCAGGTCAGCATTAACAAGTTAAACTGGTAAATGTCATGGCTTTGTTTTTCTTTTTCTTTGTAGCCCTCATAATGGGTGAACGGAAAGGAGGGAGAGAAGAGAGATTTTTGGTAATTTAAAAAAATAAGCATTTAAAACAAACATTAAAAAAGAAAAGAAAATGGCCTGCACTCTGGCATCAATAGTGATTTTTAGCTTCCAAAGACCAGGGGTCATCATGGGTTATACTTTTTTTGTACAGATTTACAATGTCTGCTATGGTATAATAGGTACATTTGCTATAGATCTGAGCTACATGTGACATTTTGTAATTGTCTGGTATTGTTACTGAAATACCAATGAAACTGTAAAGTTCTTTAGGGCATAAACTGTTTTCTTTAATTGCTCATCTAACATGTTGCTTTAAGTACACAGTAAGTGCTCAATAAATATTTGCTGACTGATTTCTGAGCAAAAGATAGGTTCTAAAAAGCTTGCTTCCTTTGGGTTCAACCCAAAGGTTTTTCTGAACACTTTCTTAAGAAAAATGAGAAATCCTGGCTCCTATATTTCTACTTGGACAGAAACATGGAATTTATATATACACTTACTGGCTCTAATCTAGTATCTAAAATCTTATTTTTATTGATAGCTTTATCACCATCATTTCCAAATATATCCTCTTTTCTTTCCCTTTCCTTTGTAATAAGAACAAAAGGATGCCAACTTGAAGATATGAAATCAGATAAAATTCCCCACAAGCCAAATGTTGATAATCCATATTAACAGACTTCAACAAGATACAGTTAATCCAATAAGTCCTTCCATTTTTCTTTGGAGTTAATGATGCAACTTTGGAAAGTATAGTTGCCTTTTTAATTGCATTTTGTTTGAGACTAAAATCAGTCTGAAGTCTCTGAACATATTGACTAATCTTTTATGGCAAAACAGTAGAAAAATCCATTTGCCACAGTTAATTCACAAGATGGGTAATTCAGCTTCAAATATTCAAGGAATATCTGCATTTAATTAAATTCCATTTGAAAACTATTATATGACTAGCATTCAGGGCTTCACTCCTACTCTTTAAAAAGTATGCGAACTCATATCTGTGTATGTGCAGAAGATGTACAAAATATTTTCCTTATAACAGCTCTGGGAGACAGAGAGTGTAAAAATATTACTATTCTTAAAATTATAGATGAGGAAACCAAGGCCAACCTGAATTTTAGAGAAGTGATTTTTTCCTCGCTAATAAAGAATTCTAATAAAATAAAAAAGTTAATACATTTTTTGCTCCAAGTTGTTTTTTTCTACTATTACTTATCACCTAAGAAAATTTCATTAATCAATTTGCCTTTTGCTATCTTACAAATTTCCTGGACCAAATCTTAATGAGACAATAGAGTTCCCTACTCTTGCTGACAATGGTAGAAGCAATTTCCAATTTCTTGTTTTCTCTTTTGTCCCTAAGCGTAAACTGTAATGGCAACATAACACTGGTTTCTGCTACAAATCCCTAACCACTTTTATGATTGTGTACTGAGGCTGAGCTCATAAGAGCTTTCGTGACTGAGTTGTTGTTGCATCATGTAAAAAGTTTTAGTCTTAGGGGAGGGAGGGGGTTATGGAAAAATAAAAATAGAATACTTCAAGTCAATTAATAATAACAATTATTAAATGTTTACTATATGCCAAGTATTATGCTAACTATTGGGGATACAACAAAAGGTTCAAATAGTATTCTGAAATAACTTTCTTCTGAAAATTTTCCCCAGACAAATATAAGAATGAAAATTACTGCTACGTGATGCAATTTTAATTAAGATTCCAATTTGATGAACACAAAAGGCATAAAATCAATCAGCAAGATATTGGCCAAGGAAGGGAATAAACATCTACATAATACCTACTTATGTGCCAGGCACTGTGCTAAGCACTTTACAAATATTATCTGATTTGATCCTCACAAAAATCGTGGAGGTTGGTGCTGTTATCCCCATTTTATAATTGAGGAAACTGAGCAAGCAAAGAGTGTATAACTTGCCTGAAGTCACATACCCAATAAATATATTCACACATAAAATAACAGAATGAACAAATAATTATGTAGTCAAATTGATTTATCAATGGCATTGCCAATTGAGTTATCACCAGAATTCTCATCCCTTCCCTACTGCAGATACTTGGGAACTTTCTCCTTTCCTCATCCACCGCCTTCTTGCTGCCTCTGGTCCTTTAGCAATCCTGTGTGTGTTGCTATGCTAAACAGAGGGGGAAAAAGAGGGACCATTCACACTTGCAATGCTGTGGCTTCTGCAGTCACTGTGCCCTGCTGGAATCTCACTGTCTTCACATAAATGCATGTTCACATGTGGTACCTAGGTTCTATAATAATATAGCTATACTTCTGTGGGATTTCAACATGTTAGATGCATTTCAAATTCCCAACTGATCATGTAATCCTACTGTATAAATGGAGGCTGCCTATATACAATAAAGCCCTAACCTATCATCTTAGGTAGAAAATTTCATTACTTAAAATCTTCTGCCAAATTTATCATTAAAATCCTCAATTTTGTTTTCATCTGCTTTCTTAAGATATGATCAAACAAAATTTGTGTTGGATCATTATTAAGTCTTAGAAATCACTTTCATGATCAAAGAATAAAAATCTAATGTAATTTAAATGAATTTTGTTTACTTTGAAACAGCCCACCCCTCCCCACTCCCACCAATATCTTGGAGTTCTGCACAGTATATATACTCTCTCTCTCTGTACTTTAAGCTGAAATTCTTTTCTTACCCTCTTCTCCTAGGGTAGAGGTGTACTCTGCAGTTGGTGATGTAAGGAATAAGGTTAAAGTACCAATATAGTCATACACCTGGTTGTTTTGGCCTCAATTCTTACACTAGTTATGCACTGAAATAGTCTTAGAAAATTATCTTAGCAAAGGATTGCTACTTAGCACCAGGTCGTAAGTTGTTTTTTGTTTGCCCCCCCCCCCCCCCCTTTTTAAACCCTTGTTCTTCTGTGTATTGTCTCATAGGTGGAAGAGTGGTAAGGGTGGGCAATGGGGGTCAAGTGACTTGCCCAGGGTCACACAGCTGGGAAGTGGCTGAGGCCGGGTTTGAACCTAGGAACTCCTGTCTCTAGACCTGACTCTCACTCCACTGAGCTACCCAGCTGCCCTGTTTTTCCCCTTTTAAAGATGTATGAACTACCTCTTTCCCTTCTTTATATTGCTAAGGGACAGCAATGAGGAACATTGCACATACTGGCAAAACACAGTTTGTATGTTGGTTAGTTTTTCTCAATTGTCTTTGTGCTCCCTTTAGGGAGGGAAGACAAAAGATATATACTTGGAAATAAGTGAAACTTTATTATGTATTTGTATCCTGTAATATAGGGGCAGCTAGGGACAACAATGGACATAGTACCGGCCCAGAGTCAGAAAAATTTCCTGAGTTTAAAATTGAGCTCAGATACTTCCTTACTAGTTGTGTGATCCTGGGCAAGTCATTTAACTTTGTCTGTCTCAGTTTTCTCATATATAACAAGAGCTAGAGATACAAATAGCAAATCACTCTAGTATTTTTGCCAAGAAAACCTCAAATGGGGCCAGGACACAACTGAAATGACTGAACAACAACATTCTAAAACACATAAAAGTAAATGAATGATTTGTTGTTTATTTTCCTTCCTCCATAGGAAGTAAAAATTTTCTCCCTTACATTATAGGCAATTGGGCACAAACTTTTGTTGTCTAAAAATGACCTATGTTCTGGCCTCTGTACCTTTGCTTATGCTGTTCCTCAAAGCTATGCCACTGTCTTCTCCTGAACCAAACAAATCCTACCTATCCTTAAAGCATCATTCAAATTCCAATTATTCCAGAAACCTACCTTAATCTTACTACCCTTCCAACTGTTAATATTGCCTAACAGTACCTTACTGGTACTGACCTCCCCCCATTCAGGAGTATCTTTTTCAGGTGTCTAATATACTTATCTGTTACGGTGTATTACAGCTTTCTATGTATGTATCTTCTGCTATTTAACTGTAAGTCCAATGAGGGTAGCATTCTTACCCTAACATTTGTAACTCGCCCAGCACTTAATATACAAAATAGGCATTTATAATGTTTCCTGAATGTATATTGTTCCACTTTATCTAGAAAACTAGTTTTGTTACAGATCTTAAAATTTAAAGACCTTGTTTTTTATCAGTACCATAAAAAAGGGAATATATAACAAAATTCAAGATATAACAAAAATAAATAAAAAATGGGCTTTGTTGAGATATACAACTTGATTATGAAAATAGACACATATTAACCAGGTAGCCCACAGATACCAAAGGTTAAAGAAATACAAGAAATAAAACAGATTTTCACATAGTCATATACAATAAATATCCAGAGAGATGTCAAAGCAATATAAGTATCCTTACCTCGAAGTGAACACAATGGCCCATTTTCTTGGTTCTTAGAACGCTTGTTTCTGAACTGACTGGGAATATCTAATGAAAGGTCTTAAAACGGGAAAATTAGTTTAAATCACATTGGCCTATTCACTGTTTTAAAAAATCATCAATCTGAAGATTTTTTCAAAATAAAGATTCAGATATTTTTGCCATAAAAATAAAGCATCAATAATAAAAAATCAAATATATCTTACCAAGAAATGGATCAAATTTTCTAGATTCTGTCCCACATATTAAGCAGTTAACTTCATTTTGAAGAATGCCTCCGAATATAGCTGTGACAACTGTAGATGCTCCATTTCTAAGAAAATCATCATATGAGAAAATAGTTTAATCACAAGGTCTATATTATTTCTTTGGTAGCACTAAACAATTAAAACATTTAAAAAAAGATTCATTTGAAACAAGTTTCTCCATTGATATTGGCCGTGATTTTTTTTTTTAAGTTCTAGGACAGGAATGAAGGGAATAAACCATGATAAGTTTTCATTAGTCACAATTAAGGCCTTTTAAGCCACTGTTACTGAAGACAGAAGCTAAACTTACAAAGTACTGCTATGTACAAGCATTGCTATCTATATTAAGTTTTTTGGGTATTGTTTATAAAAAGTTTCCTTTTTTTCCCCTGTTTTTAAAGCAGTAGAGTGACTTTCAGACATAGTAAAGATTGCAAAAGAGCCTTCAAATGTTTTTCATTTTGACAAAAAAAAAATGCAAATTGGCTTTTAACAAACTAGCCAGTAGGACATATTTGTCCTAATGAAATTTGAAAAACTGATATACAATACAGAATCTAGAAGGCATGATGTCCATTTTCCCTTGCTGTTTACCAGTGCTATGTGCACAACAGGCATATAAAAAATAAAAATTAACTATTATGAAGATATCTGAAAAGAGAAATAGAAAAAATTTAAATGACATCCTCTTATGTTGCTACTAATACATCATGTTAAGATCATTCAGAGATCAAATCTATTGTATTTTACTGTCCATTTAAACTTGCTATAGTTCTTCCCCTTCAAAGACTCTTCAAAGGTTAGAATAATTTCCAAATTTTAGCTTGAATTTATATTAGATTCATGCAGCATTACTAGGTTTTACCATACCATGATTTTAAACACGATTCAAATTAAACAGTAAAACAAAAAAAAAATGTTCTCATTACAAATGTACATTAAAAATGTGATTTTTAAAATTATTAATTTAGGTAACAATTTTATAGAACAATAGAGTATGACTTCTGTGTATAAATGATATTCTGCTACTTTAAAATACATTTATTTTAATAAGTGAATAATATATTTCTTACTCAGTAATAGGAGCAAGTATACCTGTGTGTTTAAATGCACTATGCAGTTTATTATTAAAGGTAGTTGTGTCCATTCTCAAAATATGCTGTAGAGAGCAAATTTAGCTTTTGTACATTTTAGGTGCCATGTTTTAAGGTATTCTAGTAAATAACTAAGAAATTGTAACTTATGAAATGAAAAAAGTATCAGTAGAATGCAATAGAAAAGCAGCACTGTTTTGTGTGAGAACTTATGGATTGGTTCATTCCACTACAAAATGATGTTCAGGGAGGCCACATTATAGGGAGCTGTCACTGTCTCTCCAATTTGTCTTAGGTAGCTGACTAAACATTATACCGAAGTGTTTTGATGTTAGGCGGGAGTTTCTAAAGAGAAATGTATTAATAATTATAAATTATAACAGTTAAGGCAACAATGTGGGGCAGGACATAACTATGGATTTCCTATATAAAATAAAAAGACAATAATGTACATAAAATTCATGATTATATATCACTGCTCTTTGTACACAAATAAGCCGCTTTAAAATATACAATTCATTTTTTCACACCCAATAAAACAGTGAATGTAAATATTATTGAGGAGATAAGTCACCAGCACCTTCTTTTCTAAACTAGAAATTTTGGTCAGGGGAGCTGTGAATCTATCTATGTATTACAAACTATAATGAACTATAATGGTCCATTCCTATAGGATAGGTAGCCAACCATGGGAGGCTGAAAGTTGATGGAGGAGTCCTATTTTAACATTAAAAACAAAACAAAAAACAACTATACTCACTAACAAGGTGTAGAGAATGCTAGGCGGGCAAAACTACAGTCACACCTATATACAACTTACCTTTCTTTCTCTGATGAGTTTAACTTGTAATCCCCTTTCCTGCACAGATCAGGACTGACAAAAGTCTCAAAAATTACAACATAAGAGGAGACTGCACATTGACCAAAATCCAGGCTGAAATGACTGTAAACATCCCTGCCTAAAGCAAAATAAACGTTTTGGTCTCAGTGCAGGTTTCAGTCTATCAGAAATTACAAGGGAAAACAATTCAAAATTTTTTCATGTTATGGGTCAAGAAACACTTCTGAAAACTTACTGGTGCTTCAAGGTCACTTTGGGAATTGAACAAATATGTTTAAGGCAAATTCAAGTTCCAAAATTGCTCAAGATTATGTTTTTAAATAGAAATACAATAGGTTTTGGGCATATAAAAAAATTCCCTTCCCCCCAATTATCTTCACTATTATTTGGAACTATTTATAAAAAACTGAATATACCCTAAACTTTTCCCCCTAATTTTCAAATAATTTTTTACTAAGTTTCATTTAAAGCTCTCAAAATAACTAAATACAAATTCATTATCAACTTGTTCAAATGCAAGAAAAAAGATTGTTTTGGTATATTACTTATAAAGAATTCAAATAAGTATTGTGTATAGTTTAAGCAAAATATTAACCTTTTAAAATATAAAATCTGACCAGTATAATATAACATAAAGACCTTCTATGAACCTCCATAAAAAAAACAAGCAAACAAAAGTCTTACATGCAACATTTGTTACTTGCAGAAAGACTAGAATTCTCTTGCAGAATTACTGATCTAGAAACACCATTGAAGCCTCCCTGGAGTTCCAAGTGTAGATGGTCCAGAAGATAGCGCATAAATTCATGGGCATCCTGCTGTTGATAACCCCTTAAAGGAAATAAAAATGTTCAATGAATATGAGGACTTTATATGCCCAGACCAGTCAAGTGATGGGCAAAGCAGGTTCTATTACCCAAATCAAAATAGTTTCACTACAAGAATAAATGTTGTATATCTACAATTTCATTTCTTATCCTATGAGAGACATTTAATTCCAAAACACTAGTGCAGGGGTCGGCAACCTTTTTGGCTATGAGAGCCATAAAAGCCACATTTTTAAAAATGTAATTTCGTGAGAGCCGTACAGTGCTCACGGTGTGCGCTCCTGTAACAGCGCCTGAAAAAAAATTGACTTTATAGCTCCTGCAGAAAGAGCCATATCTGGCCCTCAAAAGAGCCAGATATGGCTCGAGAGCCTTACATTGCCGAACTCTGCACTAGTATAAAGGACTGAGACAATTTTGAAACTAATGGCTTACATTGAAAGATGTTGGTTTAACCTGTAAATATTGATTTAAAGGAATCTTTTTTTTTTTGGGAAATATTTTTTAAAAGTGTTCACACATACAATGAAATCTTTCTCCAATTACAAATATTAACACCTGACTTTGAAAAATGGACACATACAACACTTTTCATATATGCGCTCTCATATGTAAATTTTGTATTAAAGCATAATGTTCTTATACTAATAAAAGATCATTTAGAGACAAATGAACAGCAATGAATACTGACAAATAAAAATAAGCTAGAAAGCAGGAAAGTTCTAGAAAACTAGTTATTAAGAAACCCCTATCTCTTTACATGTAATATTTTAATGGAATTCAGGAGAGAGAGGACTTCATGTAGCTGACTACCTAATTCACTTTTTAACAGAATTTTGTTTGTCTATGCTCTAAGTGTCTTAAATGATAAAATTTTCTCTAGTCTTCTTAGCAAAAAATTTCATAATCAAGATTTCTTGCCACCAAAGAATTTCCCTCAATGCTTTCCTCATTCAAGTCCCAAGTTCCACATTTTACTTTGTTAACTATGCTAAATAAGTCCCATAGGTCATAATTCATTTTTAATAATATAATATAATTATAATATAATAATAAATAAATCATTATTCATTTGCCAACTATTATCTTGATACTCCCCCTAAACTTTTTCTTTCACAGTTAATTTACTCTGAACTTAACAAGAAATTATTTTTAAAATTATCATAAAAAGCAAAATTTGTATAGATATTCTATTGATTTTCCTGTTAGGTGACTAAATGGAAATCAGTCTCATGTTTAAATATGATCTAAAATGCTAAAAGATGAAGTGGCTATGTAAAAAACTGTTTTGTGCTACTTTAAAAGAGCACGCCTGGGTTACAATCTCCTAATACTCAACATATACCACCACCCATCCTTTAACTATTTTGTATTCAGATCAATTTTCATTCATGATTTATAATAATTTATAAATTACGTTTTAAAAACCAGAATGTGTTTCCCATATACTGTTTCCTATTAAGTTCCTTTCCACACATAAAAATAATTTATAATCTAATATTTTCCTTGGCATTTAAAAGATGATTGCATGGAAAAATGGCTTAGAGCCATTTTTTTTCTGTAAAAATCGACTAATACTTGTGTCTACTGCAGTTTATATCATTTAACCAAAAAATACAAAGATTACTCATTTTTCTCAAGGTGCTAGTGAACTATTCTGGAAACTTTGGGGTGGGGGGATTTGGTGACAACCAAAGGGTCATTTACAAATTTTTGATCAATGAAATTTCTAAGTAAGAAATTTAGCACATTGGGAGATTCAACAAATATCTCTTAATATATTACACCAACAAAACTCACAATCCCATCTGGATATTCTAATTGGGTTTCTGTGAAGACTTTCCAAATGCTCAATTGCATTTTCAGAAAGGGAAAGGGGGAAGGGGCATAAGGAAGACTTATAATAAGAGAAAAGGGAAACTTTTCCATCTTTAATGATAATGTTTCCTTCACAAACAATTGCTGCTATGTCACCCATGGAGCCTTTTGTCAACCAGTGATGAAATGGATTTTAAGGGAAACAATAGCTATCTTTAAAATAAAATCAGAGTTCAGGCCCACAGGAAACAAACAGAATGGAAACTCAGTGGAGTTTGAATTTTAGTCACTTTACTACTTTTAGTTGTTTTCAACTTCAAAATTCACATCTTCCATATGCCTCACAGCTTCCTCAATGACAATAAGAATTAAAACAGTAATGATATCTCATAAGCGAAACTAAAAAATGGTCATAAAAAAACTTCACACCTATAAAAGGCTAGACTTACAGAAAATGTCCTTCTACTTAAGGGAAAAAGACTGAGTATAAGAAGCACATAGCTGAAATATGTGGGAGATAGATGGGCAAAGTATTGTCTTCTCACAAATGACTGTTGAAATGAAAAGAATCCATATAATGTACTTCATTAGGACAAGGAACCTTGCTGATAACAAAAACTATTACCTTTTATTTTCTGAAATGTGAAAGACAGATAAATTCAAATAGCAAGACAAACACCACAATGTCTAGACATCACAACATGCATAATAGTGACATATACCTGTGCACTATTCTCCGTGTTTTAGTAGTATCAGTATATAATCTGTAAAATGGCAAAGACCAATAAGGAAAATGATATGCCTGTGCAAGAGCAAATTGAGTCACTATAGAACAAATGTTCCAAAATTGCTGGGATGTACGTGAAATTTAGGTTTTGTTAAAGGTACTAAAAATCTGTAACATTTACAAAATAGTCTGATTATTTTGAAAAATCATGACAAAACGAATATGGCTTAAATTAGCTATATGATTAGTGCTGGGTTTTTCCAAGGAACACAAAATTCAAAGTGAACTCAGTTCACACACATATACACCATACACGCACACACATAATAGGAAAAATACTGAATTAAAGTGTTTAAATTGAAAATGTTTAAAAATCCAAGCTCCCAGAATTTCATATAATAATATTTTTTAAAATCCTCTTTTCTATTAACAGTATGGATTGAAAATCTACATGTTATACTTGATGATGATGGCTTAGCATCCTCTACAACAAAAATAATGAGCAAATATATGTATTAGATTTCAATCATTCAAATGATTGAATTCATTCATTTGCCATTTTAAGTACTGGCATTTCTTCATCATCTTATGCAAACAACATGGGTCGAGATGGCAGTGTAGAAGGAAGTAGTACAGTGAGATCTCCTTCAAACAGAGGTGGAAAAGGAACCATCAATTCAGGATGGGTAAATCCAAGACAAAGTCAAAATGGGTCATTTTCCTGACCCCATTATACAAAGGGAAAGAAAGACAGCAGAGCAGAAGTCCCAGGTTCATAGCATGGCACCTCAACAGGGACAGGTACTGACGGGCAGCTTTGCTAACCAATATCTAGCTATAGACTAATATCTGTTCCTGGGTAAGGAGGCCCAAGAAGGTGTACTGAAAAAGAAGCAAGCAGCAGTGGTGTGCCTCTGAAACTTTCAGAGGAATAACCAGGGCAGGAAACCTAGATACAAGTAGAGCCTTTTGTTTGGTCCCTCTGAAGGAGCACAGCTTTCCAACTGGCTAACAGGGGCCGAGCCCAGCAGAAGTCTATTGTTCAGACCAGAAAAGCATCAATCAGAATCTACCCTCCATAAAACCATTTTGGGAATGCTGAAAACTTGCAGGTTCCCGGCCTGAGCTGTCCTGAGATTCTGAAACAGCACAACGATTCAATAGAGCAAGAAAAGAAAAACAGGAACAGCTCATACTTTCTCACCAGAAGTGCATAGAATCAAGTGCTAACACCAAGTCCAAAGTCAGAAAGTGGTTTTTATGAGTGAACAAATAAAAAAACAATTTCACGACAAGCAAAGCTTCAAAGAAAAAAACACAACACAAGCACAAGTTCAACTAGAATTCCTGGAAGAGATGAAGCCAGTTTAAAAAGATGTTAAAATATTTTTATCAATCAGATGAAAGCACTAAAACAAACAAAAAGGAAAAGAGCTTGGAAGAAAGAACTAGAAAGGGTTAACAGTTTGTCATAAGATGATCAAGATTTTTCCCAAACAACAAACTTCCTGAAAATCAGAATGGAACAACTAGAAGCTAATGATTTCATGAGGCAAGGGAAAAAAATACTGATACAAGTCAAGTAACTGAAAAAATAGAAGAAAATATAAGGTATCATAGCAAAAAGCAAAACAAAACAAAACAAAAAAACCCTGGAAAATGGACTGAGAAAAAATTTAACAATCACTGGACAACCTGAACATCACAACCAAAACAAGAGCCTAGATCTCATATTTTAAGAAGGCTTTAAAGAAAACTGTCCAGAACTCTTAGAATCAAAAGGGCAAATCCACTGGTCATCTTCTGACACCCCCTTCTCCACCCCACCCAAGTAAAAACTTCCAGGTATATCAGCCAAAATCCAGAACTTCAAGGTCAACAAAAAAATGCTGCAAGAAGCCACAAAAAGAAAGAAATTAAGTACCTAATTTGTATAATTTAGCAGCTATCACTACTAAGAAATAAAGAGTTTAGAATACCATATTCCAAAAGGGAAAGGATGTGGACTTACAGCTAAGTAAGACTTACTCAGCAAACCTGAATGTAATCTTAAAGGGAGAAAAAAAATCGACCTTTTAAGAAAAAAAGAGGCATTCCAAACATTCTTCCTGATGAAAAGACAAGAGCTGTGTAGAAACTCTGAAGTTCAAACACAGGAGCTATGAGAATCATAAAAAAGTAAACAATAACAAACAGTGATAAGGAACTAAACAAGGATAAACTGGAGAGATCATAACTATGTCCCTACTGAACTTTCATCATGAGAAGTCAGCGTCTAATTAGACAGAAGACCTGAGAATGATTCTATCTTCTTAAAAAAAATTTTAAGTTCCAAATTCTCTCCCTACCTCTCTCTCCTCTCCTTCAGATAGTAAACAATTTGGGATTCTATCATATCTTGATGATCTTGGGAGAAGGAAGGCTAGAGAAAATTGTCTCATAATCAAAGTGTGCAAGTAGACATCCATATACATAATGGGGGGGAAGGTAAGAAGCAGCTGACCCTTTTATCTCAAATTCATCTGAAATGGTCAAAAGTGAAAAGAATGAACATGAACACAGTTGAGTATGAAAATACATCACACTCAACAGGAAGACAGGAAGAGGAACTGGCCAGACAATTAACAAATTATTTATTAAGGGCCTACTATGTAGCAGGCATTGTGCTAAGGACTGGAATACAAATACAAAAAAAAGATAATTCCCACCATTCAAGAAGCTTATAATCTAATAAGGGAAAATAAAACAAAAGGAAGCTGAAAAGCAGAGGTAATGAGGGCAGAGTGGAGGGGAGAGAAGGTACGAGACGTGGGGGCATGGTAAAGTTGGAGAAGCCTCAAAGTAACACAGCCAGGTAAGAAATGTGATGTCTGAGCTGCACTCTCCCCTTAAAAGGAGGTCTGGAATTAGTAGGAGGGTAGTTTAAGAGAAGGATATCCTTTTTTTAAGTTATATTTTTTGCAGATTACATGTAGATACAATTTTTAAATAATTGTTTTCTGACATTTTTGCAATCCATGTTCTCTTTTGCCCTCCCTCCTCATCCATCTCTTTTAGAGATAGCAGGAAATAAGACTTAGGTCATAGCTGTGTTATCAAATAATATATATATTTCCATGTTTGTGAAAGAAGACATATGTATACTAGAAAAAACTTATGAAGGAAATGAAGTGAAAAATGGTTTGCTTCAACCTGCAAATACTTCAGTCTGGGAGGGATTAGTCTTAAGCAAAATTCACTCTAAGGATATGCAAAAATACTTATAGCTTTTTTTGAAGTAACAAAAAATGATAATCTTATGGGGTGAACATAAGTTGAGATATCACTGAACAAGTTATGGTATATAAATGTGGAGTACTATTGTGCTATATAGGAAATGATGGAGACATTTTCAAAGAAAACTGGGAAGATTTATATGAACTGATGCAGAGAAAGTGAATAAAACCAGGAGAAGAATTTATACTGTTTAAGCAGTATGGTAAAGACAAACAACTTTGAAAGAATTAGGAACTCTGATTAATGTAATCACCAACCATAATGCCAGGGGATCAATGATGAAACACACTACCCACCTCCAGAAAGAGACGAAGAATTCGGTGTAGAATGAGATGTATTTTTTTGGATAGGGCCAATGAGGAAATATTTTTTGTTTTCCTATACATGCTTATAATGGAAGCTTTGTTTTTCTTTCCTTTTTAATTGAAGGTGAGAAGAAGAGAAGGCAGATTTTTACTGATTTAAAATGAAATTGTAACGCAAAACCAAATAAAAAACAGAGCATAGTATAAAAGGTAACATGTTACCCTTGAGAAGCTAACAATCCATATAGGGATCTTAAGCAAAATGTAAACAAGTTGTAGATACCAAGTATTCCAAAGCTCTTAAAACTTAAAACCTGCATTAAGACTTAGGAGAAATTCTGCATAGTCACTCACCACTGGCTGGCCTATTGAAGGCTGGATTGAAAAAAAAAATCACAACATGAATATTCAAGTGGGTCTTGAATGAAGGCACAGATATGAATTGGGAAACAAGAGGTATGAATTACAACAAGGCAAACAGAATGATCCAAGACACTGAGGCAGAAAATATGTGTAAGAAATAATAAGAGGATCAGTCTAGTCAGAGTAGCAAAGGGACCCAGATAATAAAGAAAGAAAACTGGGCAGATAAGTACTGGGGAATGGAAGAAAACCATGTGAGAAAATTATTCAGAGTTGCATATTAGAGACTATGACAAGAAGAGAGTAGAGAAACACCAACAAATAGAATGATCATTTTGGTGGTTTTTATTTCTAAAGCTGTTCACATTTCAAAGTAAAGAATATCTATTTTAAATAAAAATGTTTGTATTACTACATAAATGTTTGATTTTATAGACTTTGTACTTCAAACCAAGGAGTCAACTTCCCCAAATGGTTTCATAAACTAATTTAGAAAAAAGCTATCACTTATTTGCCTGAAAAGAAATGCAAATAGAAACGTAATTCATTAATTTGTTAATTGAGTTGCCATAGAGATGAATGGCATACCTAAAATTCTTCTGGGATAAATGTGATGAGACATTTTTAGAACCCATTACTACACTAAAGATAAAGTTTCATCAAGCTTTATCCACAATGTAATAAAGAGGCCTGACATGGACTATTGGAAAAGAAATAATAGATCTGATCAAGAGAAAAATTATTTCTGTTATCATGTAAATAAAGTCCATTCTTGATTCTTCAGAGAACAAAGGGAAAACTCAGAAAACTTAACCTTTCTATTTTCATCAGTGTTAATAAATCTATCAACTTCACCCTGGCATCTTGTCTAACATTTCTTTATTCCTTCAAACAGTGAAATCATGTTCATATACTGGAACTATACAAATATCAATCTTGAAATCTATATCCACCAATTTTTTTTTTCTCACCTGAAGAGTTGAGCCACAGGTGGGAAGTAAGTTTCTACAGAAGATGCTGGGCTGTGTCAGCTCCATAGCAGGTGGCCCCCACTCAATGAATATGATCACATTTTTGTTGGAATATATGGTGTAAAGCAACACACTGTTAATATGTAGAGAAAATGCTAATCTTTGGGGCAAATTTATTTGGATTATCCCGGTAATTTCTGCATAAATTCCTTTAAAGATGACAGGCCTTAGAGTTTTAGTATATAAAGTTGATAACAAATATAAAACTGCAATTTCTACTCTCATCCTACTTTTTATTAAGTAACTAGAAAATCTGTACAAAATTAAGTTCTCTCAGATTAAAGTTTAAATGGCATGACATCTGAAAGAATTTCCATAGAAACAAAAGGTCTTATGGTTGCTAAAAAAACTGATACCAGACATTTCTGTCATATAGAATTGAGGCAAGGATTTCAACATAACTTTATAATATTTAGGTAACAGTAAGGAAATGAGGTAGAATGTATAAAGAGGTTTCCCAATAACTCAAAACTTTAGAAAATAAATATTAAAAATTGTTTTTACATTAATTGGGAAAAAAACACACACACATATACACACACGTACAAAGAAATTTCCCACTAATGTTTCTTTTTAGGAAGGAAGAGACACATTCCCTATTCATTTAAAAAACCTAGTAAGTAATGTGCCTTCAAAATAAGATGAATAAATTCAAGAGAAATTGGCTACATTTTGTAAATAAGACACACCTAAAGTACTGGAAATATGGTAGCTCAAATCTAATCTTGAATACTTCTGGGGAAAAGGGTTGAATTTATTTGTGACAGTGAAAATATGAATTCTGAGGCAAATAAATTTACAAAACCATTCTCATCCTTTTTATCCATTGCTTGGACTTCATGAATGAAACTTCTTTCATTTCCAGATTTCACCTGAAACACATGCTATATTCTCCCAAGAATTAAATACAGGCAACCTCCAAGTGTTCTCTTTCTCAGAAATAGTTCAAGTACAGGTCGAGTGCCACATTGTAGAGTTTTATTACTTACTACATGATGCAACATAATGCAACTTAATAAATGCTAAGTGATTTCCAGTAAAGATTTAGAGTCTAAGCTTTACAAAATTTACTAACAGCATTTCTTTGTGTTCTATAGTCATAAAACAATTGATGAGTATTTGTAATGATAGACTTCTCATGATCATTTAACATAATGCTATGTTAAAGCTTTCTTAGTTTCAAATAAGTTTCACCCAGTGTTGTTTCCTGTGAGTTTACAGTTATTTAAAAAATACTACCTATTTATAAACACCCAAAATCAATAAAATATTTGTCGTTTAAAAAAGCCAGTGCTTTCTTGCAATAAATACACATAAATGTTTAACTACATTATTGAACCAAATAAAATTTGTTCTTTTAAGTCAATTTAATTTTTGCTCATTTCTAGAAACAAAAGTACATTACTAAAAATGAATTTCTTGTCTGAGGACATCACTTGAACTTACATTATTTCTTCAAGTTACATGAAGATTTCAGGAACAACTTTCAAAACTAGACAAAAGTATTGGACTCATTTTAAAATGATTTAACTATTACTTTTATTAGATAGCACTTACCTAAAATTTGGCATGATTTTCCAAACAACATAAAATAAGGATTCTGGGCTAAATGCAGTTTGGCTGCCTTGCCATAAAGCACACAATGTTTTTCTAAACTCCTCTACCAAGGAACTAGAAAAGTAGGAAAGAAAAAGAAAAAGATGTCATTGCCTCTAAAAAATGCTACTTTTAATCTAAAATTTCTATGGATAAATTAAAAACAATAAAACCAAAACCCATACCCCCACACATCTGCTTTCTATTTTAATCATACCTAATAGGGGGTACTTTCTCATATTTTTACTATGGGGCAAAATTTTTTCATTAGAATTTCACAACATTTAGTTTTGATTACTTTTAAAACCAAGAACTTTATATTTACTACAATTATTAATTTTATCATTCAAATAATACCAAAGCCTCTGCAGAGTGCTAAATACATTTTGCTTAAAAATAATGAAAGTATCACCCACTGAATGACTATTAAATGTTGTAAAATAATGTTTAACTGCTTGCTATTTAAACACACTTAGCAGCAACACTTTGAAAATTTCAATTGTGCCTATTAGTTTACATACTAAACTAAAAAGCATTACTAAAAGTAATTTTTTCATCTCCACTGAAAGCCAGAAAGAACACATTCCTATTAACTCACACATTGTTATCTCCTTGGCTCCTGGTGTGATAAGTCCGCCTTCCTGCTGTTTTCCCATTCCGTAATTCCACAGCTGGAAGTTCTTTAAAATAACAGCAAAACTGCTGAATGTTACTGTTTTAAAAGCAAAAACAAGGAGGAAAAAATGGTCTGAGAAGAGAAATAATATAAGCCTGAGCAAAAAAGTAAGTAGTGCACAATTTTATACTTGACTCTTGGAAATGTGTTTTTCCCTTGGATTGCATATAATGCAATTATTTTTCAATAAGAAGCTTTATGTTTCTTCTTTACCAGTACAAGACTCAGGGTGGTAGGAGTATTTCCCTGAGATGAATATACAAATTAATTAAAAGGAATCAGCAAGTTTCAAAACACTTTTCCTCTGTTTTTAAAATATCGCCAACTATTTAGTCATTCCTCAATTTCCTCCTTGTCATAGAAATAATCACATTTTATCTCTTTTCAGCTATTTTATTCCAGTTATACTCAGTGAGAAATAAGTGATTTCTACTTTACTTTAAAAAACAAAAACAGGTTTCATAACAGAACCTTCAATCCCTGAAGTAGATTTTTAATTAGTAGTATAGAATTTCCACAAGATTCCTGCCATAAAACTACATATTCTCTGCAACTGAATTAAAAAGAAAAATTTCTAAAAATGACTTCAGTGTCTGACTTTTCTTAGATATGGGACTCTCTAAATAGAAAATTGTATTCACTGGCAAACAGTCTTAGAATCCTGTACTTATATTTATGTTATACAAATCAGAGAAGGAAGCAATGTGGTGATTACAATTTCTTCTTCAGTGGCATTATGATTGGAAGTACTAGACAAAATTGAGGTCATTTTTAAAGGTAGTTTAAAATTCCTCAAATGATTTCTTCTCATGTTACTCAGCACAATACTTACTGGTCATCTTCTTGTCACATTGTTTCTGATCTAGGATAGAAAGCACTTCTCTGACAATTTTCTAAACATACATTAAGACACATATGGTCCAACAAAGTACTGAAATTTGCCACCTACACACAATTTCTCTAGTTTACATTGGACACAATGGGGAAATAAAGAATGCTTCATAGGATTGGGTTAGGTTATTAGTGTAATGTTACCTGAGTGACTGAAGAATAGCATTCATAAAACACGTGTTCCCCAAATTCCGAAGGCCAGTAGCACAAAGAGCAGTGGTACTTCCCTGTAAAATGGAAGTTAATGGTATAGTTAGTAAGAGACATCAATAATTGCAACTAATAACCAACTGTTGCACAAACTATCATTTAAAATAATATGTCAAATCAGAAATTGACTTTTCCATCTGGGGGTATTTGTGAAATCAAACCTTTTCTTCTTTTCTACATGAATTGTACGGTCTTTTTTTAAATTACCAATTCAAACTTTAGAAAAATACTTCCTATATTATGGAGAGGTCCTCTAAGAAAATTTGGGGAAAAGGATGAAAAAGGACTGAATAAAAATTAGTAGGCATAATTCATGGTTCTGGGTTAAGATGGCAGCAGAGTAAAAAGCAGCTGCTTAACCTCTCCTAACCCACACATATAAGACTCCTCAAAAGGACATAAAAACAAATCCAGACGAACGAAGGGACCCCACAACAGGGCTCAGCATCGAAGGTATGTGGGATCAGGGCATTTCCATGCTATAAGAGGGTGAAATAGCTCTCATTGAAACGTGAACTGAGCAATCCCCCCCACTACCTACAGTGCCAAAGCCAGGGCACAAGAGTTAGAGCAAGTTTGGGGCACCCATTAAGTCCTTGGCAGTTACCTGGGATCACCAGGGCCTACTCCTGAGAGCAGCAAGACTTAAGACGCCAAGAGGCTAAAGAATGCGCAGACTTTGAACACAGATCTTGAGTGCAGGCTTGGACGAGGATCCTGAGCGCAGGCGCGGACCTTGGGTGGGGACCCAGTGCAGAGGGGTGCATGACTATGGAAGCAGCGCACTGAGACTGTTAAAGGAGCTTCAGGCAGAGCAACAAGCAAGGGGACCAGCAGGAGGCCTGACCCTGAGAACAACTAGACCTGAGACCTCAGGTGCCTAAAGAGCGCAGACCCTGGGCATGAGGATAATGCTGAGAGGGCACCGGCTAACAATGGCAAGTCAGCCGCAAGAACCCCAAAAGAGAAAGATCAAGAAAAAATCTTTAACACTCAACAACTTTTACAATGAAAAAATCCAGACAATAGAGCAAACACCAGAGGAGAACAAACAAGTAATCATATCCAAACCTTCCCCCCAAAAATGAAAATTGATCACAAGCTCCTGAAGAGTTCAAATCTGAGATCATGAGAAATATGGAAGAGATTTGGCGAGAGAAGTGGGAAATAGTTCAAAAGGAAATTAACAGGTTAAAAGACAGAAACTCCCAATTGGAGAAAGATGCCCGCAAATCAAAAGAATTGACAAGCAAATTGGAGACCAAAATCAAACAGCTGGAAAACAGGATAGACCAAATCGAAAAGGAAAATCAAAAAGTTATAGCAGAAAACCAGCCTCTAAAGACAAGAACTGGGCAAGTAGAAGCCAATGATCTCTCAAGACAGCAAGAACAAGTAAAGCAAAGTCAAAAGACTGATAAAATAGAAGGAAACATGAAATCCCTCACTGAGAAATTGACAGATCAAGAAAACAAGTCTAGAAGAGACAATTTGAGAATCATTGGTCTTCCTGAAAAAGCAGAAATGAATAGAAATTAGGACTCCATACTAAAAGAAATTATTCAGCAAAACTGCCCTGAAGTTCTACACCAAGAGGGCAATATAGACATTGAAAAGATCCACAGACCACCCTCTACACTAAACCCTAAAAAGACAACCCACAGGAATATAATAGCCAAATTCAAGAGCTTTCAAGAAAAAGAAAAAAATCTTACAAGAAGCCAGAAAGAGACAATTCAGATATCAAGGAGCACCAATCAGGATCACACAGGATCTGGCAGCCTCCACACTACAAGACTGCAAGGCTTGGAATATGATATTCAGAAAGGCAAGGGAACTGGGTCTACAACCAAAGATCACTTACCCATCAAAACTGACTATATACTTCCAGGGGAAAGTATAGGCATTCAACAAAATTGAAGATTTCCAAGTATTTGCACAGAAAAGACCAGGACTAAATGGAAAGTTTGATATCCAACCACAAAAACCAAGAGAAACATGAAAAGGTAAATAAGAAACAGAGGGGAAAGAAAGAAAACTCTTATTTCTAAATTTGCCTCTTTAAGGGGTTCAACAAGATCTAATTATTCATATTCCTATATGGAGAAATGTTATGTGTAATTCTCCCTAGTGAACTCTATTCATTATTATAGTATCCATTATTTGGTAATTAGAAGAATTATTCACAGGGAGAGGTTGGAGTACTAAATGGTCTAAGATGATATGGGGGTGGGTGGGAAAGAGGGGGGGGTGAATAGTAGAGGACACCAAGAGAAACTTGAATGAATAAGAAAAATAGGATATTCTATTACACACAAAGAGGGCATGGGAAGGGGAGGGGATAAATACTATTATAAGAAGGAGAGGAAGAGAGCATTAAGAGGTAATATTTAAACCTTACTCTCAGTGGAATTAACCCTGAGAGGGAAGAGTAGCTATATCCATTGGGATATAGAACTCTACCTAACCCTACTGAGAAAGTTAGAAGGGATCAACCAAGGGGAGCAGGGGAGTGGGGAGGTAAAAAAGGGAGTGGAGAAAGGGGAGGGAAGGCCTTAAAAATAAAAAGAGGGGAATAATAAGGGAGGGGGTAGAACGGGTGGTAAATCAAGGGAGGGGAAAAGGGTTACTGGTTTAAAACAAATCACTGGTTTAAAAGGAAAACAGCCTAAGAAGAAGGCTTGGTAGAACTAGGAGGGGATACCAAAATGTAGGGGAATACACAACTGATAATTATAACTCTGAATGTGAATGGGATGAACTCACCCATAAAAAGGAAGCAAATAGCAGAGTGGATTAGAAACCAAAATCCCACCATATGTTGTCTACAAGAAACACATCTGAGGTGGGTGGACATACACAGGTTTAAGGTAAAGGACTTGAGCAAAATATTTTGGGCTTCAAATGAGAAAAAGAAGGCAGGAGTGGCGATCATGATTTCTGACGAAGCCAAAGTAAAAATAGGTATGATTAAAAAAGACAGGGAAGGTTATTACATCCTGATAAAAGGCAGTATAGAGAATGAGGAAATAACACTGCTCAATATGTATGCACCAAATGGCATAGCATCCAAATTCCTAAAGGAGAAACTGGCAGAGCTTAAGAGGGAAATGGATAGTAAAATCATACTAGTGGGAGATCTAAATTGCTCTTTAAGATCTAGATAAATCAAACCAAAAAATAAATAAGAGATAAGAGAGGTGAATGAAGTCCTAGAAAAATTAGATTTAATAGATATGTGGAAAAAAATAAATAGGGACAAAAAGGAATACACCTTCTTTTCAGTTGCACATGGTACATTCACAAAGATTGACCGTGTAATAGGGCATAGAAACATTGCAAACAAATGCAAAAGAGCAGAAATAATAAATGTAACCTTCTCAGATCATAATGCAATAAAAATAATAATTAGTAAGGGCACCTGGACAGGCAAATCAAAAATTAATTGGAAATTAAATAATATGATACTCCAAAACCAGTCAGTTAAAGAAGAAATCATAGAAACAATCAACAATTTCATTGAAGAGAATGACAATGATGAGACATCCTACCAAACTGTGGGATGCAGCTAAGGCAATATTCAAGGGGAAATTCATATCCTTGAGTGCATATGTTAACAAATTAGGGAGGGAAGAGATTAATGGATTGGGTATGCAACTTAAAACACTAGAAAGCGAGCAAATTAAAAATCCCCAGATGAAAACTAAAATAGAAATACTATAAATCAAGGGAGAAATTAGTAAAATTGAAAGTAAAAGAACTATTGAATTAATAAATAAGACTAGAAGCTGGTATTTTGAAAAAACAGATAAAATAGATAAAGTACTGGTCAATCTAATAAAAAAAAAGAAAGAAGAAAACCAAATTGACAGTATCAAAGACGAAAAGGGAGACTTCACTCCTAATGAAGAGGAAATCAAGGCAGTCATTAAAAACTATTTTGCCCAATTATATGGCAATAAATATAGCAATCAAGGTGATATGGATGAATATTTACAAAAATATAAATTGCCTAGATTAACAGCAGAAGAAATAGAATACCTAAACAATCCCATATCTGAAAAAGAAATTGAACAAGCCATTAAAGAACTCAAAAAACGCCAGGGCCTGATAGATTCACAAGTGAATTCTATCAAACATTCAAATAACAAATAATCCCAATACTATACAAATTATTTGATATGATAAGCAAAGAAGGAGTCCTACCAAATTCCTTTTATGACACAAATATGGTACTGATTCCAAAGCCAGATAGATCAAAAACAGAGAAAGAAAACTATAGACCAATCTCCCTAATGAACATAGATGCAAAAATTTTAAAGAGAATACTAGTAAAGATACTCAAGCAAGTGAACAAGAGGATTATCTACCATGATCTGGTGGGATTTATACCAGGAATGCAAGGATGGTTCAACATTCGGAAAACCATCCACATAATTGACCATATCAACAATCTAACAAACAAAAATCACATGATTACCTCAATAGATGCTGAAAAAGCCTTTGACAAAATACAGCACCCATTCCTTTTGAAAACACTGGAAAGTATAGGAATAGAAGGACCTTTCCTAAAAATAATAAACAGTATATATTTAAAACCATCACCAAGCATCATATACAATGGGGATAAATTAGAAGCCTTCCCAGTAAGATCAGGTGTGAAACAAGGATGCCCATTGTCATCTCTTACTATTTAACATTGTACTAGAAACACTAGCAGTAGCAATTAGAGGAGAAAAAGAAATTGAAGGCATTAAAATAGGCAAGGAAGAGACTAAACTATCACTCTTTGCAGATGACATGATGATATACTTAAAAAATCCTAGACAATCAACTAAAAAGCTAGTAGAAATAATCAACGACTTTAGCAAAGTTGGATACAAAATAAATGCACATAAATTATTAGCATTTCTATATATCTCCAACACATCACAACAGCAAGTGGTAGAAAGAGAAATACCATTTAAAATCACCCTAGACAATATAAAATACTTAGGAATCTATCTACCAAAACAAACACAGGAATTATACGAACACAACTACAAAACACTTTCCAAACAATTAAAACTAGATCTAAACAATTGGAAAAACATTCATTGCTCATAGGTAGGATGAGCTAACATAATGAAAAAAAAATGTGAAGGAAGGTGGCCTAGCTGTACCAGATATTAAACTATACTATAAAGCAGTGGTCATCAAAACAATATGGTACTGGCTAAGAGACAGCAGGGAGGATCAGTGGAATAGACTTGGGGTAAGTGACATCAGCAAGACTGTCTATGATAAACCCAAAGAGCCCAACTTTTGGGACAAAAATCCACTATTTGACAAAAACTGCTGGGAAATTTGGAAAACAATATGGGAGAGATTAGGTTTAGATCAACATCTCACACCCTACACCAAGATAAATTCAGAATGGGTGAATGAATAGGCAATTTTCTGATAAAGAAATCAAAACTATCAATAAGCACATGAGAAAGTGTTCTAAATCTCTAATAATTAGAGAAATGCAAATCAAAACAACTCTGAGGTATCACCTCACATCTAGCAGATTGGCTAAAATGATAGTAGGGGAGAGTAATGAATGTTGGAGGGGATGTGGCAAAATTGGGACATTAATGCATTGCTGGTGGAGTTGTGAACTGATCCAACCATTCTGGATGGCAATTTGGAATTATGCTTAAAGTGCTATAAAAGAATGCCTGCCCTTTGATCCAGCCATACCATTGCTGGGTTTGTACCCCAAAGAGATCATAGATAAACAGATTTGTATGAAAATATTTATAGCCGCGCTTTTTGTGTTGTCAAAAAACTGGAAAACGAGGGTATGCCCTTCAATTGGGGAATGGCTGAACAAATTGTGGTATATGTTGGTGATGGAATTCTATTGCGCTCAAAGGAATAATAAACTGGAGGAGTTCCATGTGAACTGGAAAGACCTCCAGGAATTGATTCAGAGTGAAAGTAGCAGAGTCAGAAGAACATTGTACACAGAGACCAATACACTATGATAAAATCAATGTAATGGACTTCTGTACTGGCAGCAATGCAATGACTCAGGACAATTTTGAGGGATGCTACCCACATTCAAAGGAAGAACTACAGGAGAGGAAACAGAGAAGAAAAGCAACTGCTTGAACACATGGGTTGAGGCGGACATGATTGGGGATGGAGACTCAAAACTACCACACCAATGCAACTATCAACAATTTGGAAATAAGTCTTGATGGATGACACATGTTAAAACCAGTGGAAATGCGCATTAGCTAGGGGTGAGGGGAGGAGAAGTTGAGGTGGTGGTGGTGGTGAAGGGGAAAGTAAGAACATGAATCATGTAACCATGATAACTTTTCTAAAAATTAAAATTATTTTTAAAAAATGAGTAGGCATGTGTGATGTAATTCTACATCCTTGGAAGAAGTGCCCACATCAATGAGAAAACAAATTCACTAACATATGATAATATCAATTTGTTCAAATTTTGCAGACAAAAAGACATTAATATTTAACTATTTATAGCCTCTTAAAATTATCCCCAGACCTTTGTTTTTATATGTACATATGATTACATAATTATAAATTGTATTATACTACTTTATGTTCTGCTTTTTCCCAAATGTTATTTCATGCATATATTTCTAGGTATTGATATGATCTCCACACTTGGCAATTTTAATAGCCAAAAAATATACCATATTATTATTATGTCATAGACAGTTTGATTAGTTCTTATTGTTGGACAGTGGTTTTTCCACAATTTCCCACAATCTCTGTTCAAATCACCTGGCTTTCTTTCTTTCTCTTAAACCCAAACCCCTTTTGTCTTAGAATGAATATTAGGTATTGGTTCTAAAGGCAAAAGAACAGTAAGGATTAGGCAATGGGGGTTAAGTGACTTGCCAAGGGTCACAGAGCTAGGAAGTGCCTGAGGCCAGATCTGAACCAGGACTTCTCACCTGTCATTTTCTATCTAGTCACCTAGTTTTCTTTTGAGAATATTCCCTTGATATATTTACAACCAAAAGTAGAACTGCCAGGTCCAAGGGTATGAACATTTTTTACAGCCACTACATATTACAAAGTTTCTCTTCTGAGAAAAACATCTATTACCCCCTCATGATATATGACTATTTTCCCACATCACCAACACTTAACTTTTATTATTTTGATATATTTTCCCTCCACAAAATCCAACTCCAATGATTCATCATGGTACTAGAAGTCACTCTGTTCTCAAAGCCTACACCAGGGAAGCAGAAGTTCTAATAAGTCTACTATGTGGAAAAGATAATTCAGGTGGGACCAAGTGACTCTGAATCCACTTTCTTTTTAAATTTAAATTTACTTATTTCATTAAAATACTCAGGTAACTGCTTCTTTTCTTCCCCTCCCCCCATTAGAGAAGGCATCATTTGACAAAAAAAAATATGTTTTATATAAAACTGTCTTTCTTATTTCTATTTATTAGTTCTTTCTCCAGAGGTGGACTTTCAGAAGTCATTCTTCAAACAGTATTTTTGTTAATATATATAATGTTTTCTTAGTTCTGCTCATTTTACTCTTCATAATTCCATGAAGATCTTTCCATAATTTAAAAAAAATTAATCTCATCATTTCTGTATCTACTTTTTGAGAACCAGTCTAAGTAAGGTGAGGCTTATCAGCTTATAAGGTAGGTTGATTACACTAGGTAATAATGAATCACTTGGCTAAGACCATGCCCTTAATTACAAAGTAACTGCATCCAAAAATAAAACATTTGTCTGACATGATTGATTATTGAAAATGTCATGCTTAATCTTAATGATCACCTCCTTCCCTTTTAAATGCCCACGGAACTATCTATTAATAATATGTAACTGAAATGTCAAGTTGTGTTCTTGAAACCCTCTACTCTTGGTAACAGAACCAAGTTTGACCTTGGGAAATGTCTAATAATAACAACACAGTTTGTGTTTTGTCCTCAAATAAATATGGGAATTGAATTTGGTTCATTTCTGGACAATGGGTACTTGAAAAAACTTATCTGCAAGAAAATGCAACTTACAAATGTTTAAACATAATGCATATTTATTACAACATGTAAGGAATAAAACTCTATTCACTCACCTCTGAGCTCATAATACTGTATTTTACCAAGGGAATAGGGTCCCTCTCTTTCCTAGTCTAGTCTGCTTATTGTTTCCCATACACAATTTTTATTTCCCTTCTGTTTTTGAATGATCTCCCTCCTTGCATTTGTCTTGGACTCTCCTTCACTCTGTTCAAGTCTCATGCCACATGTAACCCTCCTATATATTTTTCCAAATCACGACCATCCCTCCCCCCCAATGCTCCCAAGTAACTTTGCATTCATTGACTTATCAGTTTATCTACTACTTCCTGCCAGGAAAATGAAAGGTCTTTGAAGGTTAGAGATTGTTTTCTTTTCAGTTTTAGTAATCTCAAACCCAAGCAGAGTCCAACACAAAGAATGTCTTTAGTAAATGCTTGTTGAATTCCTCATTATTGGGTGGGGAGGGGTAGCAGTAGGGGAAATTCCCTTTACCAATGCAAAATGGCAAAACCTCTGCAACTTAAAAGATTTAAAAAGCTGCCAGGGGCAATGAAATGTTAAGTGACTTGCCCATGGATACCCATCCAATATGTATTGGTTAGAACTGGAACCTGTGTTTTATTGACTTGAGCCTGGCTCTCTAAAGCATTACACCATAAAATACTGGGCAATCACATAGTATAAGAAAAAAATAATGGCTTGGAAATCAGAAGACATGGGTTTGAATCCTGGCTGTTATTTAAGTTCATAGGATTATAGAGTTGAAAATGTCCTATAAAGCATCTGGTCTAATCCCTTCACTCTAAAGAAAACCTTTTAAAGTCCAAAACAACATTGATATCTTTATTATAATACAACTTTCCAAAAGAAACCAAAGCATACTTCCTATATAGTTATGATCCCTTTATTTAATCCAACTTTGGTTTTTAAATTACCTTCAAACATACTTAAATTTGTCCTAAGTTAACCAAATATTTAGCATTTTGGTCATTATTGTACATAGAATCTTTCTTCATTCCACTTGAGACTATATGATAGGGATACAACTGATTTTATAAGCTCTTCTCCAACACACTAAAATCTATGAGGTAAGAACTATATTGGATTTTTCCATTTCTCTTTCAGCACTTAGTAGACTGACAGTTGGCTCTTCAAGGTATTTTCAAGAGTCCCAGCATAAACAGAAGAAACAGGAACAAACAAGAAATAAACAGGAACCAGATGAATATCCAGATAGAAGGGGAGTAATGGTCTAACCCACACAGTCCACCTGAGGGGTCCAGACACACACACTCAACCACTTCCAAGGAGATAAGCTGCTTCTCAGAAGTCCACACACTGTCTCCTTCAAGAGAGAAAGTCCAACTGCTCCCCAGGAGTGACTCACTCTCCAGGGTTCTGGAATCTCCGTCACTGCTTTTCATCATTTCCTGCTTTCCCGTGATTTCCCTATAACAGTAGGCACTCAATTGTTGTTTGTCCTTCATTTCTAAGATGAATCACATGACAATGATGATATCTTGACTGCAGTGTGAATTGGCTATAAGTGATTTGCATAAAGCTGTCAGCCTTATATTCTCTCTTCCACGGTCAATGAAGTCCAGTGGTAAGACAAAAGTCAGGATGAGTGGTGATGGCCCAGGATACAGTTGATAATCTTTGTGTCTTCAATGTCTGACCAAGCTCTTGTTTCTCAGTGTTCCTCTTTCTTATTCCTTAATTTTGTGTTTTAGGATATCATCTGAGTGAATTCAACTTAACTTCTCCCTGCTTTCTATGTATGTACTTAATTTATCTATTTTGTGTCATCCCAATTAAAGTACCTAAAATTATTTTATAGAACTAGAAAAAATAATAACAAAATTCATTGGGAAGAACAAAAGACCAATAATTTCAAAGGAATCAACTAAAAAAAATATGAGGGAAGAAGACCTAGCCATACCAGATTTCAAACTATGCTACAAAGCAGTAATCATCAGAACAACCCGGTCTTGGTTAAGAAATAGAATAGTGGATCAGTGCATTAGATAATCAGTAGTTAATACCTATAGCAACTTAGTGTTTGATAAACCCAAAGACCCAAGCTTTTGGGGAAAGAACTATTTGGCAAAAACTGCTAGGAAAACTAAAAAACAGTATGGCAGAAACTAGGCATAGACCAACATATCACTCCATACACCAGGATAAAGTCAAAATGGATAGTTGATCTAGCAATAAGGGGTGACACCATAAACAAATTAGGAGAACATGGAAAAGTTTACCTATCAGACTTATGGATAAGGAAAGAATTTATGACCAAACAAGACACAGAGAATATTACAAAAAGTTAAATTGATAAATTTGATTATATTAATTTTAAAAGTATTTGAAAAAACAAAACCAATGCAACTAAAATTAGAAGGGAAACAACAAATTTGGAGAAAAAATTTTATAAACGTCTCTGAAGAAGCCCTCACTTCTCAAATATGCAGAGAACTAAGTCAAATTTAGAATGATACAAAGGATCCCCCAAATTGAAAAATGGTCAAAGGATATGAACAAGCAGTTCTCAGAGAAAGAAATAAAAAATTTTCTATGGTTGCATTTAAAAAATGCTCCAAATCACTGTTGTTTAGAGAAATGCAAATTAAAACAATCCTGAGATACTATCATACACCTATCAGATTGGCTAACATGATCAGAAAGGAAAATGGTAAATGTTGGAAGGTATGTGGGAAAATTGCAACACTAATATACTGTTAGTGGAACTGTGAACTGATGTGATCATTCTAGAGAGCAATATGGAACCAGGCTCGAAGGAACATAAAATTGTGCATACCAATGGACCTAGTAATACCACTACTGAATCTATATCCCATATGTTATGATTAAGATTATCTGGAGACTTTATATTAGTTTATAATTATTTATTAGGTAGTAACAGTTGGAATAAGGGAGACAAACAATCTCCTGGCCAGGCCTTACTAATCTGAATTTGCTGTGCTTGGCTCTATTTGCTAGCCAAAAGCCACTATGCCAGGAAAAGTCTCCAGACCAAAAGTGAGCCAAGAACCAACAAGCCAAAAATGACCTTCTTGCTTCCTCAATACTCTCTTTTATGAATTGATGTCACTCCTTCTGGATCTCCCTGGTTGGATAGACTTGACCTCAATCCAGGTGAAAGGTCTATCCTTCCAGATACCAGGAGTCATAGGGGACAAGAGGCATGAAAAATTCCACCACAGCCAAAGAAGGAACTGTTGGAGTCTGACTGCAGATCAAAGGATGCCATATTTCCTTCATGAGTTTTTCTTTTGTATGTGTGATGTGTCTTCTATGACATGAACAATACAGAAATAAATATTTATCTATTTATTTGGGGGTGGGGAGAGGAAGAGAAGGAGAAAATCTGAATCTTAAAATGTCAGAAAACAATTGTCAAAAATTGTTTCTACTTGTAACTGGAAAAAAAAAAAAAAGACTTGTATCCAGAGAGGTATTTTTAATAGTATCTCATTTTCCAGAGCACCACTGTAAAGAGATACAATGTTGAAATAGTTCGTCTGTCCTTGAATTGGCTGAGAAATACAAGAGAGGCTTAGAAAATTTATAATCTAGAAATAAATCTGGAAAATGAACTTCAAATCAAGTTAAACAAGTTCACTTCCCACTAAACTATAGCTTATTACTCAGATCCCTTAACATAGGCAATTAATTTCATACAATAAATTTTCATCTAGGCATGACTATCAGTATTCCATAAATTTAGGGATTTTTCTTGTACAGTTATTGTAGTCTGGGTCTCCTTTCTGATCCAGGCTTTGAGAAGTAAACTAAAGAATAGGGAAAACAAGGGCAAACAGTTTGGATTAACAATACTACCATATTTTTGTATTTACAGAATATGAAGAGTTTTCATGACTCTTTGGGTCTCAAACATTCCTTATGGGAGTTGAAGGAAATTTTATTATGAGATAAGGAAACAAACTCAATGATGTTAATTGACTTGCCCACAAGCTGCAAGTTATTAAATGGTGAAACCAGCAGATAAAACCATATTTTCTGACTCAAGTATTCACCCATTCACTTGTCTTAATAGTTTCAATTAAGTATATGGTTAGTAAGTATGTTGACTTGTAGATAACTGCCCATTTTAATCTCTCCCAGCAGAGAGGTTCTATAGCCCCTCAATTTCAAGTATCTACATATCTCATTTCCTTAATTTCTCCTCAACCTTTTTCTCTTTTTCTATTACTGCATAGCCCCAAAGATACTTGTAATGCACTCAAAATTCAGCTTTGGATTATTTATAGGAATCTTCAAGAAGCAATTTTTCATTTTAGAATAGTATCAAAATAATAGCTAAATCATACCAACTAACTGATCTCAGAATAACATTTAATTACTTACATTTACTTTTAACAACTTGCTGTTTAGAGATGAGTTTTCCAAAAGTTTCCTTTTCCTATGTCTGTCCGCTGTAAAGGCTGAACTACAGAGAAATAAATTAGACATTACTATAAAATCTAAACAAAACAAATGAAAGTTTTAAAGATCTCCAAATAGCTGACTGGGACTCCAGAGTCTAGCCATACTTCTAAACATACCCCCCCCCCATCTTCCCTTCCTATGGGTATGAAATGACTCAAAGCTGCATTTAGTTGGCAAGTCTTCTTTCCACTTGTCCCTCACCCCACCCACGTCACTTTAACCTCCCACAGTGTTCACTCTTCTTGCATAAGAAACTTCAGGTGGGGAAGAAAAGCTTCTGAATACAAAAAGGTTGGATACACTAAGCTAATTATCCTTCAATAGAGAAAAATTTTAGTCCAAAATGTGCTACTCCTTGCTTTAACACATGTATTTAAAAGTTACAGTAAATATTTGCTTTAAAACAAATAATAACTTCCTGGAGAATTTCAAAATGAAGTGGGTACCCTAAAGAATTTAAATTAGCATGAAAGTTCTAAATTAAAATAATTCAATCTTTTGTCAGATAAAAGGAACATTTAACATGTAATTTATCTAACAGCCATTCCTTGTCTTTGAGAAGTCATTAAAATTTCAAAAATCACTTTTAAGTTACTATTTGCAAGGCAAGCCAATTTTAAAAAAGCTATAGTAAGTTAATTCCGACTACTATTATAAAAGTTTTCCCCCTTTCCCTTGAAAAAAGCCATGACACCATGTCCAGTCAATTTCTGGAGAATGACTACTGGAAGAGATTCTAATGATATCCAGTCAAGTACTACAGAACTTGAAAATATGGCCCAAAAGGATTACTTCTTTTGACTTTTTAAATATAAGCAAGATCTATTTCCCTTTTTTTAATTGCGCACACACAAAGTAAATTATTATGAACCACAATTTTTAAAAAAGTGGACTGATGGAGGATAAGGTAAAAATAAGAATTCATTATGCTTATAAGCAAGTCATGTGCATTAGGAATGCTACAATTCTACTTCATAAGAATTGTGACACTAAATGTTTAAAATAAGAGATACTCTACTATCTCCCCAAACATATTTTAAAATCTGCAAATATGACTGTTATGTGTCAGGTTTATAATCACTGCCAAAATTCTAACATATAAGAATGGCAGATTTAATAGTCAAGGAATTGCATTATAATTGCATTATCAGCAACAACATTGAACTTTTTTTAAAGGCAAGTAAAACACATTAGTCTAAAATGTAAGGACAACTAGGTAACCCTCTCTATAACTAACAAGTTTTCATATCTTTATTGGTTAAATTTGGGGACCTACAACTAAATAAGATAATCTAAAGAACAAAGGAAATACTATTTAATATACATAACAATAGAATATAAACTCATTGAAGGGTGTAAATGAAATTTTGTGGTCTCTGATCTAAACTTACTGTGGAAGTTTAGGGGCCTTTCAAACTACATTTCCCATGATTCCTGACTTACGTAATGACATAGGCAGTTACATAATGATGTGGACCAGAGGTTAAAAACGAGTAGCTGGGCTTGTACTGTCTCTTCTTTTCCGGCTGAAGCAGCATAGTGGCGGAGGTAATGGCGGGTCTTTCAAACTGACTCTTAACATGGCACATGGCTTCATTTTTCTAATGGCTACCAATAAATCTTTTAAAACCATAATATTTTTAAATCTATCCTTTTATAACTATTTTATTTCTTACATTAATGGCAACCACTTGAAGTTTGGAGATGTAATCCTCATTTTTTCAAATAGCCTAACAAGCCATGCTTCTTCTGCCATGACTCTTTACCCTCACCCTGCAGGCAGAATTCTTTTTTTTTTTTTTTTAAACCCTTGTACTTCGGTGTATTGTCTCATAGGTGGAAGATTGGTAAGGGTGGGCAATGGGGGTCAAGTGACTTGCCCAAGGTCACACAGCTGGGAAGTGGCTGAGGCCGGGTTTGAACCCAGGACCTCCTGTCTCTAGGCCTGACTCTCACTCCACTGAGCTACCCAGCTGCCCCCACCTGCAGGCAGAATTCTGAGAGAACTCAAAATTCTCCTTTTGATGTTTTTGTGTCTTTGTTTTTGTTTTTTCTTTTCTCCCCATTCTCCCCAGCCACCTGGCTACTTTTCAGGGAAAGGGGAAATTTACTTTGCTGGCAAACGCCATGTTTTTGCTGATAGCTCCAGCAGCTTATTCCTGCCTGCCGTTTCTTACATTTGAAAAGCTTAAAAGGAAATGGATCTCATCTTTGGGTGAGAAACCTTTCACTGATTCTAAGCTATGTATTTTTGATTTTTAAAATATTCTTTTATTATTTTTCCCCTTCTATGTGCAATACAGTATTTGAGGTTTTAAAATTTTTTCTCTTTTTCTCATTTCTTGTACTTAAAGTACATGTAATCAATGTTAATCCTTTTTGTTTTTACAGTAATATAAATGTAATATAAATATATAACTACTATAATATTAATGCATACCCACAAAGTTTTAGCCTATGGAAACCTGCCATGAATTGGTAAATATTATGAGACTGTGGTTAATGATTCTGTCTGATTTCAGAAGAAGGGAACAAAAAGAGCCACAAGGTCAAGGAGACCACCCAGTCCCAATGGGATTTGTGAGAAACTAAACAGTGCCTAGCAGCACAAGGTCAAAAAAGACCATGTCAATACAGGTAGGATTGTTGAACTTCTATGCCAATACTTTATAAAGGGCATGAACTTAAGTGTGAGGTTTGGGGCTGTGGCTGTTCTGATATATGTTAAGAGGCCAGACTTCCCTGAGCTTCATCCTAGTCAAGTACCAAAGGCTGGCCATCATCCTGGATTACCCTATCCCTGAAAGTCAAGGCAAATCAAACCAGGGAAAGACACTTCCCTTTTTTACACAAAATTTTGGTCCTTTCCTTTCTCTTATAAGTTTGGCAACTTTCTGTAGTCAGGGCTACTGAATGGGTAATTGCACAATTGTTTAAATTACTTTAATTGGGTCTTGATTCAAGGACCTATTACAAGTTTATTTTTCCCTATATTTTTGCACATAAGACTTCAATAGTTTACATTTCATTCACAAGTTATTTTTTAATATTTTATTTGGATTTTCTTTTGATCTTTATTTCTTTTGCCAATTGACTCATACAACCCCAAAACTCGGCCATGTATCCTTAGCTGATCTGGGTGTAATCCTCTTCAGGGGGGAATGTGTAATTGATTCTCCTCAGGGGGAATATGTATGTTTTATAATCAGAATGTATGTATTATAATCTATAATGTAAAGTCTAAATTCTTTTGAGAGTAATTTCAGGATAAGAAACTTGCCATCTCCCCAGAATCCAGACAACAAACCTGTTTGGAGAAGGCACCATGAAGATGCCTGAAGAAACCTACACTGCATCAAGAAGATCCAGAATGAACTTTGGGGTGCAGATGATTGAACTATGGGGAGTTGAATGCATTTGTTTTGAATGTACACTATTATGTCAAAGGGGATTGCCCCCAAATGGCTTTTTGTCAATGTGCCTAGCAATCACTGGATCATTGGTTTTGTCCTCTTTTCTTTTTATTCAAATTTCTGTAATTTAAAAGTTAGTTATGTTTACAAGAGCCTTCGAGGAGACCAGTCTCCCTCTGCTCTTCAGGAGGGAATATGTAATTGAAAATTTGAGGTCTCTGATCTAAACATCCTGTGGAAGTTTAGGGCCTTTCAAACTACATTTCCCATGATTCCTAGCTTACGTAATGACGTAGACAGTTATGTAATGAAATGGACCAGAGGTTAAAAATCAGTGGCTGGGCTTGCATGGTCTCTTCTTTTCTGGCTGAAGCAGCATGGTGGCGGAGGTAATGGCGAGTCTTTCAAACTGGCTCTTAACATGGCACGTGGCTTCATTTTTCTAATGGCTACCAATAAATCTTTTAAAACCACAATATTTTAAAATCTATCCTTGTATATCCATTTTATTTCTTACAAAAAGTAAGGACTATTTCTCTACTGTTATGATATCCACAGTCTTCTGTTTCTGGAATGTAATGGGTGTTTAAGAAATGCTTCTTGACTAACTGTTTTATTTTCTTTATTGAAAATTACCTCTATTCTTAATGCTAGCTAAAATGATTTCTAAACTTATTAAAAAACTTCTTTGAGTGGCATTTTTCAGTATTAAAATGAAAGGCCAATTCAGCTGAGGTAATAAAAAATTGGGCCATATTAGATTGTAGACTAAGGTTTCTAAGGCACTTCTAATGTTTATATCTATTTTTTCTTGATTTCACTGTCTCATACTCAAAGTTTCTTTGCCTTTGTAATATCACCAAGGTTTTACTTGATTCTTTTTCCTCACAAAAAGAGCACTAAAAAACTAAAAATCAGCCAGTATTTCTTGAGTTGGTAATATCAGAAATCTGATTTTCACAACAACCCTGCAAAATAGACACTATGGGTACATACCTAGATCCTTTCTGAATCCAAGTCAAAAACTTTCCACTATGTTATCTTTCTGAACTGTAGGACCAATTCAAAATTTTATTTTAAAAATGCTGTTAAAACTTTATTTTCCACTACAGATTTGAATATATCTTGATGAAATTCAAGTATTTTGACCAAGTAGAAAAAGTATTAAACTCAGGAGTTAGAATATCTGGGTTTGAATTCTGGCTTTGCTACTTACTACTTAGGTCTTTCCAGCCTCTCTAGGCCTCAATTTCTTCATTTGTAGGGTGGTGGGCAGGGGTGGGAGTGTTTAGTTGACTTGCTTGTAAATCTAAATTTTTTGATCCAAACAAAACCAAATAACCGTAGCAGAGCACACCTACAATAATGATTGCTTGTCGCTGGGGGATAAAAAGCACTTAAGCCTTTTTTCATCTCCTTAAATGAGGACAATCCAATTCAACAAGCGTATATTAAGCAGTTGAAAGGCACTATTTTAGCAAGGGGCACTGAGTAAGAGAGATAGTCCATGGGTCTTTTCATCTGCTTAAATGATCTTTTCTTAAAGTGAGAAGAAAAAGTGGGGGGCAGCTGGATGGCTCAGTGGATTGAGAGCCAGGCCTAGGTCCTGGGTTCAAATCTGGTCTCAGACACTTCCTAGCTGTGTGCCCCTGGGCAAGTCACTTAACCCCCATTGCCTAGCCCTTACCACTCTTCTGCCATAGAACCAATACCCAGCATTGATTCTAAGACAGAAGGTAAGGGTTTTAAAAAAAAGTAATTTTTCACTGACATTTTTAATCTTTACTCCATACTTGTTCCACTTTTCTTTTTCTTAGAGAAAAATAAGAATAACATAAAGATATTATTAGCAGTAGCTACCCACTAATCTCAGAAAGATTAAAGGTAAAGCAAAATACTTATTTATGTCCTGACTATTTCAGGAAATTCAAAAACAAAAAAAGGAAAATTCAATCACTCAGGTCTCATAGTTACACTCATTGCAGGTGAAAAACTGCAGGAAAAGTCATTGATTTTGATGTATTCATGTAGGATACAAAGGCTCTATATTCTTTGAAATAGACTTTATTGCTAAATTTCCTAAAAACTGAATACTGAGTCATCTAAAAAGTGGCAGTTTGCCTATTATTAAATCATAATAAATATATAACTACATAAATCATATAATGTAGTTCTTGGGAGAAAGGCTTCAAAGAGAACAAAGAAGTAAATGTTTTAATGTCAGAATCTGAGTTTTACGGTTTTGTTCCTTTATTTTAGAAAATTAAAAAAAAAATTCTCTTCCCTTTGATTGCAAGTATATCAAAATGTAGTTGGTTATAAATATACCCACTGTTCCAAAAAAACTGAACAAGGTTATTGTTTAAATAAAATACCATTAATAAAAAACTAAGCATCATAGAATCAATGAGTTAGAGCTAGGAGGAACCTCAGAAGTCTTCACATCATATTGCAAATGAGGAAACCGAGGCCCACAGAGGTTAAGTATCTTGCCCAGTATTATACAACCAAAGAATATTTGTGACAAGTCTGAGTAAAAGGTCAACACTATACCATATAGTCTCTTTGGTCAGCTTCATGTAGAGTGAAAGATACTTCCTTTAGGGTACAATTTTAAAATGTTCTTTTAGCAATAACATCAAGTTACATAAGAGCTTCTGGCATATTTTCAATTACAAAGTAAAATAGCTAGTTACTACTGATAATAAGTGGCTAATACGTTATAAACTCCAGTCATTAGACTTCAAGGGCCACAGTTCAGTACTATAGGGACCTTCAGTCTCTCAGAGAACTGTGAATTGGGACTTTTACTAAATGGCTTGAAGCCTGAAAGATGGCAACTCATTTCTAATGAATTACATGTGCTTATTTACTCTGAACAAAGTATTTATCCATATAAGAATGTTTTAATACAGTCTGATGGTAGAAGGCAACTTGTTGAGTTCCCTTAAACTTACTGAAATGACCTGCCAGTCACACTAAAAAGGGAAATTGGGGAGTTTGCTATTTCAAGCATTTATACATTTAAGATAACTGGCACATAACAAACAAAACTCCTTTTTAGAAACAGTTTATGCATCTTTGCTGCTACTAAATTAGCCTCAGATTAATTTGAGTGACAGAAGACATACCGACAAGAATCCACCAAAACCACAGATAATTCTAGCTCATATATTTTGTTAGTGGTTTTAGAAAACTCTTTTTGAAGTATTTCCTTTCCTCTCCCTATACTCCCTGACCTGCTCCTCTGAAATAATTGTGGTTGTTTGCTTGTAAATGTTTAAACAATATGACAATATTGGATATGAATTCATCTAAATAGACTGATGTAACATGCCAATGGACATCATTACTGTATAAGAATTTTGCTCCCCAGAACTCTTTTTCCCAGCTTCCCATGTTCCTTCTCACGTTATGTACTAATAGGATATAAGTGTAGCTCCACCTTCTCCCTCTCTCTTCTCCCAGAAACGTGGCTATAGAGGTTGGGTGAGAGTCAGGCAGGAGAATTTTACCCATGTGTTTTTTTACTTAAGCTTTCTAATTTTGTTTCTTCTATTTCAAGTGATCATTAATAAATCTTATAAAACATTATACTTGTAGTTACTGGATATTAATTTAAATTTTACATTTCAAAGATATGCATCTTGTTCCTAGAAAATTTTAGAGATTTATATATTTTCATTATACTGAAATTAAATTCCTCTATTTGTATGGGTATCAAACTCAAAGAGAAAGGGGGTCACTAAACTATACATATAGATTCTTTTGAAAGGTACATTTTAACATTATCTGTGGCCTATTGAATTTTGTTACATATTTCCCAATTACATTTTAATCTTGTTCAGGTCTACTTGGGAATATTTGCTCTTTGCCATTCAATTCTTTTTGCCATTAGCATATATTACTTACTTTTCCAAGTTCTGTAAGTGTTCTCTGACTTTCTGTACCAGTCCCAGCTTGGTATCATTTACCACAAAATCATCACAGCGATAACTGCAAGGAAAATATTCATCAGTGTATGTAAGAAGACCATAGTAATGAAATCATTCAAATGTTTTAATTTACTGACAAACTGATCAGATGTTTTTCTAAGCATTTACTGTGGGCAGTCAGTTTTAAAAAGAGAATTGGAATCTAATGGAATGCTTTATGAATACTAAATATAAAACTGTCTTTCACAGGTCCTTTTCATATTTTTCTCTGTATATAGATCATAGTTTTATTACAAAGGCACTATAATTTCTCTTTCTAAAATGAAATGTGGCATGTTTTTAATTTTTAAATTCTCTTAAAACAAGAAAAATGTTATAAAAAACATAATTCTTATTCAAGTTAATTCAAACTTAAAGTTACTAAATGTGATTATATTGCATATAGTTTAAATCAAGTGACTGAGGGAAGTATCTTTAAATGAACAGGGAAGAAAGCAATTATTTTAATAATTTCCAATAAAGTTTAAGTAGGAAAGTACAATTAAGACATGAATACAAAGTTTTAAAATAAATTTTAGCCAAAAATAAATAAATTTACTTTTTATGAATTTTTGAGGGAACAGAATAGTTAACATCTATAACCAGGAATAATCTTTCTTTTTGAAGTATTAACTCTTAGAAGAAATGTGTAAGATGTGTGACACAATGGTTGCAACTATAAGAAACTGATAACTATCTTGATAGAAAATGCTTTTATGAAGTCATCATATAACAATGTGAGAAATCTATCACTAATAAAGAAAATTTTTGCCCTGGGACATGAACAAGAATAACTTTCAAAGTGATAACCATAATATCTTCTAATGTATATAGGAATCATTTATTTTAATCACTGAAAAATAATGAATAATATTGCCATTTTTAGCTGAAAAAACTTTGGAAGCATTTAATTTTATAGAATCCTAGATATCTTTTAAAGCCAATAAATATTTATTAAAACACCTTCAATAGACCATAAATTTAAATGCTAGAACCAACTATAATGGCAACTGCCACAGGGTGCCTTCTCTAACTTCTTCCTCTTTCTCCCTTCCCCCACCATCAGTAATGACTTTTTCAAACATATCATTTCATTTAGACCTTTATGATATACTCATGTCCCATTTTATATTAGTTATTTATAATTTATATTACAGTTACTTGTATGTGTATAATATTTGCTACTATACTATAAATTCCATGGTGGTAGAATGAGATCTTATCTTATCTAAAATTTTTCCCCAAGGCTGAACATAATGCTCTGCATACATAGATATTTAATATGCATCAGGAAACCCAAATGTATCTCACATCTAAAACTGGCCAAAATAAAAGGAGATAGAGATAGAAAATAGAACAATGCTTTCATTGGTATAAGGAACTCCTGAAAAAGAAATACCCTCTAGAAATGCAAGTTGGCACTATTAGAAGAAATATTTAACATATGAAACTAATATATTAACAAAGAATCACTAAATATTTTCTTTGGGAATATTCAAGGAATAAGGTGTTATTTCTTATAAACTCCTGTGATCTACAGTTCAATTTAACCTAAGTGTACAAATAGTAACCTCAGGCAAGTTATTAAACATTTCTAACTCTTAATTTCTAAATCTCTGAAATGGAAATTTTAATATTTACCCTTAAATTTTTAAAAAATTGATGTTGTGCTTAGATACAATTGACACTACCAACAACCATCTTTTTAATTGATATTTTCAAAATAACGCCAAATGAAGGAAATACAAGAAAAATGAGGGAGAACTAAGGAAGTCTTAGCTTTTTTTTTACAGAATCACCACAAAACTGAAGGTCTAGTGTATTTTCTAGTTATATAATTCTTCTTCTCCACCCCAAATTGCAAGTGTTGGCTCACTATCGTAGTTGTATCCTCTTGCTGCTTCTGTTCTGAATTGTTAGCTCAATTCAAACAACATTAATTAAGCACTGAAGCACTGAGGGCATATGAATAAAAATAAAACAGTCCCTTTCCTTGAGAAGCTTATATTTCACTGGAGGAAAGCAATATGCACACAGATAAGTAAATATAAATGTATATGAAATAATAAATGGAATTTAAAGTGGGGGACTAACTTTTATGAATATAAGGTAGTAAAGATCTATTGTTTTATAAAAGCATTTACTGGCCACTTTTTTTTTTAATAAAACCTCCTTTTAAGTCCCAAAACTAGAATAAAGTGGAACATATCTCCCGATTTGGAGAGAGGGGTGTTGTGTGTGAAATCTCTTTGCTTTGAATATGAGTCCTTATACCTCTCTTAAGTTATTATGTTCTAGTCTATACTATAATTACCATATAGTTATATGTAGCTATACAAATACTGCACATTTCTACATATCTTATTTCACTCTCGCTAGACTGTCAACTTCATGAAGACAGAGACAATGTCTTAATTATCTTTGTATTTCCTCCAGTGCTTAACAATGCTAAACATATATATAGTAAGCACTTAATAATCTTTCTCCAGGGAGGGATGAGAGGAGGGAGAAAACATGAATCATGTAACCTGGGAAAAAATTTTTAAAAAGAAACATAATGAGGCACCAAAATAAACTAATAATAATAAAAAAGTAATCTTCTTCCACACCACTACCAATATGTTATTCTAACCTTAGGTCGCTTCTGATTAATCACTTAATTCTTTCTCTTTTTCTGTCAATACCCAAATTCCTTCCTTAATCACCCACTGCCACCTATAGCAAAATTGGGACAACAGTACAAATAGTGGGGGGCTAATACAACGCCACTGCCTAGCATGTAGTAAATACTTAATAGATGCTTATTTAATTGAACTGAAAAATTTCCACTCTTCTACTACCCTGATCTACATTTATTCTTTCATCTAAATTTAATCATTAAATTACATAGATCTTCTGCTTTATTTGTTCCTCTTGAAGTTGACATAAAACTAACTTTTCTAACATAAAACACTACATATGTTTCATTGAGCTTATTGACAAATACATAGCCAAACACCCCCCCCCCAAACATACACCACATTCCAATAAACCATTTTCCTATACTTTCTTTCTGATTCAGTGTTAAACGATCTATCATACTAAAATTACTATCCACATAAGAAAGTCATTGTTTTACTAGTTCTACATCATTTGTGCTTCTCTTTTTGTCTCTATTTTTCTATTTACTTTTTTATTATTCTTATTCCTTAGACCTACCATTTGTATAACAATAGTCACTCATGAGTATTCTCAAATCTTAATAACACTAATACTGACTACCATTCAAGACTTTTATTCACACACAATTTGGCTTATTATAATTGAATCTGTTCCATGTAATACACATTTCAATTCAAAGCTGAAACTAGTTTTAAGTGAATTTCATTAGAAAATATCTTTAGAATGTTCTTCCTTACATTATCTTCTGTCCTTAATTCAAAAAATATTTTGAAATCATAGCACTCGCATAAACTTGATTTAAATTCAAAACAGGGGTGGTTTAGGTAGAAAAGTTTATCAAGTTGAATGACTGGAAAGTAAGTGGTTTCTAGTCCCTGATCTGCTTCTAGAAACTGTTATGACTGAGTAAAAATAATTTCATTTCAATTCAATTCAAATAGCATTTATTAAACATCTTATGTGCCCTGGCACACTATATTAGGGGCTTGAGGATATGAAAGGGAAAAAAAAATCAAATCATTCCTACCCTCAAAGAACTTATATTCTACTGGTGGAAAACAATATATCCACAAACAGGTGATAAATAAAAAATAAATACAAAGTTATTTTGCAAGATACAGAGAATACTAACTAGGAAAATCAGGAAAGAACTATTATGGCACTTGAATTTTGCCTTGAAGGGACTTAGGGATTCCAATAGAAGGTAATGAGGGGACATTCCAGGCATCAGGAGAGCCTATGAAGAGGTACAGAAATTAGAGATAGACTGTCATATATGGGGAAACCACAAGTAGGCCAAGCTGGCTGGAACATATAATGAGTAATATGAAATCTGTCTGGAAAAAGTTACAGCCATATTGTAAATAGCTTTAAATGCCAAACTAGAAGGAAAAGGCAGCCGTTGAAGTTTCTTGAGCAAGGAAATGTCGTAGAGTCCCAGAATCCACGAACTGGAAAGAATCTTAAAAGTCACCTTTGTCCAATCTGAACTTAAAACAGTTAGATCTTTTACAGAGCTGCAATAAGTAGTCATCTATCCAGTTTGGTAAGAAGATCCAATATCTCTTGTGTAAATGGAATTAGCTAACCCCCCCATTCATAGTTAAAACTCTAGCCACCAGAGATAATGTCATCCCCACCTCCCTTAGTGGGGAGGGGAGATGAGTTACCCACACGTGACAATAAGTAACAAATCAAGAACAAGGGACCTTTGGGCAGTCCAAAACAGTGTTGAGGCTGTCATTCGTCCACTTGAATTAGAGGTGGACCTCCAGGAAGTGACAAAAGCTGCTGTCCTTCAAATATGATGGTAACTTCATGTTGGGGGAGTTCGTGCTTTGAACTTGGTACTGAAGGATCTCTGCTGAGACCTCAGGTGGCTTCCCCTCTGAATTGTCACGTGGGTAAGTTAGGCTGACTTCCTTTTGCCTACCTTGGCATTTCTAGAGTCTTTACCTCAATAAGGCTTCTTTGCCTCTCTAATTGCTAAGGCCTTGTGACTAGTAGCCTAGTTTAATTAGCCTTTTAACCCTCTTTTGGTCCGGACCTCTGCTGGTCTGGGCCAGCCTCTCCCTCTCTCTATTTCCCTACCCTCTACCTTCCCAATTGTAAATAAACCACCATAAAACCCATCCTGACTTGGGTCTATTTTAATTATGGAATCAATCTGAATTATTGATTCCTGGCGACCACACCTTAAAAAAAAAATATATATATATATATAATATCTAAGTTTTCCCTCTTACATTCTCAAGGTCATCTACTCCAGTTTTGGCTGTCTGCAATCATTATAAAGTTTTTCCTTGCAGCAAGATTCTATATACCTCTTTTTGCCTTTGACCCATCACTCCTCATTCTGCCCTCTAGCACCAATGAAAAGTCTAATGCCTTCTCTCTTTGATAGCTCTTCTAATACCTGAAGATTATTACAATTACTTAAGGTCCCCTATTCTTTAGACTGACCATGTGCTTTAGAAATATCAAATTGTTAGGTTATGAGTGATAATACATTTATAACCCAGTGGAACTGTTTGTCAGCTCCAGGAGAAGGGAGGGAAGAGGGAAAAGTGAGAACACGAATCATATAACAATGAAAAAAATATTTTAAAAACAAAATTATATTAAAAATTAAATTATACAAAAAAAAAGAAAAGAAATACCCATTTGACAGCTATGTGAAAGATAGATTAGGAAGAGTAGAAATTATAGACAGAAAGACTAATTAGGAGGTCATTTCCAGAGTCCAAATGAGGTGATGAGGGTCTTCACAAGAGCAGTGGCTATGCAAGTGGCGAGAGTTAGGGCAGTGGGAGAAATGTGGAAATTGAGTCAAAAAGACATTGCAATTGATTAGATGGTTGGGGTAGAAAGAGGAGGAAGGGGAGGAGAAGATCAGCAAGGATATGCAGCTATGAACCAGTGAGACTGAAGAGTCTCTGACAGAACAGGCAGATTAGGAGGAGGAACACAAGCTCCTCATATAAAAGGAAGAGATCAGATTAGATCAAATGTTCTTAACTTGAGGTCTATAAGCTTATTTTATAAATGTATTTCAATTTTACTGCTTTTCTCTATAATTTTATTTTATACTAAGCATTTAAAAATAGTTTAAGAAGAGGTCCATAGATTTTGCTAGCCTGCCAAAAGGATTCATGGCAGAAAAGGTTAAGAATTCCTGCATTAGATGGTTTTCTAGTTCCTTGCAACTAAAATTCTATGGAATTTATAAAGTGCACTTTCTAGTTACCAAATAAATGTATTTGGCAGGATCCAATAATAAAAGTATTCCTAATCCCTACTTTCTCCTTTCACTTTGTAGTTATTTTTATCACTTTCTAACAACCAATAGAACTCAAGCTAATTTACTCTCCTTAAAAGTCTAGTTTTAGGACTATTAAAAAATAAACGAAGGGGGGGCAGCTGGGTAGCTCAGTGGAGTGAGAGTCAGGCCTAGAGACAGGAGGTCCTAGGTTCAAACCCGGCCTCAGCCACTTCCCACCTGTGTGACCCTGAGCAAGTCACTTGACCCCCATTGCCCACCTTTACCAATCTTCCACCTATGAGACAATACACCAAAGTACAAGGGCCTAAAAACAAACAAACAAATAAATAAATAAATGAAGGGCAGCTGGGTAGCTCAGTGGATTGAGAGCCAGGTCTAGAGACAGGAGGTCCTAGGTTCAAATCCGGCCTCAGACACTTCCCAGCTGTGTGACCCTGGGCAAGTCACTTGACCCCCATTGCCTACCCTTATCATTCTTCCACCTATAAGTCAATACACAGAAGTTAAGGGTTTAAAATTAAAAATATATATATATAAAATAAAATAAATAAACGAAGAACCTTTTTTCCTACCAACATGCTCCCCTCTAATTCCAAAGAACTGGTCACTGGCCTATTAAAGGAGGTGGTACCTTACTCTCTTACTCAGAATATTTTGGGTTTTGGCTCTGAGATACAATATGAATTAGATGGTGTCTGACTCTCATAAAAATTTTAAAAATGAAAAATTGTTATGATAAAAAAGGTTCTTTTAAATAAGTCTTTTTAAAAAACCCTTACCTTCCATCTTAGAATCAATACTGTGTATTGGTTCTAAGACAGAAGAGCAGTAAGGACTAGGCAATGGAGGTTAAGTGACTTGTTCAGGGTCACATGGCTAGGAAGTATCTGAGGCCAGATTTGAACCCAGAACCTCTCATCTCTGGGCCTGGGTCTCAATCTACTGAGCCACCTAGCTGCCCCTTAAATAAATCTTAACATCTAGAAATACTATGTTCACTGAAACTTTTAACAAATAGGTGATTTTCTTTATCTTTTTACAAGTATACAAATATACTATATGTAAAAGAAAATTTGTATATATAACATATATGACAAACAGACAAATATACCCTACATAAATCTGTTCAGCATTTGTGTGGTATAAGGATATAAGGAATGGGAAACAGGATTTTTCTAAATCATCTCAAGGCATCTTCAATTAGTGCCAGATTCTCACTTAAAAGAGAGTAAACCCATGGTGACTTTTCTGGCCCCTCTCCATTTCACAGCATATTTGAGAGACACAGTTTTGGTTTTTCATGATTATCTTGATTTCTAGAAATTATAATTTGTAAAATTTCTAGTTTTCTTAAACAGAGAAAAAGGAATGAAATTTTTTTCTGTTTCAAATTTTTATACAAGAGAAATATTTGTTTCACTCAAAATATTACCAAACATAGAGGGGGGAAAGTCTTATTATTCCTCCATCAATCTGAAAAATCTAAGTGATGGAAGAAATGCCTGACTTCATCACTAGTCAATTCTATTTAAAAAAAAACCAAAAACTCTTACCTTCTGTCTTAGAATTGATACGAAGTATCATTTCCAAGGCAAAAGAGTGGTAAGAGCTAGACAATTTGGGTTAAATTACATGCTCAGGGTCATACAGCTAGGAGGTACTTGAGGCCACATTTGAAGCCAGAAGTTACTGTCTCCAGTCACCTAGCAGCCCCACAAGTCAATTCCATTTTAATTCTTTGAGACTTGGAAACTTTCAAAGTAATGAAATTCTATGTTCCAAGTCATAAACTGAAAAGTTAAATATTCCCAAATGATTCTTCCATTTGTCAAAAACAAGGAACAACACCCTTCACTTGAAATCATAAATATCTTAATGTTATTTTTGAAAAAATATATTATCTACCATATTCAAAACGGCCAGTTTAGTCAGCAAGTTAGAACTATACAGCACACCTCCAAAATGAGGACATTTGTGGCTACTGATTCTTATAATATAATGGTTTCATAATATACCCGGAATGTTAGTGTGGTAGAATAGGAAGGAAAATGGTAATGTTAGAGTATAAATGAATTTAAGATGTAAATTAAAAATAATTAGAAAAATTAGAATGCAAAGATGAATTTAAAAGAGCATTTTTAATACCAAAAGAAGAAAAAATGAACTGTTCATATTTTAGATCTCAGAATACATGATGCAGACAAAACAAGTTTTAACTTTAGGTTACTCCATACATAATAAATGAAGAAGTTTAAATTTTCAAAGTAGTATTTTTTGATGGCCTTTGAGAACTCTCTCAATTCAAAGATTCTATAATTATAAAGGAATAAATTTACCCATATCCCTAAATACTTCTCTTTCTATGAAGGCAAGAGCCACTGATTCTTGGGAGTTCAAAGACCTGAAATTTTGGTGGCAAATACTAAAGTTAAGTGACATAAAATGTAATGATTTGAAATTACATCTCATAGACGTAGACTGTAAACATCACTTGTGTTCCCAACTACTTGTCAAAAAACTAGATGGGGCAGCTGGGTGGCTCAGTGAATTAAGAGCTAGGCCCATAGATGGGAGGTCCTGGGTTCAAATTTGGCCTCAGACACTTCCTAGCTGTGTGACTCTGAACAAGTCACTTAACCCCATTGCCTAGCCCTTACCACTCTTTTGTCTTAGAACCAACACCTATTATTGATTCTAAGATGGAAAGTAAGAATTTAAAAAACAAAACAAAAAACTAGATGGTCATTTAACTGTGTATGTTTTTTTAGGAAATAGCTATAAATTATATGAATAAAGCAAGTGTTTACTATAAGCTCCCTGAGGACAGAAAATGAAAGGACTTTGTTTTAGCATTTTCAGGCACAGAATAGGCATTTAATAATTGACTGATGTACAATTAGATATTATCTGTGAAGAGGTCCCTAAACCTGGGGAGAATAAGTGATTTTTTTATGTTCTCAAAGCTTTAAGAGCAGTAAGGAAGATCAGGGAACTAAATGAGAATGTGTGTGGGGGGAGGATGAGGGGGATGCATTTTAGGAGAGAAAAGAGAATGGGATGAGCTATATCTTCGTGGCTATGAAGTCCTTAGCAGAAATTCGAGAAATGGTGTGATTTTTTGCAACAGTTGTTTTGGTCTAGTGATCATGGATCCATATTTACTGGCTGAGAACTTTTGAGACATTATATGTATACACAGACACATACAAGACATGCTATGCCAGAAAACACTGACTTACCAGTATGTACTGTAACTACTGCAATCCATGCACACAGTATGTTGAACTTTCTCTTGTTTTTCTGTTTTCTTATGGTTGCTTAAGGAAATCTGTGCATCTTCATAATGTTTTTTTGCATGACCATTCACATACCTTAAAAAACATAATGATAATTTACTTTAAGTATTCTCTTAAAAAGCTAAAGTATTTGTCTCTAGTAGTAAAATTAGACCATACTAATCAAAACATTATGAAGAGCAATAAATGCAGCTAAAATATTCTAAATTTTATATACATTTTGTACTTATGTATTACAAAAAACTCTTGATCATCTACAGCATTAAGGATAAGTTATTTGATAAGGTGTTACTTTTAAGACAATTTAACTGAATGCCACTGATATCAATTACTCATCTTTTGACAATATTATCATCATGACATTGCTGTTTGTTACTCTGAATTCTGACTTCTAAATCCAAGATAGACTGTTTATTGGGAGATACACTTTAAAATGAAATAAATTCATTACCTCACTAGTGAAATCATAAAACAAATAGCATTCAGGAAAGGAAAAGAGAAAAATCTGAGACACAAAGGAAGATGAAAGGAAGGAAAAAAGATACTCTACACTGGTATTATCTTCAAGACCATAGTCAACATGAGCAATGAACTGTGAGAAACAGGAAGTGAATGACCAGAAGAATGATATATGGAAATAAGGACAGCATTCCCACTCTTCCTGATGGTTCTTTACAATGTGGTTCACTTCTTTAATTTAAATATTGTAAATTCTCAGAAATACCTATAATTTAATGTATTTTTAAAAAACACCACAAAACTAAATATAATGTTTTTAGGAGTATAATGGAAAGAATGGCTAGATTTGAAGTCAAGAGAGATATAGGTTCTCATCTTGACTCTGACAATTGCTATATGTGTGACCACAGGTAAGTTGCAATCTCTCTGTGCTTTAATTTTCTTTATCCCCCAAATGAGAAAATACCAATAGTTGCTATCTTACAATACTGTTTTATGATCAAATGTTACCATGTATTTAAAACATTTTGGAAACTTTGAGGAGCTATATAAATGCCAACTAGTATATTAAGATAACAAAGCATTAATTCTATTCATAAATATTTCAGTTCTTCAATACAAGTTTATTAGTTTTTAATCTGTATTATGCCTATAACAATTCACTAAAAAGAACAAAGTAAATATTTATGTGCAAATGGGCAATAAAAATAAATAAATTCACTTGATCTCAAAAAAAGGCAAAATTTGAAACTCAACCAAAAAGCTCAGTAATTGACATCAGTGGAATTGTGGTAACACTTTTTAAAAGGGAATTTTTTATGCTCTAAAACAAGTCTATATGAAAAGGGAACAGTTGAAACGAATACTTATTAAGTTTCACCAAAACCAAGTTCTAGGAACACGGACTTCATGATGAAGTTAACCTCATATATACACACGTACGCGCGCGCGCGTGCATGTGTGCGTGCGTGCGCGTGTGTGTGTGTGTGTGTGTGTGTGTGTGTGTGTATGTATGTATGTATAAATCACCAAAAACCAGGCAGAGCTTTTACTTTGGGGATTTTGAGAACCATACCCAACAGCCTGGCCACAAGGAGAGGGAAGGAGCAGCTTCTTCCCCAATTCTCAACCACCAAGATTTCCAAGCCTGCCAGAGGAAAAAGGAAAGAAGCAACACCTCTCTTCATAGTGGCAAACACAAACAATGTCTGAGGTTAAAAAGATCATCTGAAGACATAATTTCTTTTACTCACAACCTTTAAAAAAACAAACTGTTTGAATTCCCATGCATATAATTCATTTGCCCCAAATATAAATGATACAACTGGCCAAATGACCAGTCTTTTTTTTTTTTTTGCTTTTTTGGGGGGAAAGAGAGAAAGGCTTATACACACATACATATCCTAAACTCTATAAAAAAATTTGAGCCCAGTGATTATTACTTAATTACTCAGGATTCATATTCATTTGTGATTTTAATCAATTTGGGAGTTCCCTCCAAAAATCTACAATGCAACCCATCTATGCCTGCCCATCTTTTATGATTCCACTGCCCTCTGTAAAATGCCCATCTTTAGTTCTTCAGAGGCAGCAGAGTTACAGGTATTGTTCCCATATGGCAAAAATGATAAAAAAGTTTATATTGAAAAGATGGCCTTTCCTGTAACTGGAATCTTGAAATAAGTAAAAATGTTTTGCAATGTCTAAAAAGTAATTCATCTCACTCTCCTCTTCAGCTCAACTCTGAATCTAGCTCATTTGACTCCTCAGATCTACATACTAGTGGACAAGGTCTATTAAGGTGTCTAACTCAACTATGTGTTAAAATCTGGGCAATAGACATACTTCATGCATTTGATCTTTCCTGGATATACAGACAAGTCAAAATCCTTTGAATAATTATAGAACTCTTCCAAAGACTTGGGGCTTGATACAATTAGCACAATGCCATGCACCAACAGGAGCACCCAGAAGATCTCACCACCCACACAGGATCCCCCTTTAAGCTGAATTCTGAATTGAATCTCCTAAATCACAAACAGAAAATATTTTTGAAAAGCAACCACATCTTGTTTTATTAATTACCTGATGTTTGTTATAAGTCATTAAATAACATTATTAAATCTTCCATGGAATCTTGAATTATCTAGATACATGGAAAGAAGATAGCTTGTTGTAAAAGATGGCATAAAAGGACTATTTTTCATAAAAAGATAGTCAGGGGGTAGCTGGGTGGCTAAGTGGATTGAGAGCCAGACCTAGAGATGGGAGGTCCTGGGTTCAAATCTGGCCTGACACTTCCTAGCTGTGTGACTCTGGGCAAGCCACTTAACCCCATTGCCTAGCCCTTACTACTCTTCTGCCTTCGAACCAATACTTAGTATTGATTCTAAGATAGAAGGTAAGGATTTAAAAAAAAAAAAAAAGGAAGGAAGAAAGATAGTCAACAAACAATGTAAGAATGAGATCTTATATTCTCCACATTTCAATCAAGTGTGAAATAGTAAATATGTGACCCACTGTTAAATGTCATTTGAAAAAGTCTGACTGTTTTCCACTTTTTTTTGACTGATCACTTCCAATACCCTCTTCAAGGAGGCCCTCAATTCATGGATAACACATAGATCAGTAGTTGATGCTTTCTAGGTCACTTTTTCATTCTTTGTGGTGATATATGATGCTAACAATGCTAAATGCCTATCAATTCTTTTTTTAAAATTTAAATTAAAATTCATTAAAAAAAAACTTTTGAGTTCTGAATTCTCTCCCTTCCTTCCCATCTCCCACTCTTTGAGAAGGCAAGCAATGTGATGTCAATTATATATGTGAAAACATGCAAAACATTTCCATAATAGCCATGTGGCAAAATAAAAACAATAAAAGGAATGAAAAATAAAGGGGAAAAAAGTATGCTTCAGGGTATGCACTTAAATCTCTTCAGTTCTCTCTCTAGTGGTGGTCCACATTTTTTATCAGAAGTTCTTAGGAATTACAAATTCTTTTTCATGAAGGAAGTGTTCATGGAATAGATGCAGGTGATTTCTGAACAATTATAAATCTTTGCCTATCTTAATTCCTTCCCCTGAATTATACTTTCCCTTATAGCGATCCCAATACTCAACTTTTTCCAACTTTGCATAGAAGTTGCCAAAAATACCAGAGTGTAAATTGATTTGATCTGGAGTGTCTAATTTTTTTTGTAGAATTATTCTGTACTTCATCCTCAGCAATTGATGGTGGTATATAAATTGTACTTAATTTCTTTATCCTTTTGCAAATACTAATCATTGTTAAAACAATAATTTTCAAATGTTCTATAAAATATTTCTTGTAGCTTTAGGCATATAATAAAATGCAGTCCATCAACTCTTTTATTTGACTTTTTAAGGTGTACCTGTGAGCTCTCCTTTCTTCTGGTTTCATTTATAGTAAGAATGTAAAAAACAGTTTAATAGCTACCATTTATATAGCACTTTAACATTTAATTGCCTTACAAATATTGTTTCATTCTATCCTTCACAACAACTCTCAGAGCTAGGTGCTATTATCATCTTTCTATAGAAAACAAAACTGAGGCACACAGTGGGTAGATAGGTTGACCAATGTCACATGGCTGGTAAGTGTCTGATGTTGGATTTGAACTCAGCCATCTAGCTGTCTCATATGATATTATATGATTCTGTTTCTGCAGCAGCATCTACATACAATGATTATCAGACAAGGAATTCATATTTAAGAGTACCAAAAGTGAAAATGAAGTTTGACAGCCAAAGAAAAACAGTGATTTTTAGCACCCTATGTCTTGTTTCCCACCACTCTGCCACTAATGAATAAGTAGAAAGGGGCTACACAGACTAAGGGCTATTCTTTTATGTTTTTAACCTGTTCCATGGGTTGCCATGGCCAAAAGAATTTCATTATTAGGTGGCTAGACTAATGGTATCTCTGTGACAAGGTAGGCTAGTTCTCAGAAGACAGTCGAGTCAGTTCCTGGGCCCATATTACACAAAAAAGCCAGAGATTCATTCCAGAAAGTAACTTCTAAAGCATTAAGAGTTGGTACAAGGGGGCACCTGGGTAGCTCAGTGGATTGAGAGCCAAGCCTAGAGATGGGAGGTCCTAGGTTCAAATCTGGACACTTCCTAGCTGTATGACCCTGGGCAAGTCACTTAGCCCTCATTGCCTACCCATACCACTCTTCTGCTTTGGAGCCAATACACAGTATTGACTCCAAGACCAAAGGTAAGGTTTAAAAAAAAAAAAAAAGAGTTGGTACGAGATTTGACCCAATCTTTAATATTTACTATTCTTCACAATGCAGCAGAAAAATGAAAGCCAATATTTTTAATAATGGATCTTAGGCACTATGAGATCCTGAAGTAACTTCTTGAATGAAAGAAGAAAATAAATGTGTTCAGGGGAAGCTAGGAAGGTCAGCTAGGGTAGAGAGCCAAGCCTGGAGACAGGAGGTCTTAGATTAAAATCTGACCTTAGACACTTCCTAGCTGTGTGACTCTGGGCAAATCACTTAACCCTAATTGTCTAGCCCTTCTTGCTTTTCTGCCTTGGAATAAATACTTGGTATCAATTCTAAGATGGAAGGTATGGGTTTAAAAAACTGGTTTTATATACTTTTTTTTGTTCCTCTATTAAAAACTGATTGTTCATTCGTTTGGGTACATGTGTATAGTTTGATTAAATAGCATGTCTCAATTTTCAACTGTTCTGAATTAAAGAAATATGGCAATTACTCAAAATTATAACTAATGTGATCTCAGAAGCACCATTCTCTTTTTAAAAAGAATCAAGGGATAGGCAATTAGGGTTAAGTCACTTGCCCAATGTCACACACCTAGGGAGTACTGGAGATCAGATTTGAACCCAGGTCCTCCTGACTCCAGGCCTGGCTCTTTATCCATTGTGCTACCTAGCTGCCCTTAGAAGCAACATTCTTGCTTTGACAACTAACATATTTGGGAAGTCAGGTGAATTTAAAATTAGCAAATGCCAGGAAGATACCTTTTTTCAATTTTTTTTCTCCAAATCATAGAATAAATGACTTACTCTGATTCTTTCATTTTACAAATGAATAAATTGAAACCTAGAAAGGTAAAGTGAGTTGTTCAATACCTCACACACAAAATAGTTGCAGAGCTGAGAATTAAACCTGATCTTGGTAATGCAAATCCAATGTTCTTTCCACTACACCATGTTACTCTAACACGTTGTTTCAATTATTGATAACTTTTTACCTTGAACCACAGCATGAAGCCAGATTCCTTTCCATTTAATAAGTTCAATAACTAAAAACCCCTCAACACTTATTCTATTACAATAAATGTCACTTATTTATAAGATTGCACAAATACATTAACTAAAATATGCTAACTGTTGATTCCCAGCTAAAGGCATCCTGTAAGTCTACTATTCTTTATGATAATATTAACTTAATGAAAAACTATCCTTTAACACCTTTTAAGCATGAAAAGCACAGTATGGGGGAATTGTATAATGAAAGACAATGAGCCAATCAATCGTGTAAAATGATGATTGTGAATATTCATTTTGCAAATATGGAATAACTTTATTAATGTAATTAATCAAGGTTCTTTGCAATAACGTAGTTTTTAAGTTGTTATAGTGTGTATAAACTGAAGGAGCCCACCTGCATAGACCAGAAGTTTTCAAATTTATTCTTCCATATCTTAGTTATGGAATATGCTGCCACTTGCTTTAAGAACTTTAATCTCTCCGATTTGGGATCCAAATGGAGCTTGTCTGGCTTTTCACTGGAATATGAATTCCATGATTCAAGATTTTAGATTGTTGAGCACTGTGAGACAACTGGTGAACAGAACTATATAAATTTTATAGTATTATAATTCTCACCTCTCAAAATCTAGGAAAGAGAGGAATCTGTCTCTTCAAGTGCAGAATTTAAATGCTTCTACTTTTCTTCTTTTTTGTATTAAATGTTATCTGTACAAAGTATTTGCGGATTCCCCAAATCCTAAAGATTTCAAAACCACAACAGCCAGTTAAGAGATGCATTAATATTTTCAAATGTACTCCAAATGTACATTTAAAAAATGTTCCAGGTTGACATTTTAAAAAATAAAAACTGAACAAAACTACTGTTTGTGTATTACAAGGATTTTATGACAATAGTAGACCTATGACAAATAGTATAAAAGTATGATTTCTCATCTCCTAAAGTGATTAGGTTCCCAAAAATAAATTTAAAGTGGATTTTCTAAGCTATACCATTTTATACTCAAAAATAGCACTACTAAAAATGTTACAATGCGAAAGGAAAAGAAAACCCACAGCATTTAATGGAATCTGATAGGGAAAATGCTATTTAAGTAGTTGCCATGAAATTTGAGGTCAAAAAACATTTGAGAAATCCAAGGAGAAAGCCTTGAAAATTTTTAAACTCAACCAACTGGAAACAATTAACTGTAGAGCAATTTGGGTAATCTCTGATAAGGATTTGTTATGGATTTCATAGTAAGATAATAAAAATATGTATGTAAAGAATTTTGTAAATCTAAAAGTAATATCTATAGAAATGACCACTATAATTATTACCAGATTTTTTTTCCTGAAATGACTAATATAAAGCAATTTTAAACACTGAAATTCCTTAAATTTTTTCTATTTTCCTACATTCCTACAGTAAGATATTAGTATCTAAAACAAAAATTAAGAGCTAAAGCAAAAAAACAAAAAACTGAGCACTTCAAAAGTCTAAAAATATTATCTGAGTCCACCAGGATTATTACCAGATTTCTTCCTCAAATGACTAATATAAAACAATTTTTAACATTCAAATTTTTTCCTATTTTTTCTAGTTTAAAAAAAATTCAAATATTGCTAATTAACCTTTATGATCAAAGAACATCTTATAGAAGGAAGCCATAGTCCTTCACCTAGATTCTCCCACTTAGAATAGTGAGGAATTTTATTTTGGAAAAAAACTGAAAGTTACTATATACATTGAGATTAAACTGTACAAAATAACACAATACAAATAAAACCTTGACAAAAAGGTGAAAACATATAATAGTACTAACAAGTACCTACCTTCCACAATGGACACTTGAACAAGTCAAACAGACCCAGGGGCTTTTGTTGGACCGGCACACTATTAAAAAAAAGAAAAACATACAAATATTTCAAATTCCTACCTTATTCATAAAAGTATATTCAATGATTGAATTATAAATATAGAAGTTGCTTAGATGAACTGAAATTTCAAGCATCTATTTCATTGTTCAGTAATATAAAATGGTAACTTAAGGGATACTGAAAGGCATATCCACCTCGGCTACTGAGGCAACCAAAAGAGAATTAAAATTAATGTAGTTATAAGTTTATACATTTTTATTCCTTATTAGCTCATTTAACTGTTCCTTGCATCAGACCCTAAGGGCACAATCATGTGGTAATGATTTTGAGTCAGAGGTTCTGAGTTTGCATCAATTTCAGTGTGACCTTGGACAAGATAGTTGACAAAACACAAAGAGGTTCATTTTCTTTCATGTAAAATGGAAGGAGTTGGAGGGGGGAAGATTCTAATATTCCTTCCAGCTCTAAACCCCATCACCCAAATTCACTTATATTTTATTTGCTCTACCCCATCCCTCAACAACAACAACAAAAAATAATAAAAAAAAAATAGAATCATTTCTCTTGAGAGGAATGGTTGTAGCTGGATGAGAAGGAAGTTAGAAGTGGAAGGGTAGGAAAGAAGATTGAGAATTTCTGCCAAGTGATTGACTACCAAATACTGTTTTCAAAGGTTATTAAAAAGCAATATACGCCATGACAAAACAAGTTATTGGGGTAGGCAATTAAGGCATAATGCTGAAGTATTCCAATTTACTTATCTTCTGATCTGTGATCTGTGTACCCCCAAAAAACCATCTTAAGTTCTAGATTATAGAGCTGCACACAAATATTACTAAGAACAGTGGTTCCCAAACTTTTTTGCCTACCGCCCCCTTTCCAGAAAAAATATTATTTAGCTCCTTAGAAATTAAATTTTTAAAAATTTTAATAACAATTAATAGGAAAGATAAATGCATCTGTGGCCATCACCGCTCCCCTGGATCGCTGCAGCACCCACCAGGAGGCGGTAGCTCCCACATTGGGAATCACTAAGAACATGATCAAGTTGTTAACATAATCATGGTTTTAGTGCAAGGAAGGGCAGGTGAAAAGTTCTGGAGGTCTGTAAATATTTTTTCACCTAGTATTTAATTGCTTATTTTAAAAATACCTTCATCTACTTAGGCAGTGGTAGATGGCATAGGAAATAGAGTTTTGGGCCTGGAGTCAGGAAGATCTGAATTCAAATATAATTTCAGACAGGTAATAACTGTATGACCCTGGTCAAATCATTTAACCTCTGTTTATCTAGTTCCCTCAATTGTAAAATGAGGACACCATCTTCTATGGTTGTTGTGAGGATCAAATGTGATAATATTTATAGTGACTAGCACAGTGTCTGGCACATAGGAGGTGCTCAATAGATGCTTATTTCCTGACTTCCTTCTGGAAAGATGTTTCAAGACCAAGGATGGAGGCTAAATTCTACAGAATAACATTTATCCCATTCTGTTTTAAATAAAACTGGGCAAGACTCACCCCAGTCTAGTTCTGCATGTTACTAAAAAGTCTTCTAGCACTTTTGCTTGTTCATTCTTGTAGGAACATATTCACAAATAGAAACCATCTAATATACTTATTTTTAATTATTATCTTCTACCTACCTACACAAACAACTACATTTCCTCAATACATACCAGATTAATAAAATTTTAGAAGACAATGCTGATAAAGTCTCTATAACAAAGAAATGAAAACTAAGAGGATGCTCAGCAATTTTAGAATATCTGAATAAGATTATATAAGTATAATGGAATATTATTAATATTGTAAGATATAACAAAAGGGATGAGTTCAGACAAACTTGTGAGGACTTTTGAAATTAAAAAAAACCGGAAGAATATTTTATACAATGAATAACATAGTATAAAGAAAAATACCGTTGATCAACAAATACAATGAATGACCAATCACAATGCTATGAAACTTGCTTCCTACTTCTTAACAAATAGGTAAGGGAATTAGGGAATGAGATGTAGATATTTAGGCATAGTTTACATGTGGATTTGTTTTGCTTGACTAGGTTTATTTATTGCAAGGTAGGGCTTTTATTTGGGGGGGTGGGGTGGATAAGGGATCATGGCAATGAGAATGATAACCAAAAAAAAAAGAATATCAATGAAACAGTAAAGAAATGTACAAACTTCTATAGTCAAGAAGGATCAGAAAGCAGATGACCAGCTCTCACACACCTATTCCAACAAAACCTTAAATTTTCCACAAGACTAAAACATAATTATGAATTCCAAAAAAGAAAGTATAATATGCAACTTCTTCCACCCCAGACTAGTATAAAAGGTCAGCCAGAAGCCTGAAGGCAATAGGGACTGACAGAAAACTAACAACAAAGCAACAAAAGCAAAGCCTCTCAGTGTACCCAGTGAAGTTGAGACATTTGAAGTTTACAAGATACTCTGTCCAGATAATTGGGACCTTTGATGTTTGAGAAGTTGGCAACAGAAGCAACAGCAGGCAGGCTGATAGGCAGCAAATTTATAGACGAACTCTTTGTGGTGGCAAAAAATTGGAAATGAGGGTGTGTCCACTGATTGGGGAATGGCTAAACAAACTGATGGTGATGGAATACTATTGTGCTGAAAGGAATAATGAACTGGAGGAATTCTATGTGAACTGGAACAATCTCTAGGAATTGATGCAGAGTGAAAGGAGCAGAACCAGGAAAACAATGTACACAGAGACTGATACATTATGGCACAATCAAATATAATAAGACTTTTCTACTAGTAGCAATGCAATGACCCAGGACAATCTTGAGGAACTTACGCGAAAGAATGCTATCCACATCCAGAGAAAGAACTGTGGAAACAGAAACATAGGGAAAAAAGCCATATGATTGATCACATAGTTCGATGGGGATATGATTAGGGTTTTGATGTTAAAAGATCACTCTACTACAAATATGAATAACATGGAAATAGATTTTGAACAATGATACAAGTATAATCCAGTGGAATTGCTTGTCAGCTCCGGAAGGGGGAAGGGAAGGAAGAGGGGGGAAAAATCATGAATCATGTAACCATGGAAAAATATTCTAAATAAAAGAAAAGAATGTTAAAAATTGAGAGAGAAAAAAAGAAGGCAGCAGCAGGGACCAATGTGCTTACCTTAGGGTTCATAAGAAATTTTAGACCCAAAGGCTCTAAGGTCCTTAACACAAATATTATGTGCTAACAGAAATAGTAAACGTTGACTTCTGAGAATCTTGGGTTGCATGACCTGACAGAGTGAAATGAACAAAACCAGGTGAACAATTTATATAAAGATGGCAATGTTGTAAAGAAAAATAACTTTGAAAAAATTAGAAGCTTTGATCAATGCAGTGACCAATCCCTGCCTTCAGAGAACCTATGATGAATCATGTTACCCAGTTTCTGACAAAGCTGTAATGGACATAAAGTATAAAAAAAGAAATGCATTTTTGGACACTGCCACTGAGTTAATTCATGTTGCATATTGTTACAAGAGCTCCCTACCCCCTTTCTCTCTTAGTTTTAAAGCCAGGGAGATGCTTTTAGGGGGTATGAGATTAGCAGTAAAGATGCCCCTATAAAAGAGCGCCTTTAAAATTTTTATTTAAATGTACAAAAAGGGGTGGAGCCAAGATGACAGAGAAAAGGCAGAGACCTGTCTGATCTCTACCAAATTTGCCTCCAAACAACTTTAAAATATTGCTTCAAAAATGAATTCTGGAGGGACAGATCCCACCAAAAAATTAACTAAAGAAAAAAAGTAGAAACTGGCCAAATGGAAAAGGAAGTACAAAAGCTCAATGAAGAAAATAATTTCTTAAAAATTAGGGCTTCAAAAAAAAAAAATAAAATAAAACAGACTCAGACACTCCCTAGCTGTGTCACCCTGCACTTAACCCACATTGCCTAGCCCTTACCACTCTTATGCCTTATCACACTTATACACAGTATAGATTCTAAGACATGTGAAATTGGAATCTGTTACCCTAAAAACTATGGTCCCCAGCAAAACTACAATTCCCACAGCCCCACTCATTTCTAGTCATTACATGCTGACATAGACAGAATATAAATCGGATATAGTTCTGCATCTAGCCCTCTTTGCTTCCTGTCAATGGCTTTGGTGGAGCGGACTTTTTGAGCAGGTAGAAAAAATTGGTCATGGGGTTCTATTCTGTCAGATAATAAACTTAAAAAAATAATACTTCAAGTATTCAACTTTAATTTAAATCCTACATTTATGGTGATCAGAAGTGGGGTTCAGAAACCCTTAATTCTAAGTAGATTAGTTTGAAAAGAAACCATGTTTCTTTCCCCCCTCCCCCCACTTTTGGAGCTGCTGCCTATTGTTGTGATCCTGCCTCCTGCTGCTAACTCCCTGGGTGATCCCAGCCTTTTGCTTCTGCTGCTACTTCTCCTGCTGCTGCTGCTTCTCCTGCTGCTGCTACTGTTGCTGATTGGAGCCTCTCTCTGGAGGTTTGGAAAGTGTAAATCCTTCCCTTACATTGCCAACAATTGAGTGCTTACCTTGGAAGCTTGGATGTGTTTCCCTTAGGCAATAATTAGCCTCCTAATGGGCTTTTACCTGAGGAGAGCTTCTAACCCTAACTCCCTGTCCATGTAGCAGGGGAAGCAAGCTGCTCCCTGGTGTTTTACCCCTAGGGGGAAGGGGAAGGAAGTTTACTCTTCCAAATAGGAAATAAAATTGCAAGTGAGGCTCACTCTAAGAAAGAGCAGTATATTACATATCTCAAACAGCTCCCAGTTCCAGGATGTTTTTTCTTCCTAATATTCCTGAGTGCACTGGTCCTTGCGATTAGCTTGCCTGAGATTTAGGGGAGAAATTCAGCTCCCTACATCCCCTTGCCCATTCTGGCCTGCCCAGTCTACAATACATCCAACATGGGATTTCTCCTTACTATGTTCAGCTCAGAATTTTCCCTTACCATGGGAGATCCCAGAGGCTCGACAAAGGAACCTAAATGGATAATGATCCTGGGGAGGAGAAGGAACCTTAAAGAGTCTGGAGGTGGATTTTTAAGCCTTTTCAGACTCCAATGTTTTATGAAAAATCTCTGTTATCAGAATTGGAAAAAAAGAACTCTTGAATTAAGTGTCTGTATCCTGTCACATATATTGTATTTCATGATTGCTTATTTTAAGATTTTGTTTGTTAAACTCTTTTACATTGTGTCACTTTAAGTTACTGTGTTTTGACAATTAGCTATATGTACTGCATATATACTCTTTATTTGTACCTTTCCCCTATGACTGGAATGGAGAAGATACCATTATAACCTTTGAGTTATTTGTAACAAGAAGTGAGGTCCATTTAGTAGCTGAAGTGAAGTGCTATAGCACTATTCCTTACTTCCACATTAAAATGAACACATATGAAGACATATGAAAGACATGCCTTTTAGAGCTGTTATAGTCTCATGCCAAAGGAGGGAGCAATATTGTATTCCTCACCTCCACAGTACAATGGATAGGACATATAAAAGACATGCCTTTAGAGCTGTGACAATCCCATGCCAAAGGAGGGAGCAATATTGTAGTCCTTGCCTCCACAGTACAATGGATGGGACATATAAAAGACATGCCTTTAGAGCTGTGACAATCCCATGCCAAAGGAGGGAGCAAACCCAAGGGGTTGGTTACTGTGATGGGTTATAGTCTTACAAAGTTTTCCTAAGGGGCATGGCACCCCAAAATAGCCTGCAAGAGAGAGCATTCGGCCAAGACTGAAAACCATGAACTTCAGTGGCTACCTGAGTTGATCCGTGTGTTTGTCAACACCCTCCTGGGGGAGGAGGGTAGGGGGGGATTATATAATTGTCATAAAATTTCTAGTTTTATAAAAGTTTTTCTTGTTTGAGAGTAATTTTAAGATAAGAAACCCACTACCTCCCAGGATCCAGGAAGTGAACTGCTTGGAGAAGGCGCTGTGGAAATGACTGCAGAAACTTCACACTGCACCAAAAGATCCAGAATGAACTTTTAAGTTTTAGTGAAATTGAATCATGGGGGGTTGTAACACATTTATTTTGTATGTATACTCTTATACTGAAGGGGACTGCCCCCAAATGGCTTTTTTTGTCAATGCGCCTAGCAATCATTGGTTTTGTTCTTATCCTCAAATTATTATAAGTTGGTTATGTTTACAAAATCCATTGGGGAGACCAGTCTTCCAAAGGATCTCAGGGGGGATTGTGAAATTGGAATCTGTTACCCTAAAAACTATGATCCCCAGTGAAGCTCCGATCCCCAGCAAAACTACGATTCCCAAAGCCCCACTCATTTTCTGTCATCATGTGCTGATGTAGACAGGATATATATTGGGTGGAGTTCTGTGTCTAGCCCTCTTTGCTTCCTGAGCAGGTAGAAAAACTTAGTCACATGGTTCTATTTTGCCAGATAATAAACTTTAAAAAACAATACTTCAAGTATTCAACTTTAATTTTACTCTTACAGACAGAAGGTAAGGGTTTTAAAAACAAATAAACAAACAAAACAATAACACAAAATCAAAAGAATGAAAAAGAAAATGTGAAACATCTCACTGGAAAAACAACTGACCTAGAAAATAGATCAAGGAGAGATAATGTAATTATTACTAGAGTACCAGAAACTGATGATCAAATAGAGACTGGATGACATCTTAAAACTGAAAGAAATATCTGAAAAAAAAATGTACAAGTTTCTCTAATAAAGCTACCATTTCTCAAATATCTGGGAAAATAACTCAAATCATTCTCCAAATGATAAAATTGGATAGTTTTCAGAAGTAGTAATGAAAGGTATATAGAAGTGAAAAATGCTATAAATTACTACTGATTAGAGAATGCAAATTAAAATAACTCTTAAGGTACCACCTCCCATTGATCAGATTGGTTACTATGACAGAAAGGAACTGACCCAGCAATACAACCCCTAGGTCTGTATTGCAAAAAAGTAAAAACAAAAAAGAAAAGGACATATTTGCACAAAAATATTTATAACAGTTCTTTTTGTGGTAGCAAAGAATTGGAAAGTAAGGGGATGCCTATCAATCAGGGAATGACTGAACAAGTAGTTGTATAGTATTGTATGGGAATTCTGTTGTGCTATGAGAAATGAATAGCCAGATGATTGCAGAAAAATCAGCAGTCTTGAATTAAATGATACAAAGGGAAGTAAGCAATACCATTAGAATACTTGACATAGTAATAGCAATATTGTACAATATATAACCATCGGTAAATTAGATATTCTCAGCAATACAATGATTCAAGACAATTCAATCTCAACGAAAAATGCCATCTGTCTCCAAAAAAAGGACTGATAGTTGGAATCCAGATTAAAGCATACTTTACTATATTTCACTTTCTTCATTTTTTTACTTTTTCAATTTGGTTCATTTTTTCTTCCACAAAAGTATTAATATGGAAAAATGTTTTACATGAGCATACATGTAAAACTTATACCAGATTGCTTACCAACTCAAGGAGGTGGAGTAAAGAGAAAGAGAGAATTTGAGACTCAAAATTTTTGTTGATGTTAAAAATTGTTTTTACATGTAATTGAGGGAAAACATTTTTAAAATGCACAAAAGAGAACAGAAGGAAGTTCAAAAGGAAAGATGGTTTTGAAAATAATGTGCAAGATTTATATATATCTACAATATCTATTCTAATGCAAGCAGCATGAAACAAATATTCACAGTTTCATACAGAATCCTATTTTAGCATTTGATTATGTTTGTGGAAATGTTCTTTTGTTAAGTTTAAAATTTAAAATATCAACAACAAACTACCCAGTAAAGGCAAAAAGCAAGATAGTCCCAGTTCTCCAGGAGATAACTTTCTTTTCTATTTTTTTTTAACCCTTACCTTCCATTTTTGAATTAATATTGGATATGAGTTTTAGGGCTAGGAAATGAGGGTTAAGTGACTTGCCCAGGGTCACACAGTTAGGAAGTGTCTAAGACCAGCTTTGAACCTAGGATCTCCTATGTCCAGGCCTGGCTCTCAATCCACTGAGCCATCTACCTTCCCCCAGGACCTTACTTTCTAAAATGGGAACAGATTCAGAGGGGAGTAGTGGCCAGGAAAGGACATTTTGATCTGAGAAGTCACAAGGATAGTAAAGAATCATGCTATGTGTAAGTAAATGTCCTTTACTGGAGTATTTATGTTTAGAATTTTTTAAAAAAATTAATGCCCATAGAAGACTAGAAAGAAGTTCAGAGGAAGATACAGACAAGCAGAACAATTTTATAACCACCATTCCAAATTTGTTACATAATTTCTTTAATTTCTAAATTAATTAATTCTAATTGATTAATAATAAAACTAATTCTAAATTAATTTCTAAAAAAATCTTTAAGACAGAAAATATGAGAAATTTGTGTTTTCAAATGCACTGTTTTAAGCTTTTTTAATATAAAAACGATAGTGCTTATTCAGTTTTGTCAAGTTTGCAGTATTTTTCAAAATGTTAAAAGTCACTCACTGCAAACCTCTAAACTCCCATAAGTATCTCCAACCATTCATTTAATATCTGTTATTATTTGTCAAGTACATACAATTTCTAGGGTCTTGCCTAGATGATTCATTATACCCAGTTTCTCACCTCAAGGAGCCTGCCTGCAAGTCAATTGAGAAAAGTATCTAAAGCTAGGAGTTCTAAACCTAAGGTACAACTCCTACCCCCCCCCCCAGAGTCCTTTGGATAGAGGGGGTGTCTATGAACTTGAATGTATTACTTCTGTATTACAATATAATTGTTTTCTTTTGTATTTCATTCATTAAAAGAGTTATTATTTTCAAAAGGGTCCATGGGCTTCACCAGTTTACAAATTTAAGAACCCTTGATTTAAACTATGCCAGATTAACAACATGAGCAAACTGCTGAGAAAATTGGAACAGTACAGCACAGACTAGGCATGAACCAACATTTCACACCACATACCAGATAGTCAAAATGGATACTTGAACTAGAAATAGAGTGACAATCATCAACAAATCAGGAGAGCATGGAACATTTACCTTTGGACTTATGGATAAGGGAAGAATTTAGGACCAAACAAGACATAAAGAACATTACAAAAAATGAAATGGATAATTTTGTTATATTAATTTAAAAAGGGGTTGTACCAATAAAACCAATGCAACCAAAATTATATGGGAAATGACAGATCTGGAGAAAAAAATTTATAGCAAGTATATCTGACAAAAGCCTCATTTCTCAAATATATAGAGAATGGAATCAAATTTATAAGAATACAAAGCACCCCCCAAATGAAAAATGGTCAAAGGAGACCAGACAGACAGTTCTCAGAGGGAGAAATTATAACTATCTAGAGTTATATGAAAAAATGCTTTGAATCACTACTGATTAAAGAAATGCAAATTAAAACAACTCTGAGATCCTACCTCACCTATCAGATTGGCTAACATGATCAAAAAGGAAAATGATAAATTTTGGAGGGGATGTGGGAAAATTGGACACTAATATGCTGTTAGTGGAACTTTCAACTGATACAACCATTGTGGAGATAAACATGCAACCAGGTTCAAAGGACCACAAAACTATGCATACCCTTTGACCCAGTAATACCCCTAATGGGTCTATATCCCAAATAGATCAGAAATAAGGGAAAAAGACCTATCCTTCCCAAAATATTTTTAATAGCTCTTTTTTGTAGTGGCTAAGAATGAAGGGCTGTCCATCACTTGGGGAATGGTTGAACAAATTGGGGTATATGAATGGAATCCTACTGTGCCATAAGAAACAACAAACAGGATGAGTTCAGAAAAACTTGGAAATGCTTATATGAACTGTTGCAAAGTGGACAAAACCAGGAGAACAACAACATAAATATTAAGGGAACTATTACAAAAGGTCTAAACCATTATCAGCAAAGCAAGTCTCCCCAGATAGCCACAGGAGATTCATGATGAAAATGCTTACTGAGGTTCTTCAATCAAACAAGGGATTTCAGGGACCAAAAGAGAATTATAGACTTAATATGAAGAATTGATATATTCCTGAAAAAAATGATAAAAAGCAAATTACTCTAAAATTAACATTTTCCCATTTACTTTTGTTAGAAAAGTGGATCAACAGTACCACAAGGGGAAAAAGTCATTTTTATTACATATGATGGTTAACGGATGAAATAAACCTTTTGAAAAAAGTCATAAAGGAATATACATAATTTTTTGATAAAACATTAGTTGGTATATGAGTATAATGGAATATTACTGTGCTGTAAGAAAAAAAGTGTGTGAGAAATAGAGAAGCATGGAAAGATCTATGTGAACTGATGCAGTTTAGTAAACAGTCAAGAAAACAATCAGTGGTGCTGACTTTTTTTCCTTTTTACAAAACACAATTTTTCATATGGTGCAAATGCTCTCTGGGAGGAAGCATGGAACAGATACATGAGATACTATAATGATGTAAGACCCAGGAAATATCAATAAAAATTATTTTAAACATTACGAATAAGATGAAGCTATGCTGTTCCTATGCCTCAAAAAGACTACTCTTCTCCATCCTTTATGTACTGAATTTTCTTACTACTACCTTTAAGATCCAACTGAAGTATCACCTCCTCCATGATCCTTCCCTACCCCCTACTGAATATGAATTCTCCCATCTCAAATTTCTCATTAGCACATTGCCAAGAATTCTCTTGTATTGATAGTCAAGATGTATATTATTCTCCCAATAAATTAAATATGGATTAAATATGACTCTGTAACTGTCCTATAGTTGTATTTAAACACTTCTGAGTTTACAAAAAAAAATATTCATTGTACATCAGTTCTTTGTAATACAAGCTTTTCCCTGTTACTAGACTATAAACCCTTAAAAACTGTAGGATTAGAAGTAAAAAAGATGGGTGGCTGAACTTGCTTAAATTTCAGTTACCTCAATTAATAAATGAAGAGTGGGAAATGATTGTGATGTGATGATAAAGGGAATCTATAAAACATCTTTACAGGTACAATAATGTTTATAGCATCTAGGAGAGAGGGAGGGAAGTGCACTAGAGATAAACTATGTAAAGCACTTTGCAAATTTTTATGCACAAATACCATCATTAAAGTAAACAATTCATTATAGAGTCTCCGTTTGAAAAGAAACCACTGCTATTCTATAGTCAAAGCATGTTAAAAGTCAAGTACGAGTAGAACAAGGAATAGTAGGAGGAAAGAGAGTCCCAACTCCTAATTAACAAATATATACATTCCAACTCCTTGCCTAAGGAAGAGATAAAGTAGCCAATATCCTTCATAAGTTAATACTCAAAAACTTCATTCTGAATCCAAATAGCCATGTAGAGGAGTATTCTATTCTCTCATGTCTCTATGATCTACTCCTATAACCCACATTTTCAAAGTTAAGAGAACTTTATCATTCACCATCTGTATAATCCCTATCTTTATCTGTAGAAATTTCTTCTACAACATTCAAGACAAGTGGCATCCAAACCCCTCAATCATCACCAGGAATGGGAAGCTATCTAATAGGAAGTTGCCAGATTTCTTACTGGACATCTCTAATTAAGAGGAAGTTCACTCTTACGTCTCCATTCCATATTAAACCATTCCCCTATACCAGTGATGATGAACCTGATAGAGAGGGGGAGGGAAGCAGCCTGGCCCCAAGTCCCTCTGGCTTTCTAATAATGAAATCCGGAAAAAACTGTTCTGGAGCAATGGCTGGCATGCCCACAGAAAGAGCTCTGAGTGCTCCCCCGGCATGTGTGCCATAGGTTCACCACCACAGCCCTATACACAGAGAGCAACTAAGAAGGGAAAGAAGGAATAGTATCTTCAATCAAAAAGTAAAAGTTCAAACTCTTCTCCTACCAACACCCAGTTTAATTTTGTCCTCCCAAGATCCCAAGGGAGGGATGGTAGGTTAGGGTCATTATCCAACTCCATGCAATATCTAGTCATGGTTCATATAATACAAGCCAACATATCCCCAGAAAGACCACAGGCCATCTAATTTAAACTTTATCTGACCAATAATCCTTCCACAAATCATTATGTATGTTTGTGTATATTTATCTTTTTGCTTGTTATATACCGTATCTCCCCAATAAGGTGTAAGTTCATTAAGGGAGGAGATTATTTTTTCATTTTATCTCTGTATGTTGATAAGCTCTTTATACACGGCAGATACAAAAATATTTCCAAGACAGAACTGACAAGATCTGAGGGATTAAGGATGACAAAAAGTCAAGCCAATAAACATTTGTTAGCTAACTATGCCCCAGACATTATGCAAAACACTGGGGATAAAAAAAAAAAAGAAGATAAAAAACAGTCCCTGGTGTCAAGAAACTCTCAGTGCCTGGTACTTACTAACTGGCAATTATGAGCAACATGGTGACAAACTAAGATTCCAAAGAACCAAAGAAGAAGCATTATACTATCTCCTGCAATGCAGACAAGACATATATTATTAGATATATTCAATATGAAAAAAAAATTTTATTATGCCTATTTGTTATAAGGGTTGCTTTTTTTGCTTTTATTGTTCAGTTGAGAGTCAGGAAGAGGGAAAAAAGTACTTGTTAACTAGATTGGAAAAATAATTGGGGGAAATGATTATAAGCAAAATCAATAACCCTATGTCCAATTATTAATAAAGATGAGGATCAAAGACAGCACAATAACTGAAAACTAAAGATAATCCAAAAAAATCTGACCAGGTCAAAATTTTCAACATCAAACATAAAACTTTTTTTAATTGAAGCAATTTAATCTAAACAGTTTAATTTCCTTTTATTCTTCCTTTTCAACCCTTGCAGAGGAGTAAATTAGCAATAAAATTACTAAAGAAAAAGAGAACACATCTGTTCTTTAAAAAAAAAAGAAAAAACTAGAAGCTGGCTAAATAAAGCTTTCAATGATTTTGCTGATACAAAGCTGAAGAAATACACAAATCCTTTAAAGAGAAATATTTCGGATGGAACAGGTTTTTAAAAATCATGCCTGTTTCTTTTCCCAACGACCCATATTTTATTCTTTACTTTAATACTTGAAAGAGTAGGTAGATAGGGTGCTGGCAGAGCTTAGATGATAGTTTAGGGACTGCCTCTCAGCTGAATTCTCTGAATATTCGAAACAACTTTAAAATAACACCTCAAATTAAATGTTGGAATGTGAAAACCAACAAAAGGATGAGGCAAGGCATTTTTACAGCCTAAGAAAATGTAAGAGGTCAGCAGGAAAAGTCTGTGACACCAGAGTGGAGGCCTGTTCAGAGCTCACACACCTTAAATGATCCCAGAATGAAAACTCTCAAGGAATATTATAGCCAAATTCCAGAGCTCCCAAGTCAAAGGGAGAATTCTTCAACTATCGAGAACAGGAGTTGGCAACCTTTTTGGCTGAGAGAGCCATAAACGCCACATTTTTAAAAATGTAATTTTATGAGAGCCATACAGTGCTCACAGTGCACGCTCCTGTAACAGCGCCTGAAAAAAAATTGACTTTATGGCTCCTGCAGAAAGAGCCATATCTGGCCCTCAAAAGAGCCAGATATGACTCGAGAGCCATATGTTGCCGACCCCTGATCCAGAAAGAAACAATTCAAATATCATGAAACCACAGTCAGGATCATGCAAGGTTTAGAAGCTTCTATGTTAAAGTAATCCTTGGATTGGATGGGCTTGGAATGTGATATTCTGGAAGGCAAAGGAGTTAAGATTACAACCAAAAATAATCTATCCAGAAAAACTGAGGATAAGGGGGGAAATGGCTATTTAATGAAAAGAAACTTTCAAGCTTTTTTTTCATTTCATTTTTTGTTTTTTTTTTTCAAACTTTTATTTCCTGATGAAATTAAAAAAAAAAAAACTACCCAGACCTGAATAGAAAATATGGCATTGAAACAGTTCTATACTTGTTATATATTTGAGAAATGAAACCTTCATTAGAGAAACTTGCTGTTAAAATTCTTTGATTCAGGATGTAAAAAATGTTATTCACTTTTAGAAAGAAAATTGCTGAACTCTAAATGCAAACAAGTATAATTTCTTACCTTATTTTTCTTGCTTTTGTGGGGATATATGGCTAATATAGAAATGTGTTTTGCATGACTTCCCATGTATAATTAATATACTGCTTGCCTTCTCAGTAAGTGTAGGGAAAAGGGGGAGAATTTGGGATACAAAATTTTAAAAGAAAAAATGTTTTAAATAAATTAAAATTAAAAAAAAAAAAGAGTAGGCAGGCAGACAACAAACATTTATTAAGTACTTACTATGTGCCAGCTACTGTGCCAAGTGCTATAGATACAAGCAAAAAAGAAAGTATGTCTGTCCTTAAGGAGCTTTCAATTTAATGGAGGAAGACAACATAAAAGATTACAACTGGGAGCTTAGGCTTCTATTAGAGAGGCAGGAAAGTAAAACTATCTGTAGAACCAACAAGAGACTCAAATATTTCAGTAGCAATTCTCAAGAAAAGGGGACAAATACATGCCACCTCAATCTAAACATCAGTAACTACATTACACACCCACTACCAGTGTACAAATCTTTAAGGAAAATGACCAAATGGGACCTTGGCATGAATGTTTAAAAAACTACAGTAAGGCCTCTATTATAATTAATATTTATGGGAGCATATGGACAATATAAGTAGTGGAAAATTTGCAATCTGCACCAGTGGAGGAAGAATTCACATTAATCCAACCAAGTAGTTCTCAAAGTACTTATTGTTGACCAGACTAGATTATACTTGAGGAATTGCAGTGCTTTTCTTACAATCATCTCCCATTACCAGACATTACAAAAGCCCTTTCTCTTTAATACAAATATTCTTTGAAAAAAAAAAAACCAGTATCTCAGAGGAATTTAAGTAACAACGCAAAAAGTGATGGAAGGACGTAGGACTTCAAAGTTGCTTTGCCATTTGGTTTTACTGAACTATTTTCTTTGTTGTTATAGGGTTCTAGGGTGTTGGGAAGTGATCATATTTTATTTATTATTTGTTTGTTTGTTTTATAAAACTTTTTACCTTCCATCTTAGAGTCAATACGGTGTATTGGCTCCAAGGCAGAAGAGTGGTAAGGGTAGGCAATGGGGGTCAAGTGACTTGCCCAGGGTCACACAGCTGGGAAGTGTCTGAGGCCAGATTTGAACCTAGGACCTCCCATCTCTAGGCCTGGCTCTCAATCCACTGAGCTACCCAGCTGCCCCCAAGTGATCATATTTTAAAACAAAATAATAAAACTTTTTTTAAAAAAGAAAAAGAAAATATGCACAACACACTTAGTTCAAACTGGCCAGAAGCTCTCAGTGCCATCATAACAGTCTTGGCACTAAACTAACTTGGGTGGAGTCAACTTCACATGAATATGGCCAATACCTAAAGGTTGCAAAAAACAAATTTGAATTCCACTACAAAGAAATGGGGGGGTTGCAAAGGCCTTCATTTCAAAGAGGCCACACATTATAAAGAAAATGGTCAGGCAGTATCAAGAGTACTCAGTCTTTTCCCCTCGAGTTCTCCCCCTCCTTTCCAGAACAAATCTTTTTGGGACACATGGTTGCTCCTCCTCCTCCTCCTCCTCCTCCTCCTCCTCCTCCTCTTTCTTCTTCTTCTTCTTCTTCTTCTTCTTCTTTTTATAACCCTTACCTTCTGTCTTAGAATCAATACTGTGTTTTGGTTCTAAGGCAGAAGAGCAGGAAGGGCTAAGCAATGGGGGTTAAGTGACTTGCCCAGGGTTACACAGCTGGAAAGTATCTGAAGCCAGATTTGAACCTAGGACTTCTCATCTCTAAGCCTGGCTCTCAATCCACTGAGCCACCCAGCTCCCCCCTTACATGGTTCCTTCTTTAGAGGCTTTAGAGAGTTTATTTTAGATCAAGAGTTCTGAGTTCAGTCACTATTGCTCTGAATCCGAGTTAGGAAAATCCTAGCACTTAGGTTGAGGTTGGGCTTTCTGCCTAACTTTACACATTCATACCTATCTCTAGTTAATTCCTAGGCACCTCTTGGTCCTTGAAGAAAAAATGAAAGTTATTGAGTAATAAAATAGCAAATTATATTATAGTGTCTGTGGACAGACAGGCAACTGGAGGAAGGAGCTGATCTTTCTTGGAACTTTCCTCGGCTGGATCCTCCACTCCAGATACCTGTAGAATCAATTACTCTCACTGATGTCACCCTCCTCTATCATAGATTAGTTCTGCCTTTGCTCCTCAAAAAGCATACTGGAAATGCCATGCTGGATTCAATCTCTCCATTCCAAATCTTAAGAATATCCCTATCATATTCTGAAGTGGCTCCTTTCACTTACACAAATTGCTTTGGGTCTGAAACAATCTCTTATGCAACAACTTTGACAGATTCAAGGAAGTATACGGGCTCTATCCACAGTCCCAACTATATAAGTCAATTAAAAAGGTATTCTTACCCAGTTAAAATATCAAGGCTAAAATGCCCACAGCGAAGCACTTTAACATCACTATTCTACCAGCAAGCTAAAAGGGTTTGTGGCTTGTGATAAGAGCCTCCTCTAGCTACAATGAACTAACAGTTTATATGTTAAGGAATGTTTCTAAGTCACAGAGTGCCTATATTTAATATATAACATTAGCAATATCATATATATCAAGTGTTAGTCTACAATCTATATTGGGTATTACACACAGTGTTTCCAGTATTAAGTATTTTATTTGCTCTTAAAGAGGAAGAGAACAAGCATTTATTATGAGCCCATTGTGTGCCAGGTACTGTTAAGTGCTTTAAAAATATTATTTCATCCTCATAACAACCCTGGGAGATACATTCTATTTTTATCTCTATTTTATAATTGAGGATACTGAGGCAGACAGCAATTAAGTGACTTGCCCATGGTCACACAGCTAGTGACTGGGCTACTAAGAATTTTGTAACATTTCTGCAAACTTTCCTGTGTGTCTTACTCATAAATGGGTCAATTACAACAATGAGAGCCACTGCCTAAACAAAGGAACAATCTTCATCATCAAGGATGCAGTGTGTAAAGAACTGAAACACACAGAGAATATGATAGAAGACAACATAGTTGCCATCTAGAGGTCAACCTATATCCAAAAGAAATCATTATTATAACAAGAATTATAAGGGATTCTCCTACATCTCTGAGGTGTGGAAATCAACCAAATCTCCCCAAAGCAGCCCATTCTACTTTTGAACAACTTTTAAATGTTAGCAAGTTTTTCCTGATATCAAGCCTAAATGTCCCTCCTTGCAATTTTTACTCGCTGCTATTTCTTTTTCCCCTCTAAGGACAAGGGGGAAAAAGTCAATCAGGCATTCCATCAAGTACTGGCTAATCATTATTATATCTAATCCCTTTTACATGTAAGAGTCCTTCAGTTACTTAAAGATAGTTACCACATCCCTCTTCAATTTTCTCTTTTCTGGGCTAACCATTCCCAGTTCCTGCAACAGATATGACACAGTCTCAAGAACCTTCATCATGGCTAGCCTTCCCTAGATATGCTCTAGCTTATCAATGTATGTCTTAAACTGCATCTCATAGTAGTACATAACACTCTAGATGAATTCTGATAAAAGAAGAAGACTACAGAGGGACTATCACTTCACTATTATTGGAAGCTACTACTCAGTTATGAGATCACATTAGCTTTTTTGACTACCATAACGCAATGCTGATTCACAGTGAGCTTGGAATTCATTAAAACTCTTCAGATCTTTTTTTAGATAAACTGCTGTCTAACCAAGCTCCCCATAACTTCTATTTGTGAAGCTAAGATTTTACATTACTTTCCAATGAATTCCATCTTAATAGATTTGGTCCTCTACTCTCATCTGTCAAGATTATTTCATATCCTCTTTATCCAGTACTTTAGCTATTATCTCCCAGCTTTATATCTTCTATATATTAGATGAGTAAATTAATTATGCTTTTATCCAAGTCTATTACAAATGTTAAATAGCATAAGCCAATCAAATTTCCTGGTGCCAAATCTATGGTACACATGCCACAGACGGTTCTGTGGGCCTGCACACCCATTGTCACTACAGCACAGAGTTCTCCAGTTGTTAATAGAAAGTCAAAGGGAGACAAGGCTCTCCCTCCTCCTCTCCATGCACACCTGAGGACCTCACCCACCCCTTTGCCCAGCAGCCCAATTGGAGCACTTTCTCCCTCCTCCCCAGTCTGGTGTAAAGGGGGGGGGCACTCAGTCTCTGGAGGGGAGGGACACAGTATTCAGTCTCTTGGTGGGGTACAGTACTCCATCTCTAAAATGTTCACTATCACTGTCCTAGGGTATCCTATCGAACTCTTTAGTCAAATTGGCATTGAACCACTAACAACTATTCTTTCAATATGGTAATCCCAACCAATGCTATGTCCATCTAACTGATTTCTCATCTATCTATTGTATATCTCTAAAGGATGAAATACTTTCTCAAAAACTTTGCTAAAATCTTGGACAGACTTTGTCAAAAGCATTTCCATTCATCTAAACAACTGAATCTGTCAAAAAAAAAAAAAAAGAAATGGTCTGGAAATTAGAAAACTATTTTAGTTACACCTAACATAAACTAATTGAATTAGCTCCCAAACTTCTTTGGGTTTCAGGTTTACCTATCACTTCTAAAATGAAGTCTTGGGACTAAAAGATCAAAACTAAGTAAACCTTCCAGGTCAAAAATTCTATGACTCTTGAATATAATAAGAATAAAATCTGAACAAGAAAATTATGTTAACCAACTATCTTTCCCAAAGAGATTAAATGCTTCAGAATGTAGCAAAACATTTTTTTAAAGGAAAGGGAGGATTACCTAGTTAAGATGAAAATTTTTTCATAAATTCCACACTTGGGCTTCATAACCCCACACAATAGTAAACCTTGCATTTTAATATTGTAAATATGAAAACATGCTGCAATAGTAAAAACAGGAACTTTGAGAAAAAGAACTTAAAAGTAGGATACTCATTAAATTATTGGTTTTTCTCAGACACTAATAAAAGTACTAAAACAATTATCTCATGATATCATAAGTGGTAGTATAAATCCACATGAAATATTATAGCTCCAGGGTTTTATAAAGGAATTGTTAATAAAAAGTTATATTTTATAGAAGGGTTATTCCAGTGCCATTTCAAATGAGTAAAAGTTATAAAATTGCTTTTCATCATAAATCTTCACAATTCTAAAATGGCAACATGAACCTAAGCAGAGATATTTATATTTTAGGAATGAGTAAATTTATTTACTTTCTTTTTTTTCTGTTTTTTTAAACGTTTTTCTGTTTTAGAAAAATTTTCCACGGTTAAATGATTCATGTTCTTACTTTCCCCTTCACCTCCCCAAACCTCCCCCCATAGCTGATGCACATTTCCACTGGTTTTAACATATGTCATCTATCAAGACCTATTTCTATATTATTGATGTTTCAAGTCTTATTCACTTTCTAAATTGCTCATGATAAAAATTCTCAAGTTTGAAAGTCAAATCTACACATGAAATTTTTATTGTTGCTCTCAACTTCCCATTCACCCCTATCTTTCTACTGTTCACACTCCTAAAGTCTCAGTCACAACTATTCTTAGATGTCTAAGATTAGGTTGGACAAAAAGCTGAAAAAACCAAGAAAAGGGTCAGAGAAGACAAAACAGAAAGTAGAACAGACAAGTAGGACCTGGTCTAAATTATATAGACCACCAAAAGTAGCATGAAAAATGACTACATATCCATGGAAAACCTTTCCTTTCCAGAAAGTCCTCTTATTTTCCAGATGCTTCTCTCTTATTCCATTTCTGTTCTTAGTAGTCCGTTGATTAATCCTTCTCTGCTAGAGAACTAAGAGATAATTAAGATGTCCAATGATAAACAGAAATTATGGGAACATTCTATCCCTATTGGTATCTCCTACTAATATCTCTGCCATAGGAGCTGCTTGGAATGTCTCATCATAGCAGTTTGTCAATAAAGTGTGTTGAGAGGCTGTTAGAAATTAAAGTTGTTTATCTTCTCTCCCTCCATTTACTCCTATCCCCTTCACTGTAGGTAATGAATAAGCAAAGATTTGGCATATCACTTTGGAATTCTTAATCCTTACACTAGATATTTCTATACTTCCATCCATAATGGCTGAACCAGAACTAGGACCTAGTTTTATATCATCAATATCATAATGGCTGTTTCTCACAAAACAGTCCATAGGGTTCCACAAAAAAGTAACACTGGTAAACAGATGAACAAGCACACATAGCAAACCTGTCAACTTTGTATTCCAAAGAAAGAAGTAGTAATGTGTGCGTTCAGTTGATGTAGAGAAATTTATTTAGGATGAAATTAATCACGTAAAAAAAATCTGGCTTCCTACTGGTCTAGAATCAGCTACTGAGTGTGACCACTAAAATAGGACATATAGCCAAGTGACTACCCTTCTGGGCAATTGATTTGTATGTATGTTCTTAAGAATTCTGTATTTTTTGTGTGTGTGTGACCAAGTTCATTATAATTTGGTAGAAAAGAGACAAGAGGTAGGAGAAACAGGAAAGTCAAAATATATTTAATTACAAATAATCTCCAATTTCTCATTCTTCCATGAGCATCTCAAATTCAGGGCATAAAAGAACAGTTATCAATTATCCCCCTAAACTGGTTTTTTCCTTTGACATCACAATTTATCAGTTGTATCAACATCTTTGACTCTACAATTCAAAAACTTATTTACACTATTCTGTGCAAAACAACTGTTTTGATACAGAACTATAAAATGAGAGCTCTTGCCCAAAGGTAACCTAACATTCTATTGGGTGAAACAGGAGAAAATACATATATACAATGTAGGAAGTGATGGTGACAAACAGGAATTTATCATGCTCTTAAGAAAAATTGAGGGAGAGAACATTTTCAGCTGAAAGGAAGAGTCCTTAAAACTATTCATAAAAGAGTTGGCAACTGAGGTAGACCTCAAAAGATAAGGATTCCCAAAGGCAAGATGATTTAGTGGTGCATATTTGCAACTGATTAAAACGCAATGACAAGTTGTGATTGTAAGAATGCCTCAAATATAAAGCAAGGCAACAAATGCAAAATGAAGTATACATTTGCGGATACAGCTGCGTTGATATTTTGCTTGAATGAATTATTTGTAAGAAGGAAAGTTTCTTTTGGGAGGATGGGAAGTTACTGGAAGTAGAAGTTATATGCTTATTAAAAAAAAAAGAAAGAAAAAAGCATCAGTAAAACTTTTTTTTTTAAGGGTAAGTATAAAAAGTATAAAAAGAAAGAACTCTGGGACCAGGGGGGTGACATGTGTAAATGCAGAGGCAGGAGCCAGGAGGTCTTATTCAAAGCTGGTCCAGTTTGCCTGGAACACAGAGTACATGAATGAGAATAATGTGAAATGAAGTTGGGGAGGTAAGTTAGAGTCAGAGAAATAGCATAATTTCTGAATGCTCACTAAATAATCTGACAAAAAAGAAAGACAGATTGAATAAGAAAACAAAATCCCAAAATCTGTTGCTTGTAAGAAACATACCTAAAACAAAAACAAAAAATACATATTACAGAATGAAAATGAGAGACCAGAACAAAACTTACAATGTAGTGAGTAATTTTTAAAAAAACTCAGGAATCTTAAATCATGCTATCAGACAATTGAAAAAACAAAAATTTACAACACAAATCAATTACATTATGCTGGATAGATAATAAACCAGTATCAATATTAAACTTAAATGCTTCCAAATACTTTAGCATCTAAAGTAAAAAAGAAAAGTTAAATTGAATTCCAATTAGACGATAATGAAAAATGGTCAAGATTTTAATGTCCCTCTCTTAGTTTTGACTAGATCTGATAGATTGCAAAAAAGGGAAAATACAGAATTAAACAAATTGTTGGGGGAGAAAAAAAAAAGCTAAAAGATTTATATGACATCTCTTAAAAGGGATTTCTAAAATATGTGTATTCTTCAGGACCATATGGAATTTTTATGAAAACTGACCATCTGTTAGGACTCAGAGATATTGCAGACAAATGTAAAAAGGCAAAAATAGTAAATAAGTAAAGACCTGAAAAGAATGTTTAAGAAGTTAGCTATGATGACTTCTGGTGATTACTGAATGGAATTTCATTTCAGCTCCACAAGGGACCTTTACAAAAACTAAACATAGGCCAAGATATAACCTCCCCCATTAGATATTTTATTTAATATAGTATTATTAAATATTAATAAGTTAATATTAGATTCTGCCTTTCAGAATCCTTATCTTTTAAGGTCTATCTCAGGTGCTACCTCTTCTATGAGCCTCTCCTGAGGATTCTTCCTCTCAGTTGAAAATGTTCTCTCCCTTCTCAAATGTTAACTAGATAGATGTTTAATAGATATAGTAAATAAACATCTCTTAAGTGTCCACAGCAATGACATATAATTGAAAAAGGGCTTTGAAGAAAGGATTCAAACAAATGGAGATTAAATAACTTAACACTAAAAGACTGTTAGATCAACAAATAAATCATAGAAACAACAGATAATTTGATCTTAAGAAATAAAAATAAAACTTTTGAGATGTAAGCAAAGTAGTCATAAGGAGAAATTTTACATTTCTAAATACTTCTCATCAAAAGAGATCAGTAAATTAGTTATGAAACTAAAAAACTAGAAAAGCAACAAATTAAAAAATCCCAATGAAATACCCAATTAGAAATTCCAAATATTAAATAATTTTAAAAATCTGAAAGCAAAAAAACTGACAAATATAGGAGCTGATCTCTTGGGGGGGGGGGAGAATGAATAAAATAGATATATCAAATCAGCTTTTATTTCAAAGGGTAAGGAAAACCAAATAATCAGTATTAAAAATGACAAAGAATTCACAAAAATGAAGGGAAAGCATTCCAAACATAGGAGATGGCCAGTTTAAAAAAAAACAAAACAAAACACAAAAAACCTCTCAGCAGGGAGATTGAATATCATATCCAAAGAACAGCAAGTATGTTAGTGTAGCCAGAATAAGTAAAAGGGAACAAAGTATAAGATTGAAAAGATAGGAAAAGGAAAGATTGTAAAGTATTTAAAATGCCAAATAGAGGATTTCATATTTGATCTTAGATATAAAAGAGTTGTCTGAATAGGGAGCAAAGTGGGTTTAAAAAAAAAATCACTGGAAGCTAATGGAGAATGGACTGGAATGTAGGAGATATGAGGTATGACAAACAGGGTTAAGTGACTTCCCCAAGGTCACATGGCTAATAAGTGTCTGAAGTCACATTTTAATTCATATCTTCCTGACTTCAGAGGCAGAGTTTTTAGCCAGTGCGCCATCTAGCTGCCTACAGGGAAAAGGGGAAGAACTGGAGTAAAATTAAGTTTTACTATGGATATCTTAAGGTTGAGATGCCTTGAGGCATTTGATTGGAGACATTAAAAAAAGCAGGTATGATGTGGGAGTGGAATTCAGGAGAGATTAAAACTGGATAAATAGATTCTGAAATCATCTGTATAGAGATGTGATGATGTGAGCTGCTGAAATCCCCAAGTGAGAAGAGAAAAGGATTTAGGACAGACAGTCTTTTGCTAAACTCACAGTCAGCAAACCTGACCTGTATGAAAATATAGCAGACTGAAAAAGGACTGGTCAGACAGGTAGGAAAAGATATTCCCCAATAGGCAAGTAGCCAAAGGATATGAATTCTAAAGCAACACCCCTTAGAAAAGAATTGCAAACCATTAACAAACATATAAAATAAGTTACAAGTCACCATTAATAAGAGAAATGCAAATCAAAACAACTCTGAGGTTTCACCTTACACCAAGAAAACTGACAAAAGGCAATAAAATATGGGAATATTTGATGTTGGAGGGATTATGTAAAGACAGACGTAAGAATGCATTGTTGATATATCTCTGAATTGTTCCAAACAATCTAGAAAGTAAATTTGGAAATATACAAATAAAGTAACTAAATGCTGATACTGTTTGATCCAGAGATTTCACTGCAAGGAGATCATTAACAAAATGAAAGTCCCATATACAAGAATGGCAGCAAAAAACTGGAAACAAAGTGGATGTCCATCAACTGAGGAATGGCTGAACAAATTGTGTATATGAAAATAATGGAACAGTATTGTGTTATAATAAATAAGGAGCATGATGAATGCAGAGAAGCATTAAGAGGTTACCATGAACTGATGCAAAGTAACAGTCTGGGAAATAACATACACAACTTCAATCACATAAATGGAAAGAACCACCACCACCACCAAACAATCAAAACTCAATGTTGCAAAAGTATCAAGAACTAGCTTGGTCCTAAAGAGATATGAAAATATACACACACATCCCTTTGTAGAAGTCATGGGGGTATGGAACACTAATAATGTCTTGATTTTTTGGGGGGGATGGACTGATCAATTTTTGGTTTATTTATTTATTTTTGAAATTCTTTGTTACATGGATGGCTTTTGGGGGGGATTTAGAGGGAAATTCAGATGATAAAATACAAACAAAATCCATTATTTTATATAGGTATCCCTTCCATAACATGGGAGTAAAGAGTCCCCATAATCTGGAAAATTCATGTAAAATTTTCAAGAAGTCTGAATTTTTCCTTTTTATGGGGTGTTTATAGTAAAAAAAATGTGTATATTTATAGTATTAAAAGATAAGATATGCTGATGTTACATAATTGTGTGTGTGTGTGTGTGTGTGTGTGTGTGTGTTTGAAATGCATTTCTGAGTTTCTAAACTTTTGTGCTGCCTCCTGGCCTTATTCCTACTTAATTTCTTATGCCAACCCATGATCTATCAAAACTTTGATGGGGAAAGTCACAATGTGAAAGGGATACCTATATATTTTTAAAGTATTTTTAAAGTATATATTTAAAGTATTTCCTTGCGTAGCATAATCAAAGGCCCAGATTCATTTTTCAATACCTGCTACAGTTTGTCACCAAACCTGAGCATTAAAAACTAAGAACCAGGTAAGGAACTTCATTTCTCCCTCAAGGTATATGGTGTTTATCCTTGTTTCCAAGGGAAACCCAGGAACTTCTTGGTTATATCTTAGATATATGCTCTGTTTGTCATCTGTTCAGTCATTTCAGTCACACCTGACTCTTCATGATCCCATTTGGGGTTTTCTTAGCAGAGACACTGGAATGATTTGCCATCTCCTTCTCCAATTCATTTTACAGATGTGGAAACTGAGGCAAAAAGGTTTAAGTGACTTGCCTAGGGTTGAGGTGAACTCAAAGCTTCCTGACTCCAGACGTGGTGTTCTATCTACTGCACCACAGCTATTAGAGGATATATTCTTAGTCACTTTGCGATAAAGGTGATTATAAAAGATAAACCAGACAATTTCAATTACATAAAATTGAAAAGCTTTTGCATGAAAAAAATTAACGCATTTACTGATTTCACTTCTTTATACAGATTCTTGTATAGTTCTTGCTCCATGAGTCTTATACCTTTCAGGAAACATTAATTCTAAGCCCCTATTATCCTGATTATAAACCTAAAATTTCTAGGAAGGGTTCATGTACTTGACAAGTTCTTAGAAAACCTTCTCGCAGCAGGTCTTTAGCCAAAAGAAGATTCAAGACTGCTTCAGAGTTTTGGCAGAATGAAAAATTTGATGAATTAGCAGAAAAGCAACCCTAAGGAAATTATAAGCCTCGGATATACTGTCTTTGTACTCAACTCCTTATACTTTTTTTCCATAAAAAAAGGCAATATTCACACAAATTCGGTTTGCCTTTCCATAAAGAAAAAAGGGCATATACATTTCAGTCTATCACAGAAAGCATACCTGAATTTGAATCCTACTTCAAATGTTTAGTAGTAGCTATGTAACTCTGGGGAAGTTTCTTAACCTCTCTTTGCCTCAATTTCTGTATCAGTAAAAGGGGCATAATATGGGGGCAGCTAGGTAGCTCAGTGAATTGAGAGCCAGGTCTAGATAGAGATGGGAGATCCTAGGTTCAAATCTGACCTCAGACACTACCTAATTAACTGTGTGATCCTGGGCAAGTCACTTAAGCCCCATTGCCTAGCCCTTACCATTTTTCTGCCTTCTAAGGTGGAAGGTAAAAGTTTAGAAAAAGTAAATAAAAAATAAAAGGGGCATAATAACAATAGCATTTCCCTCTCAGAGATGTTGTGAGGATCAAAGGAGATAACATATGTAAAACACTTTGCAAACATTAAAGTGTCATTTAATACTATTATTATTATTATTATTAGACTATTAGAATTTAAAATATATGTATACAAAAGTACAAACTAGTCCAGTAGAACTACAAACTCTCTTAGGACAGACTTTAGTCTTTATCTTCATATACTCGGTGTATACCACAATGCTTTGTAAAGAGTGTGTGTACATAATTTTTACTGAATTCAACAAACCACCAAATAAAATCACTACTAATATATAGTACTCTAGTTTTCCTTCTTGTATTTCTTTTAAAAAAGAATCTATACTTAACTATTCCTCATTACTAACCTTAACGAACTATTGGCTCTAACTTAACTGGCCTTTTTGATGTTAATCATGCATAACATTTTATTTCCCATTCTTTGCTCCCTTATTCTGGTTGTCACCCATGCCTGGAATGCATTCTCTCCTCACTTCCCCCTTCAAAATCAAGTACCATGAGGCAAGTCACTTAACCTCATTTATCTAGGTTTACCCCTCCTTCTGCCATGGAAGCAATACTTGGTATTGATTCTAAAATAGAAGGTAAAGGTTAAAAAAATTATTAAGCTTAAATCCACACTAAGATTTTGGGGACATGTTATAGTTAATGACATGTAGGATCTTTTCACTCTTTTCCACATTCTAGGACCTTTATGTGTTGGACCACTCTCCAAATCATTGCTTATGAACTCCCAAAGTTGTGTTTACTTTTTACTAATACACAATTCCAAACAAAGGCATTTCACGAAAATGCACAAAAAACAAAGTAACAGAATTTTCATATATATGCATAAAATCTAAGTGGAAAAAGAGGGGATATATTAGGATTATGATTACAGCTAATCACTAATGTTACTAATATGTTCTGGTGATGATCCTCACAGTGCTCACTGCTTAGCCCATTTCCCACCCATATTGCATGATTCAGCTGGTTTTCAGCTAGGCAATCAATAAAGAAATCAAGCATTTATGTAATAAATGCTCACTGTGTCAGGTACTGAGCTAAACACTTAGATACAAACACAAAAGTAAAAGCTTCTGTTTTCAAGGTATTTATAATATTCCCCTTGAGAGACAATAAGTACATAAAAACAAACCTGTACACAACACAGACAAAACAAATACAAGGTAGGTTTAGGAGAGAGTGCAATAGCACTTGGGGGAAAGAAGGAACAAGAAGATTGAGGAAAAGTTAAAGTAGAATGTCACATATCCTAAATCTTTAAGGAAATCAAAGATTCCAAAAGGTGTAGGGTAAGGAGTACATACCTCTGCCAGGAGTACTATAGTCCATGCTATTTATGAGTGGGTCAAAGGAGGGAACAGAGGACAAAGAAATCACAATTCTTCAGACCCTTTTATTCTTTAGGAAATCATCCTATGAAAGCTCTTTCTCTGAAACATTTTGGATGTACAGTACTTGGTAGTTTGCTCAAATCTCAAAATCTGAAACTCTTTCCTGAATCACAAAAGTTTTGCAGGAACATTTTTCTACTGGGTCACCTTCCTGACTCCTGGTATTTGGGTCCTGAGATGTCTGAGCCTTGTCCTATTTTACAGCAGGAAATTTAGCAATATCTAAATTTAACAGCACAACTAACTCTTCATTCAAATAGTCTACAGCTGGTTGAAATGGGGGATGGTCTTCTGACAAACTTTCAAAAAGCATAAGCTGAGTCTATTTTTGGCTGAAGGCAAAAAGACAACTGACAAGTCCTGGGAGCATCACATCCAAAGACCATTTCATTGCCATACCTTTTGCCATCTTCCATTTTCTTTAGTTTCAACTATGGGAACTCTAAAAGTGCTATAGCCTAAAATGACTCTGCCACCAACTTTATCCAGAATGCAGAGGTAATTCTTGAAAAAATGAAGCCCAATGACTCAAATCCACAATAGAGGGTTCAGGTCTATTTTACATCAATGGGACCAATCAAACTTGAATAGAAATCAAAGCTACTAATCCATAAGTAAAACATCTCTGACAGGCTTTGTATTATTGCAAAAAATTATAAAAAAAAAAGGTTGTAACATGTAATGGTATGTATATCTATGTTTTATTGTATTTTTTTCAAAAATTTTTAATATTTTCAAATTATGTTTTAGATCTGGTTTATTCCCACTGGCTCTTGGTGGTATGTCTGACACCTTTGGTTTAAAAAGTGAACTTTCATCAGCCCCTTACTTTTTTCCTCTTCACAAAAAACTGTGGGGAATCATGTATAGAGATAAGCAGGGCACTTTCACTCCACGGTTTTCCACCTTAAATTTCTGCCTCTTTGTCCATATCTTGATATCTATTCCAGTTGGAAAGGATATTCTTGAGCCTTAATTTCAGTATCTTTAAAATGAGGTGGTTAGACTATAGAATCTCTGTTTCTTCCTGTCCTAAATTTATTACCTTTCTTTTGTAGTTACTTCATGCATTGTAGCTGTCATAGGTTTCTATTTGTCATTTAAAGCTTTTTACAAAAAGTTGTATCCATCTACCCTTCTAGCATTATTACACATTTTTTACTCCCCTTCATAAACTCTTCAGTCTAGTCAAGTTAGATTCCTAACTCTTTCTCATGTATTATATTCCATCTACCTTCTCTGGGTCTTTTCAATGGTTATTCCTCATGCCAGGAATGAATTTTTTCACCTCTGCCTCATAAAATCCCTAGTTTCCTTCAAAGCTCCAGAATACTGCTACTACTTTTTTGAGCATGAAGCCTTTCCTGATCTCCCTAGTTGCTACTGACTTATAGTCAAATTATTTTGCATCTACTTTGTAAATACCTGTAGATGTAGGTATTGTCTCCCTTAATAGAATACAAATTCCCTGAGGTCATGGAATGTTTCTTTTTTTTTTTTTTTTTATGTTTTTGTATTCTCAGTCTCTGCACAAAACAGGTAACAAATAAATTTTGCTCAGTGATTCTACTTTACAGTTGAGCTATTTTTCAATTGGTGATTCCATAGAAGTGGGCTCATTTTTAGGCTTTTTTGTTTTATCACAGCTATCTCTTTAGCTCATTTGTTAAAATTATTTTTCATTTGCTAATTCCTGGTAGTGGATTCAAATTTTAGTTCATTTATAAAGAAACTGATTTTTCCTCCCAGGGACTTCTCCCTGAGTCCCATGTGCAAGCAATACCTTGTTGGCTATGACTGCTGCCATCACCTCTATTACTCTACTGCTACCCTGCAACTTCTTCCACTATCTGATTCTAGGCCTCACCTTCAATCTCCCAGTCACTACAGTAGCCCAACCCTCAGAAGGAAGTGGAGAGAAGAAATCATCAAATCAGCTCCTTGGGAAGCTCGAAACATCCTATCTCCTCCATGGCTTCCATGGTGGTTCTGCCCTGCTCACCTCCAGTGTTCTAGTTGAGTGCTGCCCTAAGTTTAGTTCATCACAAATCTGTCCTTGCTGCCAGCAATGCTCAGTTTATGAAGGAACACAGGGGAAATGAACTAGCAGTATTTGCTGTTGTAACAGAGCTAGCACTGCTAGCTACCTGCTGTGTTAGGAGTAGGGAATATTTTCTTCCCATACCTCCACAGGTGCATAGTCCCCATGTTGGAGATCAGTTCTGTATGTAGTCAGCCAATCTAATAAATGGCTATCAAGAAATGCAGAGCATCTCTCATATTCTCATGTTCACTTAGTAGAGGCAAATGCCCAGAAGTCACGCATCATCTAATGTCTTTATAAATGAGATGCAAAATTCCAATTCTGTAGTGGAGAATCCTACCAAAACAATAGCTATGCCTTCTATAATAGCACTCAACAGTGTTATGGGACTTACAGACTGCTCCGAAATGGTTTTGTTGTTTTGTCCTACCAGTAGTCATCCATTCCTACTACAACTCCAAATTCAATTTCTAGGGTAAAGGAGAATCATTAGTATTCACTGGAAGTGTCTAATTCCACTAAAACCAAAAGTAAGTTGGAAAGCAATACTAGTAACAGCCAAGTCTGATGTAGGAAATTTAGAGGTATGCCTGGGTTGCTAAGAATGCCTCTGAGTTAGAGGTGCTTAGACATTCACCTCCCTGAAGTGAGCCTTGACCCTAAAGCACATGATCAAGTGTCTTTTGTAATCTTGAACTAAAAGAACTCTTAAGGACTCTAGCCACATATGCTGGATTTCTTCAAGAATTACAATGAAGTAGTCACTTTTAGCAGTCCTAAATAGTTATGTGGAATTGAGTAGAAGGGGAAATAGTAGGCAAAGGGACTAAAATATTAACCACTGCTATAATTATTCAGACATTTATCGTACTACATAGTAAAATTCTACTTTTCCCCCAAATCAATTAAGATTGTTCAATTTCTAAAAAACTAAGTTACCTCTGAGAAAAAGCAGTTCAATAAACCTGCCTCTAGCTTAGCTGTGTTGATGGAAGATGATCTAAAGGGGAATCAAGCCAGTTTAAAAAAAAAAAAGTTACAACACATTAATTGCAGCAATCCAACTGACCTTATAACTATGTTTCTTTCACAGGCATACAAATCCAAATCAATTGCCCACTTGTGGTTTGGCTCACAGAGCTGAGTCAGACCCCCTTGGCTTGCTTCCTTTCTGTTTACTCTGATAACAGTAACAATATTTTGCTCTGTTCTTCAGAGAAGCTGAATCTGAGTAAGAATTTTTATTCAAGTAATTTGATGCAAACAAGGTTCCCATGCTAGTGAATCAAACCTTCCAATACAAGTAATAAAGTTCATTTTGGATAGCAAAAACTACTACAAAACACGGTGTCCTAAAATCTAGTACAAAGCTAAGATTTTTAGGATTTAAATCCTAATCTATTTAAATGATCATAATTTTTTCATAAGGAAAAAAAAGATTGAGCTGAAAGACATGTTCAAGATTTATTAACCAAGTCAATTTAAGTTTATAAAAATCTAAATTCCATTATATGTATTCCCTTATAATTAAAATTTTTTCAATATTTTGGACCAAGTACTTACACACTCTATATTTCCTATATGCAAAGAGATTAATGTTTGCAGGGTGACTCATGTGTCTTTCTGGAAAATTTTAGAAGCTAGTTTATTTTAAAATAAACCAAAAAAAGCTTAAATGGCTTATGGCCCAAAATGTGTCATCACGTAAAACACAGCAAGTTCAAATGCCTATAGAGCTAGAAAGAGGGGGCATCTGGCCCTGCTGGCTTCCCACATGGTCATAAATTTCAGTCCATGAGGTCTCCTACTAGGATAGGTTACTTAATTTTGAAATGTGAATAAACCAGTTTATTCTCTCCTCCCTTTAAAAAAAAAGTCCATCTGTCAATATTAAGAAATTTGACTCTTTAGACATACATACTGTACTGGTATCATATAAAAGCTGGTTGGGGGGGAGGGATTAATGATATTTATATTCTACTGCTTCTACCAAATAAATTCTGCTTAGGAGTGACATGAGATAAGCTCACAAAAGTGCTCTGATGACAAATATAAAAAAGGAGCTATAAGTACATATTTTACTCATTTCCCTACTTAAAGATGAACATCCCTATTCTTTAGATTTAGTGTGATTAAACAATAAGATTTTCTCAACTCTAGAAATTGAAAATGGAATTAGAGTAGGAATGACTATTAATAAGATTAAAAAAAAGATTTTAGAGCACCCTATTCTCAAAGCTCCATATCACTATTGGATAGTATAGAAGGCACAATTACTATTTTGACAGTGTTCTCTAGTCATATAAGATTCAACCAGCTTAGAATTAAAAAACAGCTATTTCTGCTATCCTCTTCCCTTTAGGAAACTAGTTACAGAGCCACAAGTAACTGGAAAAATGGCCAGAAGTTTTAACAATTCTCAAGACTTCAAAAATTATTCTTTCACTACTCATAATATACTCCATCATCTCCTGTTTCCATATGCCTTTGCCTGAAATCACTCTCTCCCCACCTTCAACTCTAGAATTCTCAAGTACCTCTCTTTTTTGTAAGAAGCCTTTCCTGATCCCCCAAGATGCTAGTACCTTCTCACCTCAGGTTTCTTCTGTATATACTTAACATGTTTTCTCTCTAATAGAATTTAAGTCCCTTGAAAGCAGGACTATGTATTTCATTTTTGTATCCTCAGCATATAATAATGTCTGAGAAGTAAAGGGGGAAAGGTCTAACTGTAGTCATACATAATAAAGAAGGTGGAGGGGTACAAGAAAATAAAGTATTTTCTAGAGGAATTTCTTCTTGGCTCTGGAAAGGGGGAGAAGAGGGGTGGAAAAAAATCATGAATCATGTAACCATGGAAAAATATTTTAAATAAAAAACTAAATAATTTATTTAAACATATATAGCATTTTCTTTGTAATATTGCCAACATCAAATGTGACCAACTTTTTAGTTCCAGGAAATCTCAACCCTTTATAGACATTAAGTATTATTTCTTGAGGAAATGGAAACAAGTTATCTACTTAAAATTTACTCAATAAGGTAATATTTTCAACAGTCTAGTGAAAATAGGCTCAAAGGCATGAATTTGTTGTGGTATTAATAAAATGCTGAAATAATTTATGATTATCATCAAAAGTGTGCTTTTTAAATGTCACAAATTTATAATAAATATTATATAACAAAGCCAGATGACCCTGGGCAAGTCACTTAATCCCCATTGCCAACCCCTTACCATTCTTCTGCCTTGGAAGCAATGCACAGAGTTGATTCTAAGACTGAAGGTAAGGTTTTTTTTTTTTTTTTAAATTTCATAACACCAAGGAGAAAAAAAGCATAAATCTGAAGACACTGAAAAACAATAATTCAGCAAAAAAAAAAAACCAAACCCAAAAATAATTAAAATGAAGCTGATAGCACTTAAATCCTCAGAGCTTAATTTTCATGGCATGAGGGCTATCCTCTGGAGATGCTGAACACAGTGTGACACTAAAAGTTCTTTAGGGCTTGGAGAACACTTTCACTAATATATTCAGCAAAATATTTCATTAACATCCAGAGCAACTTAAAGTCAGTACACATTCATTAAACCAAAGGATATTTTACTGTGTAAAATGAAAATGAGTCACAAAGAAAATATACTTGTTTCTTATTCATGAGGTTTCAGAGAATGTCACTACAAATAGTAACCACTTATTATAAAACTAAAACTTTTTTTAAAAAAAGGATTAATATGTGATAAGTGTTTTTAAAACTAAGATAAATACCTTAATGTGTGATGTTCAATGAAATCTAGGATAGAATTTCTAAATTCTTAGAAATCCTTTTATAAATATTAAAAGCCTTAAGATTCCCCAAATAGATGATCAGAAAGGAAAAGATACAGGTAAATAATGACAAAAATATTTAATCTGTTATGAAAAATAAACTATGAAAAAACTGAATCAAGCTAAATCAATTAAAAAACAGTCCATATTGATATGGAGGTGATTTTACAAAGCAGCATTTTCCTCACAAGAGCCCTATTGAAGATGGTTGTTTAAGCATTATCTTCAGTTTGGAAATAAGCTCATTGAGCATCATTCCTCAAATTATTTGTCCACAGTCAAACAACTATTAACCAAAAGGATCAAAACTCAAACCTCAGGCTTCTGAGTGCAAGTCCACTGTAGTTACCACTAAATGATGTTGCCTTTCAAACACAAGTATCATGCATCTTGGAATTACTTTCTTTTTCTTTATATCTATCATCTGTTTTTGATACTTCCTTCTCAAGGATCACTTACTGCAATGCTATTAACTAAAAATATGATGGGAAAAGTTTTATAATAAAGAGAATAGTTTCTTCATCTAGCCTCACCAGTGAATCATGCCGTTAAAGAGACATTTTTCTTTCTAATAAAATAAAATGATTTATTATCCATTTAAGGGAAAATAGTATTTTAGAAATGGTCAATGTAAATCCTTCTGTTTTGGTTCAATCACTAGTTCCTTTCACTACATTATGTCTTAATCATTTAACTACATCAGCCTCATGCCACAAAATACTACAGTAGCCTCTTCATTGCCTATAAAGTACAAATTCCTTAGCATGGCATTCAAGGCCTTCCATTAAGACCCAGACATATTTCCAAATTTAGCTCTCTCCCCCTCCTCAAATTAATCCTGTACTTCAGGCAGATTTTCCAAAACATATCTTGAACATTTCTACCTTTGTACTTTTTGCACATCTTGTTTCTCTTCTTTCCTATCTGAAATCCACCCAAGTTTCAAGTCTCATCAGAACTGTCATCTCCTCTATAAAGTCTATTCTGACTATTCTAGGTCTCAAATATCTGCCTCTCCAGAACTGTAGGAATTTAGATCACTAACCCAATATTCTCAAATGACCACTTATGAATATACTGCCTTAAATTGTTATTTGATTCAACTCAACAAACATTTATTAAGTATTTACTATGTGCTAGAACTATTTTCAAGTACAAAAATATCTTACCCCTTTTCAGTAAGAAATTCAATAAATGAAGTCTTTAGTACTTACCTAATATTGTCAATTATCTATGAAAACAACCCAAAAGATACAAAAAAGACCTTGGAGAAAATATGTATTAGGTTATATAGTATTTCTAAAACATCTATACTAATCCATCTTAAAAATTAACTTTTAGTTACCCGCCTCAAATCTGTATCTCATTCAAAGACAAAGAATGAAGACCCACCTCTAATTAATTTTTCAATGATTAAATTTCAGCTTAATATTTTTCAAAATCTAAAATAAGCACTTATACTCCAAATTTTTGTGTAAATAATACATTATGACATCTCTTATTGCATCATTATATAATTTTTTTAAAGCTTTACCATCTACGTACTACAATGAACTATTACAGGAAATACAATTGCGAAGTAATGTTAACCACACCAAGACACACAAAATTCTATTCTTTTTTATTCTATTTTCTAAAAGCAAGGATTCAAAGAGATCCTGAATCATTGTATGCAAAAGTCAAATATCTCCCTTTTTTAGTTTTAGGATTCACATAAAGGGGGACTCCTACTCATGAGGAGTAAGTTACCAGATGAAAGACTTCAGGGTACAGAGAAAGAATTCAGTTTTTTTAAATGAAGCCAAAAAAAAAAAAAGCTGACTAAATTCTATCCATTTACACATGTGTAGCAAGGAACCTGATGTAACATGTATTATATACAAGTCAGCAAATAAAAAACACACATGAGATGATGGGGTAGTTTTAAAAATTTTTATTTACATAATGTTTCTATGTCACCTACATTTTATAATATATTCTTTCTCTTACCCTTCCCAGAGAGCAATCCCTATAATAAATAAAAAAGTGGAGGAAAAAAACAGTTCATAACAACCAAGTCTGCTTATGTAATGTTCCATACCGATGGGTACCCCAACTCTGCAAAAAAAGGTAGAGGGTACAGTTTTATCTCTCTTCTTTGGAGCTGAGCTTGGATCACTAACTGTATAGCAGTAAATTTTTTATTGTTTTGTTGTTCTTTCAATTTACAATTTTGTAGTCTGAGGATTTATTGTTTTCTTGGTGCCATTCATTTCACTTTGTATTTCACTCAGTTTATATAACGCTTTCTTTCTTTGCTTTTCTGTATTCATCATATTCAGCCTTCATTATAATCAAAAAGCCAACAAATATTTTAGTGTTTTCTATGAGCTAAGCAAATACAGTACTTGCTTTCGAGGAACTTGCATTCCAATAGATGAAGATATGTACATAATAAATACACACACAACACACACACACACACACACACACACACACACACACACAACTCAGAGTAGATATAAAATAGATTTAAAGTAAGCTTAGAAGTCACTATCAGATGGAGAAGGAATGTCCTGCAGAAAAAGACACTGCTTAAATTGAGCTTTGAAGGATGCCAGAAATTTCAAGGGGTGAGAAGAGAAAGTATTTTAGGCCTGAAAGACAGACTGTACAAAGGCAGAGACAGGAAATGGACCAACATGTGTGAGGATTAGAGCTAGACAGCTGGAAGTTAGGTTATTCACTTCAACTCCCTCATTTTATAGATGAGAACTGAGGCAAATTAGCATAGCTGGACCACAGAGAACATTCAGGGAGACATACTTAAGAAAACTGGAAATGCAGGAAGAAGTCAAGTTGTGTAAAGTTTTAAATACTAGAGGGATTTATATTTATTCCCAGAGGTAAGGGGGAATAAATGGAGTTTCCTCAGCCAAAGAATAACTATGATAGACCTTTGTTTTAGGAAAATCCCTTTGGAAGCTGTATAGAGGATGGAACAGAATGGAGAGTCTAAAGACAAGGAGAATAATTAAAATATTATGGCAAGAGTCAAGGGGAGAAATAATAAGGGTCTGAACTACAGTGGTGACTTTATTCATGCAGAGAAATGAACTACAAGAAAAATGTTGTGAAGGTAAAAATGACAAGATTTGGGAAGTGACTAAGCATAAAGTGTAAGTGAAAGTGAAGTCAAGTATGACATGAAGGCTACAAATATGGATGACTAGAAGAATGATGGTATCCTATGCAATAACAGGGAAGGTCTGAAGCAGGATTGAGGGGAAAGATGAGTTCAGTTTAGATCATGTTAAGCTTAAGATTCCTATGAAACACTCAGTTTAAAATTGGTGGCTGCAGGAATAATAGCCCACAACATTTATATGCAACAATTTGTTTAGCCATACCCATTAAAATGGAGCATCTATTCTGTTTACAATTTTTTATTATTATAGAGTGATGTTATAAGTAGTTTGGTGTACAGTACATGAGGCCTTATTTTTATCAGACCTGTTTTTGAGATATGCCAAGTAGTGAATGAAACTTGAGTCAGTATAGACAGTGATTTTTATCAGCATAATTCCATATGCTTTCCAGAATAGTTGGACTGTTTTAAATCTCTACCTGTTGGTAGACTATTTGTGTGCCTGTCTTTCCACAACCCATCCAAACATTAACTCTGTCTATCTTTTGTCACCTTCCAGTTACAGAGTTGTTTTGATTAACATGTCTCTCATTTGTGATTTAGAAAAATGTTCCATATGGTTGCTAGTAGGGTCTAATTCTTTTGAGAACTACCATGTTTTGACCTCTTATCTATCTAAATGGCTTTTGGCCTTTCATATTTCTTTAAGTTATCTACATATCTTAGATAACAGAACCTTAGTAGCTAGCATTTATAGGAAAAAAGGTTTGCAAACTTTACATGTTATCACATTTGATCTTGATCAAAGATATATGACACAAAGATTTTCCACCCAACAACTGCTTCCTGTTTTACTGAATTGATTTTTTTTGCAAAAAGCCTTTTCATTTTACATGACTGAAGTTACTGATTTTATCTTTTGTGATGTTTATCCCTTGTTTGATTAAGGATTTGCCTCCATAACTGTGAAATGTATATGATCTCTGGTTCTCTTCTAATTTTTAAATAGTATGACTTTTAGTATTCAGGGACCATATCTATTTTGAGTTTATTGTAGAATATGTTGTAAGATGTTGGTCTAAGCACCTGAAGTCTGGTGAAGCTTATAGATCCCTTCTTAGATTGATGTTTGTAGAAGCTATTGAAAATAAAGATGCAATTTTTTTCCATGCAAGTTCACAGAACCCTGCCCCTCCCCAAAATCCATAGGTCCTCAGATAAGAGCCTGTGGCTTAGCCTTACTTTTCCCCAAAAGATTTCCAATTTCCCCAGTAATTCCTGTCAATTAAGAAATTCTTTTTTTGGGAAAAATAAAGTACTAATACCTAAACCAGGAAAGGATAAAGCAAATTATATATGTAAGTATTAGTGAAAAAACAAATTTAAAAATTAAAACAAAATTGTGGCAAAAATACTATATATAACATGTCAAAAATATGCACTACATATAAATTAGGTTTATACCAGGGATTCAAATATTATTCAAAAAATTAAGAATTAATCATATAAAAAACAAAAACATTCAAAACATTTGGTTGTAAGAGATGCAGAGAAAGCTTTCACCAAAATACAATACTCAATTATATTAAAAACCCTACAAGATGTAGGTATAGGACTTATAAAAATATTATTTAATATAATAAAGCATATTACCTAAAACTTAAAAAAATACTATTATATGCAATAGGGAAACAATATAAGTTTTCCTAATAAAAATGAGAGTAAAAACAAGGATGCCCCCATTCCTCAGTTAGCTAGCAACAGGAATAAAGACAATGGGGAAAAAAAAACACTTGACAGGCAAAGAGAAAACTATCCCTATTTACTGATGCCATGATGGATTAACTTAGAAAATCCACAAGAATTAGAAAATAAATTATATATCTCCAGTAAAGTTAACAGGATTAAAAACTCAACTGCATTTTTATACAGCAATAACAAAATCTAGGAAGAAGTAATAGAAAGAAAATGCCCATTTGAATATCTGAGGGTCAACTATAAAAATCTCAAAATTTGGTTAGAAACAGCCACAAAACTCTCTAAAGAAATAAAAACCAAAATAATCAGAGGAATATACAGTGTTCATGTCTGGGATTCATCAATTCAATAACAATGAAAATACTACTTAAATTTAGAGATTTTATGCTGTTTCAAATTATCAAAAGTTATGGAATTAAACAATAAAACAAAATTCAACTAGAGAAACAAGAGATCTAGAATATCAAGAATGAAAAAAGTAGGAATAAAATAAAAATAATGAACAGTTTACTACATATAGTATAACTGAGCATTGTACTTTGGTGAACAACCATATGGTATTTGATATAATCATTTGAATTAGGTTAATTTTTATTCACTACTACATTATCTGGACTATCCCATCTTAGACTACAGCTTGTACATTCTTGACCTATTTTGAGAGCAGGAACTGTGTTTTTTGCCTTTCTTTGTATTCCTAGAGTTAAGCCCAATGCCTGGCACATAGGTGCTTAATACATGCTTTCTGGCTTAACAAAACTCTTCACAATAACTTCAAAGGTATTTTTTCCAATACAATTCCAAATACAGTAATTCAAATTCATAAAATGGATACTCATTCTTACTAAATATCAGATTATTTTCCTTTAAACACCCTCAGAATTATAATTAAAATGAAATCATAAGTTAGGACTAAAGAGTTTAAAACCTTGAAAAACTACAAGGGCAATAGTAAATTACATTAGAGTGCTTTGAAGTTTTGTTTTCCTTCTAACCTGTAAAACACCTTAATCGAAATGAGAAAAACCAACAAATATTGTAGATATCTATATGTTCAGAATCCAAGCAGTTGAAAGATAGATGGTCTTCATCTTTAAATTTTAGTTTGTAAGCCAAAGTTCATATAATGTCCGAGAATCAAAAGATTCCAAAATTCAATTAAAATAAATAATTTAAGGGTTCTGGATTAAAATGACATTTAAAACAAACAAATACTGCCAAATGACACTCTATTGAATCTCAGAGCATCTGTTTGAACATAAGCCAACCTACAGGTAAAATGAACAAATTGTTACTAATTTTTTAAAATACAGAATTTCAGCATTCTAAACCATGATTAAATCAAAGTACATGACACTAATTTAAGAGAAATTCTAAAACTATCAGTCCCTCCTTGAGATTCTATCAAAGTACCTCTTTCTAAGCCATAAAAATGTATTTACTATAAGCTGTATTTTTTCCACTCGACTAGTTTCCTGACTCCAAAAGTCCATCCCTGTTCAAGGTATAGTACAATCCCCCATAAGAAAGCAATACATTTATCAAAGGAGGCTAATGAGCATAAGAAAACTGTAAAAGCAAAGTTCAGAAAAACATAAAAAGGATGGGAAAATTCTTTTCAATTCAAATGAATTTAAATTACTGACATTTTCTCTTCTGAAGTGATATAAACACCACAAAAAAAGAAAAATCTCTCATCATTTAACCCCTCTGTAAGTTTCCTGAGCAAGTCAGTTTTTCATCAGTAAAATGATAGGTTTGAAGATGATGATTTTCAACATTCCTTCCTGATTCCAAATATTATGATTTCTTACTATTATGATTACCTCTCAGGATCCATTTATAACATTCTTAAAATAACTTACATCTTAAAACAGCATATATGGCATTTCGTTAATTTTAGTCTCATGTGGCAATAGCTAAACTGTAGCCCATGAACTGTAAAAATTAAGAGAAATGTAGGAAAATTTATATGAACTTATTAAAAATAAACTAAGCAAAACCACCAAAACAATAAAGAACTGCGGCAACAACAACAAAAGAAAGGACACTGCATAATTAGGATGATCTAGCTTGGCCCCCAAAAGAAAGAAAACTCATGTTCCTCCCTTCTATGGAATAGTAAAGGGAAGAGGATAAGAACAATAGTTCCTACTATATGCCAGGCCCCATGCTAAGTACTTTTTACAAATATTTGTGAGGATCATTTGAATTTCACAACACCTTTGAGGAAGGTGCTATTATCACCACCATTTTACAGTTAAAGAAAACTGAAGCAGAGGTTAAGTGACTTGTCTAGAGTCCCACGGCTAATAAGTGTCTGAGGCCATATTTTAACTCAAGTCTTCCTGACCACTCTTCTACCTATCTACGTCATTTAGTTGCCTCTTTATCTAGGTAACTTTCCACCGCTGTGGGAAGCAGCATGTCAGATTTTTTTAATGTATTGGTCAATTTTACTTATTTTTGTTCTCTTCCTCTTCTTTCTTTAAAAAAAAATTATTTGTTATAAGGCAGTATTGGGCAACCTTTTGAACTTGGTGTGTCAAAATTTGACAAAAAACTGAGCATAACTCAGCTGGTGTGTCACTTTGAGAAAAAAATCATAATTTTGTGATATTTAGAGTTTAAATAACAAAAATGTATAATTGTAATATATAACTATTTAATAAACCAAAATAGGTAAATTAATATAGGTAGAATTGTCATTTCTAGTGCACAGAGTGTCTACTCTACACTACAGCAAATGTTTCATCTTTGGCATGCAGCCCCATACTTCTCTGTATGCGGCTACGTGTCATCAAAAATGGCTACACGTGTGTCATAGGTTTGCCATCACCGTTATAAGGGATGGCTCTCTGGGAGGAGCAGGATAATCAATACAGAAGAAAATCTAGGTAACTTAAAAACAAAATATCAACAAAAAAAATCTTTCTAATTAGTTTCCTAATCTGTAAAATAGGGTTAATAACACCTGCGTTACTTACCTTGCAAGGATGTTGAAAGGAAAAAGTGTCCTGAACTTTAAGGTATTATATAAATACAAGTTTCTATTATTCCAATGGAGAATTTTTTTAAAAACACAGAAAATATATTCAGTGATTTTAAAAAAATGATTAGATTTCTGATGTTTTTCTGCTTAGTCTATGTTTAACATAACTATTTATAAAATAATTTAGAAAAACCAGTTTTCAAAGGTATTTTGAAGTGGCAGAAACTGGCAATGTACCTATAGCTCCCTCAAAGAAGAAACACGATATTCTGAAGGTTAAGTTAGATGATCCTACTTAAGATTCACAAAAATATAAATATTGCTTTATTATCAAGTAAAAAAAAACAATTCTTAAGCTTTTTTTTTAAAAATTTTATACACACGTATATTGTAAGCAGCTCTCCAAAAATTATCACCCAGCCAGTTTTCCTTGTCATTTTTACATATTTATCTAGCTCCATCAACCCTCTTCATATATTGCTGCAAATAATAAGAATGTATTAAATAAAAACAAAATATGACTTCATGTTCAAAAGAAATACATTTCATACAAATGCCATAAAAAGGGAAATGTAACAATCTGTTAAATTCCTTTTATACTCATTCAAATCCTTTTAGTTTCAAACTTGTGAGTATTTGCTGATTTGAATGGTTTTAACAACTTGTTAAATGGCCACTTGCTCTCGTATGTCAGAGTTCTAATTTACTATAGTATTGGCACTACAACCCTGGGGGAAGCCAGAGATAAGTGAAATATTTTCCAAGGAAATAATTCTTTTACAATTACTTGTAAGATAATGTCAATGTCAGTTCCAGAGGTAATGACTCTGAACAGATTTGGAATAAGTCAGTGTCACAATTAACTATGTGACCTTGAGCGAGTCATTAAACTTCTAATGAAGCCCAGTTTTCTCATTAGTAAAAGTGTGACAATGATACCTGAAATAAAAGGACTTTGAACAGAGGACCCCTATAGGCTCTAATTCCTCAATAATTTTTTTACTACTTGAGGGATTCTTGGGCAAGCCACTTCCTCTATCTTGCTTAGATCAGAAGATTTCTCAGCATCTTATAAATCCCATGATGCTATTATTATTATGTAAGGTTTTATTATTCTACCCAAAGTCTGGGGTCTCAACATAAATCTGGTTTAAAATTAGGACAAGACAGTGATAACTGTCTTTTATGATACATAAAAAACTAATCCTATCCTTTAGGCAAAATTCTGCCCCTGCCTCCTAAAAAGATTGAAAAACACACGCTTTTTCAACAGATTAAGTATTAAAATCTGAGAGGCAAATATAACACAAAACAATCCATTATTCTATCTAGGTGATTCTTGCTACCATCCAAAAAGCAATAGTTGATAATATTTCTTGACACGAACATTCTACAGGTCCATTTTCAACACTAGGGGAAAAAATTACAGAATCTAAAGAATAGAACTAATCAATCAAAAGATGTTTACCCAAATCTAGAACTCAAGAAGATTTAAAAAAAACCACAAGTGTACTATATCACATGTTCTAATAGTCTTCTCAAGAGATACTTATGTCAGGATACTTTAAAGATCCCATATTATAAAAAGTCTCTTCAGTTTTAACAATCTATATGATTTATACATTTCAAAAGCTTTATAAGTTTCTGCAGAGATACTATTGATACTAGCAACCAGTCTCTGAACCTTGAACATTTCTCTGGGTTAGGTATCTGATAAAAGGAAATTAAGTGTCCTTCAAATGATAAGGAAAAAAGCATTACATAATTACAGTCTAGTATAGTGTTTTACAGAATGGGGTAAAATGAACAAGCCTTGATTTAAAAGTATAGGCCATAAAGATAATTACTGTTTATATTGTCCAACCTAGCAGAATTCAACCTAAAGTAGGTCTTGGGCCCATTTAAATTTCTAAGAGGATATTTTTGTAGTTTCCTTTATAAGACCCTTCTGCTGCATGAACTCCAATGATAATACTAAGGCTCTAATATAATATTACCTCTTATTGTTCCCATTCTAGAAGAATTTTTCTTTTAATAAAAGCATAATTAGACATTCATCTAGCAATAGTACCTCAAGACATCAGGTACCATGCACTCTTACTTTCTTACCTTCAAAGCTTACAAACCAGAGAAATCCAAGATTTCTTAAGAATACAGTATCAAGATCTGAGCATCTCAAAATAGTGAGATAGTTAAGAATCCTATGATTGTATGACTCAAGGATTGATTGAATTCAATTATTAACTTAATTACTTATCACTAAAATAGGATCTTGTAGAAACAATCAAATCAAGCTCAGCACCATTCTAGGTAAGATCCACTATAAGGACAAGAAGTCTGGGTGGGAAGCCATTATAAAATATGACTTAATTCATTATTACAAAGTGGAATCAACTTTATCAAGCACAAGAATATATTTTTAAGAGCAAAACATTCATGGATCCTGAAGCAGTATTCACTCTTTATATACTTCTTAAAGCCAAAAGCTACTATAATTTCAATAAATTTGATTTTAAATGTTACAGCTACAAACACATTTGGAAATGAAACTATGTATAGTTTTTTTTTTTAATAGGACCGTTTAGTCTAAAGATGGTATGTTTATTTTATGGATTTTCATGCCCCTTCTAATAAGTTCAGAGTCCCATAGATTAAGAAACATTCAAATAGAAAAAAAAATCTAAAGTAATAATTTGTCACATTGGTTCTACAGATCCAAGTAGCAATACCATCAACAGTCTTTAAAACAGGTGAAAGCAAATCCTGAGGCAAGATGTAAAAATGCTATCCTATTTTGGTGGCTAGAAATTACCCTTACTACTAAATAAGTTTGCCAGATCTTTCAAGTTTATTCTTGTTTCAGCAAAAGAATACTTCTATAGAAAAACTCTCTAAACCTACGCTATTTAAATACAGTATTTCACTTTTATTTTATTAATTTCTTAAGAAGAGGCTGTATCTTCTGTACCTCTTTTCTTAAACAAATTGAAATCTGATTGAGATGCAACTGATTCACTAGGACATTATCTGTTCACTTTCACAATATTTCCCTTTTTTGGATTGAATATGTATTCAAATGTATTATTTATCCCAAAATTTAGTATGATTTTACTTAAAAAAAAATACCAAGTGTGAAAATTTCAACACTCTGGATTACAACTATTCAGCAAAGATTAGTACTGAGAATGTTACTATTCCTCAAGTTTGCATTCTGACATATTGGTAGTGTGATGTAGTAAAGAGAGTAATGGACTTGGTGAAGAGCTCAGTTTGAATCCTGCCTCAGGCACTTACCTAGAGTCCCAGGACAAGTAAGTCATTTCATCTCTCTGGGCCTCAATTTCCTCATTTGTAAAATGAGAGGGCTGGACTCAAAAGACCTCGGAGGTCCCTTCTAGCTCTAAAAATGTATGATTCAAGGAGCCTATATATTTGAAGGCTAAATTTACATGTAGGAAACAACTTATTTGTCCCCTTTTGCAAAAGAACTGCAAGACCCGACTGTAAAAATTAACCTGTAATCTTTACATAGAAAAAAATCTGGTTTAACAAAAGCAAGCAGTAATAAATGGCACAGCTCTGTTCCAACAAACTGCAGATGTCTGTCAGGCTATAGATTTCTTTAGACTATGATTAATTTCTCTTTGTACTGATGTGAATAGTTTTTTTTTTTTTAAAGCAAACCCACATTTCAAAAATCCAGTGTTCTGACCAAAAAACCCCCAACTTTGTAAATGACTCTACATCCCCTCACCTTGTCTCCAATCTGAAATAAAAACATAAGCCTGACAAATTCAAGCTTTATAGTTTTTTTAAAATAATACACGACTCTCCCAAAACATACTAGTGTTTTTATTTTAAATTCATATTCATTTTTTAAAAATGCAAACAACTACAGATAATCTCGAAGATGACACACAAAGACTGAAACGGCAGCACCAGTGCCCTCTACCAGGAAGTAATCAGAGCAGCTTCAATGGTGCAAATTACAGACAATAAGGAGGTACTACCATCGACCCAAGTGGCCCCAATTCTTTACATGATTTTTAAAAGCCTTGAAACAAACGTTCCGGCATTTCTATAAACTAAGAACAAGAACAGTGTTCCTTCCTGAGTCCTCCACACGTTATATAAAGACCCCTTTTCTCAAAAACAGAGAATACATATGACCTTACCACCCTCCAAGAAACGAAAAAAAAAAGGGGGGGGGAGCAGTTGTTTTCTCTTTCAAAAGCAGCTTACTTATTTCTAAAACTTCATGAACCGAGGCTCAGGGAAAGAACCCAATCAATCCTCTACCGCCCTGAACTTTTATTAATAATGACTCAAAGGCCTCTCTGGGCAGCCCCCCCTGGCCCTGGAGAGGGGCTCGGGAGACCTGAGCTTCGCTTGTTAGGGAGAGAAGGAGTCAATCTCGAGGGGGACAAGGGGTCACTGGCGAACTCCCACTGTCCCCGCCCCAAGTCCTAGACAACAAGAACCTTTCCTAGGGGCCACGGTCAGAAGGGCCGAGACAAAGCTGGGCTAGGGGGAGGGGGGGAAAGGGAAAGAGGCTCTAGTCTTTCCTGTCCTGGGTCCGAGGAAAGGATGACCAACGACGGGAAGCTGCGCACGTGTGGTCCTCCGGCCAGGCGCGGGGAGAAAGAGG
>NC_058131.1:575545429-575578833 GCF_016433145.1 Gracilinanus agilis
GGGGGGAAGTCGCGGGGGGGAGGGGGGAGGCGCAGGAAGGGCTTTGTGCAAACTCCGCAAGTCCGGGGACAGGGCGAGAGAGGGGGCGCCGAGATACAAAGGGAAAGGGGGGGTCCACACAAGCACACACATACACGCGCGAGCGCGCACGTCCCGGCGGTCGTCTCCCCAGTCCGAGGGAGCGCCCCAAAGGCGAGTCCCGACGCCTCCTCCCTCAGGCCGGGCGAAACAAAGGAGGCTCGGATCTGGCCTGGACCTGGCCCGGCTCCCCGCACCCACGTACCCACGCACTAACTCCCCACCCCTCCGCCGTAGGGCCCGCAACAGGCCAGGCCCGGCGGAGCCGCGGCCTCGGGTGAAGGAAGAGCAAGCGGCCCGGGGCCGGCGGGGCGGTACTCACCGCTGCAGCACCAGGATGACGGGGAGCCGTTGGGAAACTTGGCCGAGTCCGGGACGATGCAGACGCTGGAGCTGAGGTGAGGGCACTCCATGGCTGGGGAAGGCGGTGGGGGAAGGAAACGGAGGCTCCGGGGACTGGAGGGCGGGGAACCCGGGGGGACAGCGACTGCGGCTTGGTATCCGTTCTCTCTCCGCCCGGCGCTCTGGAGGCGGTGGCGGTTGCGTCCCACAGCCCTCCGCGTCAAAGACAACTGCGCGATCCGGATGCCGGGTTTTCCCACGCGCCCCGCTTGTCTTTCCGACAGCCCGTTCCGGAGAGAGGGCTTCTCCGAGCTCCGGGTTCTAGGAGCCGCTCCCGCGGGGGCGGGGGCAGGTGGCGGGGCGGCAAGGGCCTCCACCCACTCAGCCCCGCCCTCCCTCCGCCCCACCCATCCCCGCCTCTGCCCTGGCGTGAGCCCCTAGCGTACGCTAGAGCGCAGGAGGGAGGAGCTTGAGAAAATGCTGCAAAAAAGTTAGCCCCAGAAGTGTCTAACTTCCTCCGTATCGTGACTTCTTAATTCATAGGCTTTTCCCTATTACCTTGAAGGCGGGGATCCCTGGCTTTGGAGTGATCTCTTTTTCAAGGGGAATGAATGAATAAATCAGGGCATAACCACCCTCACAATCCCGTCCGACGATACGAGGATCAAATATCAAATACTCTATTTGGTGTTCAAAGGCCTTCATAACTTGGCCGCTTCTAAGCTTCTTACTCCTTATATCTCACTTTGGATTCTGTGATTAGTGTCACTGGCCTCCTTCCCTTTCCGAGAACAAGATGCTCCCGGGCATTTTCACTGACTACTTAGAATTCAATCCTAACTTCTCCCTACATCCTGGCGACATTTTAAGTCCAGGTTAAAATCCTACTTTCTACAGACAGCTTTCCCAAACCCCCTTAATTCTAGTACCTTCTTTTAATTTATTTTCATACTCACCCTGTCGGTATCTTTTCCATCTATTCATCTTTGTACCCATCATAATTGTTTGAGTGTTGTGAGTTTAGGGATTCCTTTTCACTGTTCTTTTTGTATTCCTCACTGTGCCTGGCATATAGTAGGCACTAAAGAAATGTTTAGTAACTGAATCAAGATTAAAATTTGAAGCATTTGTCTTCCTTGTTTCACATATGATGCGACACTTGCCAAAGATGGTATTTGCAGCCACAGCCTTATCCAGAAATCTCAGGTTTGAGGCAGTTGATCATAAAAGTGGATAACTGATTGATGATATATTGAGATGCATATTATGATGATTGTCCATTATAGCCCATAAATACACTAGAAAAACAGATCCTTGAATATGTAAATACATTCTTTGGCAAATATGTGGCCCAGAACATAATTCTGAAGAAAGAGTAATAGGAATGTCATTTGGGCAAACATCATTTAGAAGTGCTTCTATCCTCCTCAGATGGAGGAAATAGATAAGATGCCTTACATATTAACTAGACCAGATTTTGCCACAATATCTAGGCCCAAGCTTAGTTATGAAGTTAATTTGTCAGTCCCAGGATCTATTATTCAGGTACCTCTTTGAATTCAAATAAAGAATACTATTAAGTGATTCACTTCTGGTTATCTTTTTTAAAAAACTCTTACCTTCTTAGTATCAATTCTAAGACAAAAGAGCAGCAAAGGCTAGAAAATCCGGGTTAAAAGACCTGCCTAACTAAAAAATACACGTACCCAGGACAACACAGAGGAGTGTATGAGACTGTCCACATCCAGAGAAAGAACTGTGGGAACAGAAATACAAAAGAAAAACATATGATCGATCATGTAGTTCCATGGGGATATGATTAGGGTTTTGGTATTAAAAGATCACTCTACTGCAAATGTGAAACATGGAAATAAGTTTTGAACAATGATTCATGCATATCCCAGTGGAATTGCTGCTTGTCACCTGGTGAGGAGGGGAAGGGGGGGTTGATTTTAAATCATGTAACCTTGGGAAAATATTCTAAATTAAAAAAATTTTTTTTAAAAATACATGAAGCCACATTTGAACCCAGGTCCTTCTGACTCCAGAATGGTGTTCTATCCACTGTACTACCTAGGCACCCTAGATTTTTATCTTTAAATACTAACAGTTGCTGAAGTCTGTGATACACTCTACTAACAGAGACATGAAAGAAAATATCTGATCTACAGGGTCTTAAAATCTAGCAAAGAGTAAGTTACTAAAAGAGGTTTCTGAAGACATTGAATTACAGCTCTGCTACTTACTAACTCTATGACCTTGGACAACTCTCTGGTTTTGTTTCCTCATCTATAGTCCATCCCAGATACAAACCCTGGGAGAGTAAGATCACTCTAAATTGAGAGGATGAATTTCACTGAGGTGTTATGACTTGGACCATGATAGATGGTGGAAGAATGTGGATAGGTGGAAAAGAAGGGGTATAGTATGGTTAAGGGAGGAGCAGTTAAGAGGAGTATGAATGAGAATAATCCAATGACTACAGCTTCTAATACAATAATAATGATGATGATACTTTTACACTTATCTGTGGTTTACAAAATTCCTCCTCCCTCACAGAATTCCGGAGGATAGGTTGGACAGCTATGACTATTCATGTATTGCAGATAAGAAAGCTGAGACTCAGAAAAATGACTTGTGAGTGGTCAGTCAATTAAAAAGTATTAATTAATCAATGTCTTCAGAAACCTCTTTTAGTAACTTACCCTTTGCTAGATTTTAAGACCCTGTAGATCAGATATTTCCTTTCATGTCTCTTCTTTCATGTTCTCCTTGCTAGAAGTAATGAAGGAAAGCATTTCAGGCAGGGGGAAGACAACCAGTGAAAAGATATAGAAAGGAACTTTCTGTGAAAAATAGCAAGAAGGCCAGTTTAGCTGGGTAATAGAAAGCACAAAGATCCATGTATAACAAGCTTGGAAAAGGACTCTGGAGTAAGATTATGAAAGGTTTTAAATGCCAATAAAAGAGTTTGTATTTGAGTGTCGAGACAATATTGAGCCAGCCAATGGAACTTATTGGGCAGGGCAATGACATGGTTAGATCCAAGCTTTAGGAATATCACATGGACTGCTGTGTAGGGGATAGATTGAAAAGGAAAGAACCTAAGGCATGGAAACCAATTAAAAACTGGTGTATGCTGATTCCAAGTCCAGTATACTTTCTACACAGTGGTGGTGGTGTTTAAATTGTAGGCCATCAAATCAAATTGTACTAGGGTATCACTGTATACACAATGAGACTGGGTCCTCTGGAAGTGGCTGTCAAAAGTGGGAGGCTATTCCCATCTTGAACAGTGCCAGAAATGTAGCTACTTTGGGAAGCAATGCATTTAAATATTATTAATATCATTATTATTATTATTATTAGACTCAAAGACGTGGTTCATTGTAAAAATAAGATTAAAGCTTGGAAAGGCTTTCTCACCACCAGTACTGCACTGTGTAAATACATGAAGCTGGAGGAGGGGAGGGAGCAGAGCGGGTGAAGAGGGAGAGGGTGGGGGACTGGTTGGTTGATTTACTGACTGATGTTGCAATCCTTTGGGTAAAAAGAGAAGAGGAAGAAAGGACAGGAAATGATTAACTAGAAGGGGGCTGTAGAGTAGTTAGAGTTGGAAATCTCCTTGGGGCCACTGTTCCTGACTACTATTGACCTCTGATCTGTGACTTCACTCTACCCTCCCACTATGACTTGTTTTATGCCTCTGTCCTTCATTCCCACCCTCTGATGAACAGTATATGGTGTTGATCCCTTCTCACGTTTTTATGACAGCTTTTTGTTATGTTCCCTTTCTCCTCCCCCACCCCTCAAGTTCTTTGGGTTTCTAAGTTAACCAGAGCTGCTCAATAACTTGCCAGATTTTATCTGCTTTTTAGAGGAAGTCATGGTTCTGTGGTAATAATGACAGAAAGTGAATGACCTAGTACAGAAGGGAAGGGAGAAAGGAAGAAAGTAATATATTTGATCTTTGGTGACAATGTAGCATTCCTAAAACAAGCTCCCTCAAAGAGTAAGCTCATGTAGTCTGAATTTCTGCTGTATGTCTTCCCCGCCCCGCCCCCCACAGAATCAGAGAATTTCAGAGTTGGAAGAGACCTCAGATCTAACCTATACCTGAATTCTACAACATAGCCCAATTAAAGTTGGCTTGGTAGCTGTCAAGGTAGTCTTTGCATGAAGGTTTCCAATGAGTAGGAACCTACTGCTTCCAGAAGTAGTTTATTCCACTCCTGGATAGCACTAATTTTTGGGAAAATCAAAATTCACCTCCTTACAGCCTCTACCAATTACGCCTTCTTTTGCCTTCTGGGACCAAGCAGAACAAACCTAATCCTCCCATATAAGAGCCCTTCAGATGCTTCAATAGCTACGTTTCTCCCTCCATCCCCCAAAAGACTTTGCTAGGTAAATAATCTTAGGTTGTCCAAATGATCTTCATATGGTAAGAACCTGAACCTCCTTACCATCCTATTTGCCCTCTTCTCTGGACACTCACCAGCTTATTGTCCTTTTTCAAAATTGGTGTCCAAGGCCCAAGCCTTCTGCAAAAGGATTCACTTTCCTGTAATGCTGTGGACCCTCTGTAAGTACGTAGAAAGACCAACTAGGAATTCTGAAAGAATGAACCATATGGAGTACAGACTAACTTCCAGGGAGATGGCAGGAATGAGGAAGGTGAACCAGCTGCAACAGTTGGAGTCTACTCTTGCCCAAAGGTGCCTGAGGCAAGCTGGAAGCCATAAAATGACCTAAATCTCTAGAAGAGGACAATGGGCAGTTCACAAGGAATGGGGAGAACCCAAGAGCAGTGAGTACACTTGGGTTATTGAAACTTCCCCTTGATGTTGTGAATCTCTTGTAGGAACTGTGACCCAAACCACCGAAGAAGTAGTGGGAAGGGTGGGATGTTCAGTGTAAGAAGTATTACTTGCAATCATTCCCTTTTTTTAGCCCTGGCATGCCTTGTAATAAAGTTCCTTTAAGTTTGAATGCATTGGTAGCTAGCCTCTGTTTCTTGCAGGCAGTAAACCGAAAACTCCTAGGGGAGAGCTAAAATGAACCAAATTCAGATATTCCCACAAATGACTGCTGTGTTGAGTAAAAAAGCCATAAAGAATAATGATTATTGAGAAATCTCCAAGATTGAACTAAGGTCCATGTGAATCCAGAGCTACTTTCACAATGATATGAGCCATAGGTTATGTGTGCATATTCTTCTGTGAAAGTAGAAGTGCTATGAAGGGATAGGAAATGTGTCTTAATAATTTTTAAAATTTTCAAATTAGCACAATGTTTTATTCATATTAAGATACCATTTGTTCAAGATGTTGGGTGAATATTACTTTTCTCATCAGCCATTTGATAGTTAATAATACTGGGAATTACTTTATGACATCTATTTGAGTTGTTATTTTACTTTTTTATGTTCCTAGAATCATCTTTTTAGATCCAGGAAGGACATCAAAATTAAGTTAATCCATCCCCTTCTTTTTACACGTTAGGTAAGGGAACTTCTTTAAATTACATGGCTTGGGAAGTAGAAGAACCAGAATTTGACTCAAGGTCTCATGCCTCCAAATCCAGCTTTGTTTTGTTTACCATTTGAGTTATAAACTGGAAGAGACGAACCAGATTTACACATCTTGATATCTCCATAATACTAGAGCAATGCCTTATTCTAGTAAATTAGATATCTTTTTTTTTTTTTGGCTTGATTTTTCCTTTAAAAAGCACAGGTAGAAAAGAGATTTTTGTGCTTACCTCCCTCACTCTCTGTACCCTATTCCCCCTCCCCGCAAAAATGGCTTTACAAATAGATACACATTGTCACAAGAAAAGTTGCATTAAAAGAAGAATTGATTAAAACAATGAGTGGGCAAATGTGGCAAACCAGATGCGGGGCAGGGAAGAGCACTCTGGGAAATCCTTTTTTCAACCAGTAGTTTCTTCAGCCACATTTAATCCAGTGTTTAGTTTGTTGTTCTTGGTCCAAATCCCTTTGGCCCCGAGAATTGCTAGCAAACATTGCAGTGCTCTCTGGTGGTGAGGAGTCAACCTGGAACTAAGTATAATGAAACTACATAGCAGAAATGATTGACTCATCATGCCTGGGGGAAGAGTCTTGGAACACGTAGCCTATCTTTTAAAACCATGGAGTGGGAGGAAAAGGGGAATGGATCTAGGATACAAACCTTGGCAAAGGTTCTTGGCTTTGTCTGTTTGCTTTAGTGTTTGGGTTGCGCCAGTTGAGAGGGAAGGACTATGTATTTTAAAGCAAAACAAAATGTGGGCTTTCTATCCTAAAACATTTTAAGAATTTGGGGTAAGCCCTGTGCAGTGGGTAGAGCGTGGAAAGAAGGGTAATGATGAAAAAGGGAGGCCTGGAATTTTCTATTTCCTTTTGGCACTCTGACTTGCGAGTGTTCAGCCTCAAGTATACATTTATCCAGGGGTCTGATCTTATTCAGGCTGAAGGGGGAACAGAGGCACAGAACCCTAAATTCATGAAAGACTGATTGGAGCTGCTAAGCCAGTTTAATCATTCACAGTGAGAAATCAATCCTCCCAACAAAGGAACCACATTTAGATTTGGCATCCAGCACACACACACACACACACACACACACACACACACACACACACACACACANATACACACACACACACACACACACACACACACACACACACACACACACACACACACAGAGTACCTGGCACAAAGTTATAAATCAATAAGCTTTAGTTAATCCTCTGCATTGTACTAGTCACTGTGCTGGGAGCTGAGATATAAAGACAACAAATAAACTAGTCCCCACCAGAAAGAAACATACATTCTAGCAGGGGAGACCACAAGGAAGCATCTATTAAATGTCTATTGAATTGAATCAGAGGGCAGGTGGATATATGATATGGTTGATATGAATGATATCACTGCAGAGTCTGGCTGTCACTCCCAGTTGCTCCTGTCACCTCCTCTAAGTTCTCTCTACCTTCAGCCAGTGCTAGAAACAGACTCAATGGAATTTATTTCCAAATTCCCAACATTCAGTGGTCAATATTTACATCCTAACATCTCTGACAACTTTGGGAATGTGCATTAATTCCCAGGTGCCTGAAAGACCTGACCTGATTTACTAGAAAATACACTACATTTTGAGCAATCACTACTCTCTCTTTTTTTTTAATAGGGCTTTACTGTTTGTTTTTTTGTTTTTTTTTATCTAGAATCCAATTAGAGTAATCAGGTGGCCGAAATTGTTTTTATAGTGTTGTACTGTGATACCTGAAGAGCAAAGAAGCCTAGTCACAATCCTGGAATGACTTATGAATTATCAAAGAAATAATCCATTATGGTTAGTGTAGGTTTTTTTTTTAATGGTTCATAGTCCTTTTGCATAAATTATCTCATTCAGTCCTCACGGCAGTTCTATGAGGTTAGTAGAACAGATATTATTTCCTCTTTTACTGGCTTAAAAATAGTAACTCAGGGAAATTATGAGAGACGCTATTACGTAGTGGCAAGAGCACTATTCTCATAGGGGCTCCCAGAGCAGTGGTTTTGCTGACTTTGGACAGCTTCTTTGCCCAGTTCATAGGAGTTTATACATTAAGAAGTAGCAGGGTTCTTAAAGGTTATGGTGATGCAGTGGATAGACAGGCAGGTCTAAAGTCAAGAAGACTTGAATTTAAATCGGGTCTCTCATATACCAAATAAATCACTTCATTCCTGTTTACCTCAGTTTTCTCTTCTGTAAAGTGGGCATAATAAAAGCACCTATCTGCCACAATTGTTGTGAGGATCAAATGAGAAAATAATTGTAAAGCATACTTAGCATATTACATGGCAACGGTAAATGCTATATAAATCTTAGCTATTATTTATTATATGGTCATAGGAGCATAGCATCATCAGTCCATGCTTTTTAGCCAGCTTCTCACCAACTTGATGCAGGGGTCAGAGACTATGTTTTAAAGATCTCCTGCTCCTGCTCTTGAACTCCTGCCCCAAGGCTCTCTTGATTAATGAGTCCTTCATCTCAACTACTATTTTAGAGAGGCCCCAGGCATACTTCAGGGCAGCTAGATGTTGAATTGGTTAGAGGGCTGGACCTGGAGTCTGGAAGGCTGAATTCAAATTTGGACTAGCTGTGTGACCCTGGGCAAGTCACTTATCCCTGTTTGCCTCAGTTCCCTCATCTATAATGAGAGCTGGAGAAGGAAATAGCAAACCATTTCAGTATCTTTACCAAGGAAATGCCAGATGGGGTTGGGGTGGGGGTGGGGTGCAGCTGGGTGGCTCAGTGGCTCAGTGAAATGAGAGCCAGGCCTAGAGAGTGGAGGTCCTGGGTTCAAATCTGGCCTCAGACACTTCCTAGCTGTGTGACCCCAGACAAGTCACTTAACCCCCATTGCCTAGCCCTTACCACTCTTTTGCCTTGGGACCAACATACAGTATTGATTATAAGATGGAAGGTAAGGGTTTAAAAAAAAAAGAAGAAAGATAATCCCAAATGGGATCACGAAGGGTCAGATATAACTGAAAATAACTAAGCAACAATAAACAGACCATCTTTTACTGAAATGCCTTGCTGGTACTTACTAGAACAAGACTCCCTTCCAATTCTGGAACCAGAGCCAAAATCATTCAACTTTGTTCCTGGAAAGGATATCTTTCTAGTCACTTATAACTTCACACACCATCCCTGTAACTTCCCAAATCAAAATACCCCTCCCTGGCCCCAACTCCCTGATATGTGTGGTCTCCATGTATTAAAATGTAAGCTCCTTAAGGGCAGGAACTGTCTTTGCTCTTGTATTTTATCTTCAGAATTTAGCATCATGCTTGCCACATAGTAAGCACTTAGTAAGTGTCTTGTAACTTATTTTGTTCATTCATCATAGAGTTGAGAGGGACCTTAGAGGTTAATAAACCCTCATTTTAAAGATAAGGAAACTGAGATTTGAAAAGGATTAAGTAACTTGGCTAAATAAGTGACAGAGCCAACATTTGAACTGAGGTCCTCTAACTCCAAATATCTCATTTTACATATGAAGAAACTGAGGCCCAGAAATTAAGTGATTCATCCCAGTCCCCCAATTACTAAATAACCAAACTAGGATTCAAACCCAGGTCCTCTGATTCCAAATTCCACACTTTCCTCTGCACTATGTTACTTCCCATCTCTAACAGAAGAGGGTTAAATGAAATGATTTCTAGGTCTCTTCAAACCCCAAAGACTTAATATTCTTCAAGTCTGTGATATCTATAAGTTTACCCAGTGAGTAGTAGGTGTAGCTAAAAACTAGGCCCTAGGTCCCCAGAGTGCCCAGATATGCCTAAGAACATCAGCCTCGTACATTGGGATGGCATATTGAACAATCAGAAGAATTGCCTTTAAGTCCTGCTCTTTCCCTAACTAGACTTAAACAAAGCACTTTGTAGTTGTGAATATAAGCCTCCTTTTGGGTGCCATGAAGGATCTGGCCATGGGCCATTGCTGCAGCTCCTCTAATTGGAATTACTCCAGGGAACCTTTATAGTTATTCCCAAGGCTTTCACCTCTTACTGTTTGCTCAATTTCCCTCATAACTCAATTCCATAGAGTTTGGGTTATGTTGAAGAAGCAGACACTGGCTAGAGTAAGAAATTATGGCAGTAGCACCACAAGAGGAAAATAAATAGGGAATAAGTGCTTCAGAACTTGGAATCTGGGGAACAGCCTGGACCCTCATGTTCCTTTACCCATTTGATTCCCCAGGCTCAAAGAGCGGTAGCACTCCATCTCAACACATACTCCTTCCTTTATACTGCAGTAACAATCTTTACCAAATGAACAAGTTCTTCTTTCCTTCACATCCCTGTCTTTACATACTTTAGACCTCAAAAAGCACATTCTCTCTTTTTAAAAAATCCTTACCTTCTGTACAAGATAAAAGAATAGCTAGGGGTAGGCAATCAAGGTTAAGTAACTTGCCCAGGATCACACAGTTAGGAAGTGACCGAAGGCAGATTTGAATTCAGATCCTCTCTCCTGACTCCAGGCCTCCTGCTTTATCCTCTGTGCTACCTAACTGTACCCAAAAGGTATATTTTCTTTTTTTTTTATAAAATTTTTTTTACTTTAATAACACATTTTCACAAAATTTTTTGAACTTATATGATCCATATTGTCTCCCTCTCTTCTTCCCTCCCCACTCCCGGAGCTGACAAGCAATTCAATCTGGATTATATGTGTATTATCACACAAAACATGTCTCCATAGTATTCATTTTTATAAGTGAATAAGCTTATAAACCAAACCACAAAACTTATATCCAAATAAACAAATGATAAATCATATGCTTCCATCTGTATTCTTACTCTGACAGTTTTTTTCTCTAGAGGTAGATAGCATTCCAAAAAGAATATTTTCTATGGTTTATTTAGGAAAAGAGACTGGGCTTGTGATCTCATTGAGATAGGAAATTCTCTAAAAGTAGACACTCCCTTCACCAATGAAGGTTGGCACCTTCTCCACAACCTTAGAGCATTGCCTAAACTTTTGACCCTAAAGGTTTCAGAAGTTAAGTGCAATCCAGGGCAACACAATATGGGTCAGAGGTCAGACTTGACCTTTGACTTCCCTGGCTCAGAGGCCAGCTCTTTATCCGCTGTTAGGGTAGAGGGTGGAGAGATGATGTAGGGAAAAGAAAGGAGAATTTACAAAGGAAAAAGAATGCCAAAATCCAGAAAGAATATATTAGTAAGTTAAAAGCAGCATGTTTTAGTGGATAGAGAGCTGGCCAGGAAGCCAGGAAAACCTGATACAAATGAGCTGTATAATCCTGGAAAAGTCCCTGAACCATTTAATGCTCTAGGCAACTCTGAAATTGAGTTTCAGAGAAGGTGCTGATCAATATTGATAGAGGGAATTTCCTTTTCCCTATTCTTTTATTTTTTTTGGTAAAAATGTTTTATTTTACTAATTATGTCTAATAACAAATTTTCATACAAGTTTTCCAAAGCTATGTGATCCAAATTGTCTCCCTCCCTCTCTTCCCTTCCCTGAGCTGGCAAGCAATTTAATCTGAACTATACAGGTATTATCATGTAAAACTTTTCCATATTTTTCATTTTTCTAAGAGAATAATCATATAAACCCAAACTCTAAAATAAAAACCCAAATAAATGTAAGTGAAAAATCATATGCTTTGATCTGCATTCTGTCCCTGGAGGTGGATAGCATTCTTTGTCCTAAGTCCCTCATAATTGTCCTCTATCATTGTATTGCTGAGAGTAGCTAAGTCTTTCAGAACTGGTCATTCCACAGTATTGCTATTTCCATATATAATGTTCTCCTGGTTCTGCTTATTTCTCTCTGCATCAGTTTGTGGAGGTCTTTCCAGTTCTTTCTGAAATTATCCTGTTCATCATTTCTTACAGCACAATAATTTTCCATCACTATAACATGCCATAATTTGTCCAGCTGTTCCTCAATTGATGAACATCCCTTCAATTTCCAGTTCTTTGTCAAACAAACAAAAAGGGCTGCTATAAATATTTTTGGACAAGTAGGTCCTTTCCCCTTTAAAAAAAATCTCTTTGGGATAAAGATCTAGTAGTAGTATTACTGGATCAAAGGGAATGTATGCATTGTTTTACAGCCCTTTGGGGATAGTTCCAAATTGCCCTCTAGAATGGTTGGATCAGTTCACAACTCTACCAGCAATGCATCAGTGTCCCAATTTTGACACACATCCTCCAACATGTTCACCTTTATCTGTATTCTAAAATAAAAACAACCAAAAAAAACCCAACAAACTCACCACCCAATCCCAAAATTTCATGGTATCCATTCTAACTACTGATCTCCCTGACTTCTTTTAAGTTCCATTTAAAATCCCACCTTTTAGAAGAAGCCTTACCCAACCTCTCTTACTTCCAGGACTTTCCTTCTTTTATTATTTCCTATTTATTTTATATATAGCTTGATTTGTATTTGTTTGTTTGTTGTCTACCCCATTAGATTATAAACTCCTTGAGGACAAGGACTATCTTTTTCTTTTTTTTGTATCTCCAGCATATAGCACAGTGCCCAGCACATAATGAATACTTAATAAATGTTTGTGGAATTGAATATTGAATCAACTTAGAAACTTATCTTATACAACTTAGAAACCATTCTTTCAAGCTGTAGTTCCCCAGGATTAGTTTGGCATATCATAATTCCTTTTCTACCTGGAACCTAACTGGGCTCAAATAAATGTTAGTTCCTTAGTCCATTTTACAGTCTGAGGCTCATCCTTAGACTGTTAGGAGTTTTTATGTATTAAAAAATGCCATTGGTCCTTAAATTTTTATGTGTCATGGACCCCTTTGTCGGGTCTGGTAAAGCCTCTCAGAATAATGTTTAAACCCTCATAATTAAAAGCAATACTATGCTTCCATTAGAGGATAGTAAATATGAATGAAGATGTAAAATTTTTCCCATTCAAGTTTACAGAACCCCTCTGGATTTCATGGACCTCATGTTAAGAACCTATGCCTCAGAGGAACTTATGAGGCCCAAGAGAGATTTTGTAGGAAGTGGGTTGTTTTGCTTAAGGGTTTAGACCTATGGGAAGTACCAACAGGTAAGAAATACACCACCTGGATGCTGTAGAACAGAGAACACCAGACTGTAGATTTACCCTAATATGACTTGATGCCATTAACAAAGATCCACCTGAAGATGAGAGATTTTTGTCCCTGAATCTTAAGCAAACTTTTATGTGAGGCCAGAGGTTCATGGGAACAAGCTGCAAAGGGGAGGCTGCAGAGTGGAGACAACACAAGGAAACTGAACTACCCATCTCTGTCCTGCTGAGACAGGCCCCATGTCAGAAGCGAAACTTTTCTACTAGACATACAAAGGGCTAACCATACCACCCAGGAGCTGTGGGAAACTACAGGCAGAGGCTATCCACAGGAGCAACATGGCTGGAAAACATCAGCTGGAAAATGATCAACACAGCTGGCAGGGAGCTCAGATGGGGAGCTCCAGGGGGAGTGATGGGCGCCACTGACTGGAAGCTGCAGGTAATACAAAAGGCAACAACTGCTGGAAGCCCTGAGGAATGCATGATTGTAAATGACTGAGACTGTACCAGGTCTCTGAGGAAGAGTTGCTCTTGGGCAGATAGCACTATTTTCTATGAGCTCTGTTAGGACTTTTATTTATTTCTTTGACCTATAAAATAAATCATTTCCCTCTTTGGATTTTATATACTACATGTAGGCTTGCAAGTGGAGCTAGTGATCACATCCTGGTGAAGATCATATACTAAAGTTCCCAGATTTTCTGGACAAGGATAATAAGGTGAGAAATCCCTAACAGTATACCCATGCCTTTCATATCATGTGAAACCCTCTAGCACAAGAAGTATGTTTGACAGGTTTGTGCTATCTCGATCATCAGATAAGCTATCTAGGTAACTTTCTTTACTCTCTTCAAAATAAGGGAGGAGATAAAAAGAAATATCATACACAATTAAAGTCTAAATGGTAGCATAGGATAAAGAACCTGCCTTGGAGGGAGAAAGACATTCTACATCTGGTTCTTTTCACAAGACACTTAACTTCTCTGGGCCTCAGTTTCCTCATATGTAAAATGGTTAGACTAAAAGAATAGTTTATAAGAATGCAAGTCATTCCCCAATTGATAAATGGTCAAAGGATATGAACAGGTAGTTCTCAGCAGATGAAATCAAAGCTATCTGTAGTCATATGAAAAAATGTTCTAAATCACTATTGATTAGAGAAATGTACATTAAAAGAACTCTGAGCTACCACCTCATCATATCTATTAGATTGGCTAATATGACAGAAAAGGAAAATGACAGATGTTGGAGGTTATATGGAAAATTTGGGATACTAACATACAGTTGATTGAGTTGTGAACTGATCCAAATATTCTGGAGACCAATGTGGATATATGCCCAAAAGAATATAAAACTGTGCATATCCTTTGACCCAGCAGGACCACTACTATATCCCAAAGAGACTTAAAAAAAGAGGAAAAAAAGGACATGTGTTTTAAAACATCAAAAAAAATTTATATTAGGTCTTTTCGTGGTAGCAAAGAATTAGAAATTGAGGAAATGCTCATCATTTGGGGAAGGTCTGGGCATGTTTGTGATGGAATACTATTGTGCTATAAGAAATGATAAGCAATCTGGTTTCAGAAAAAAACTGGGAAGATGTATATGAATTGATGCAAAGTGAAGTGAGAACCACAAAATTGTACATAGTAACAACATTATACAATGATCAACTGTGAATGACTTGGCTATTAACAGCTATACAATGAACCCAGAAAATTCTGAAGAATTTATGATGGAAAATGCTATCCATATCCAAAGAAAGAATTTATGAAATCTGAATGCAGATTGAAGCATTCTTTAAAAAAAAACAAACAAAAAAAAACCCCTTCCCATATTTTTCTTGTTGTTTTTTTTTTTTTGCCTATATTTTCTTTCACAACATGGTTAATATGGAATTATGTTTTGCATGACTGAACATGTACCTCCAATTGCTTGCCTTCTCAAGGACAGGGAAGGGGAAGAAAGGAGAGAATTTGGAGCTTAAAATTTTTTAAAATAAATGTCAAACAGCAATATTGTGGAATGATCAAATGTGATAGCCTTTGCTATAAACAGCTATACAATGATCCAAAACAATTCTGAGGACTTATGAAAATATCTCCTATCTCCACTTATCCATCTCCAGAGAAAGAACTGTTGGAGAAGAAATGCAGATGAAAACAAATGATTTATCACTTGTTTATTTGAGCATATGTTTTGGGATTTTGGTTTTATAAGATTATTTACTTACAAAAATGAATAATATGGAAATATGTTTTGTATGATAATACATGTATAATCTAGATTGAATTGTTTGTTAGTTCTAGGAAGGAGGAGAGAAGATTTTTTCATTTTTTATTAAATTATTGAAATTAATGTTAAAATTGTTTTTAACATGTAATCAGAAAAAATAAAATAAACATTTTTTAATGGTTAGACTAAATGTTCTCTGAGATCCCTTCCAACTATAGATCAAAGATTTTTCTAGAAGACCTGGGCTCAAGTCCCACCTCTATCACATACTAGTTGAGTGACCAGGGGCATATCGCTTTATCTCTCCATGCCCTAGGCCTCTCTTCAAGACTGTGCATGTGCAGAGGCAGCTTCCTACATTGAAGAAATTCTAGATCTGGACCTCTCTGCCTTTATTCTTCTCGATTAAAGTTAAATAAACTAATACCTATAACTCCAATACAATGATTCTTCATAACTACATACAAAGAGAGACAGCTAGGTAGTACAGTGGATAAAGTGCCAGGCTCGAAATCAGGAGGACCTGGGTTCAAATTTGGCTTCAGAGACTTCCTAGCTGTGTGACCCTGGGCAAGTCACTTAACCCTGATTGCCTAACCTCTTCTGTTACTAGGACAGAAAGTAAAGATATAAAGCTATAGAAAGAACTTTCCTTTCCTTTCCTTCATAGTCACTTTCTCATGTTAAGGGTATTTTTTTCTGGTAGTAAGATACCTCCATTAATAAATCCTCTGGGAACAAATTTCCTTTACAAGGAAGCAGGGGCCTCCTGAGTCAGGTTTCAGTGGCCATGTTCCCATTAGATGTATTAATGGACCTGCAGCTATACAAGGCCATACATGACAAAATACCTCTGTGGTGTTTGTTGGGGCAGGACTGTAGGCAAACAAAGCCAGCCTTAGGCAAGATTGTGAAATTCAGAAAGTTTCTCCCTGACTTCCCAGTTTCCCTAACCTTTTCTCCTTTAGGGTGATTGACCTTTCCCCAAGACCCTGATATCAGTCATTCACACTTGTGGGTTGTGGGGCTAGTGTTAAAATTCCTTGATAAAATACACTTTTTGAGGGTGGAGTTTCATTCCTGCTCTGGCTTCCATCTTGAATTTTCCTTTTAAGCGGTACATTTCTAATTTTGGAATTTGCAGCACCATCTAGGGCTTCTGAAATGGCAAAGGCGTCTTTGTAGGTAAAACAGATTGGGTCTTATTAGATTGATTGCAGTAGAGAGAAGGGAAGGAGGCAGAAGGGACCCACTAAAGTCTCTGTCTTGAGAAGGCTTTCTTTACCTGTCTGGGCCCACTTTGGCCCCTTTCCCACTTCAGATAGTCTAACTCATCTCCTTCCCTCTCTTCTTTTTTTTTCTTCCTTTCCCAAGACTCTCAGATCCTTATTTTATGTTTCCCAATACCAGTTTCATAAAAGATATTTATTGTACTCTTAATTCTATGAAAAACAGTAATCCATGTTTAGTGACATTTCAATTAACCAGAAAGCACCATTCCCCAAAGAGACCAAACTAAGAAAAATTTTCAGAACTTCCCAAATTCCACCATATTTCAAATGTAGTCTGCATTTGGGGGGAAGGGCATTCCCCTACTACCTTTCCTGCCATCATTAGGAGCCTGTGTGTAGGTGAATTGCCTGGGGTGATTAACATAAAAGCATTTGCCTTAGGTCTAGGAGTGTTATAAGGTCCTAAAAAGATAAAGGGTGTAAAGCACTTTGCAAACCTTAAACCACAATATAAATATCTGTTATCGTTGTTGTTGCTGTTCCCCTCCAGTAATCTAGGCTTCTGTCTGTTGATGACTTCATTCTCTGAGCCTCTTCACTCCTGCTACCCTCAAGTAATGCTTATAAAGCGATACAGGGGTGTGCTGGGAAATGTTTAACTGCTCTGTCCAGAAAAAAAAAAATGTATGCACACACATTTTAAAGTTTAATCTACATTATTAACACTTCCTTATCCAACAGAACACATAATCAAAGGAATAAATCAAGCGTTGTTTTGAGATTGTCAGTTTCTTTTTTTTTAATTTTAATTAATTTGTTTGTTACATTAAAATACCCAGTTAATCCCCTCTCTTTTTCCTCTACCCCTTTAGAAAAGGCATCATTTGGCATATGTATATATAAAACTATGTCTTGCTTATTTCTATTAATCTGTTCTTTCTCTGTAGGTAGACATACACAAGTCATTCCTCAAACAATATTTCTGTTGCTATATAAAATGCTCTCTTAGTTCTGCTTGTTTCACTCTTCATAATTTCATGTAGGTCTTTCCATGTTTTTCCATAATTAACCTACTCATCATTTCTTACCATGAAGTAGTATTCCATCACAATTATTTGCCACAACTTATTTAGCCATTCTCCAACTAATAGGCATCCCTTCAATTTTCATTTCTTTGTCACCACAAAGAAAGCTACTATAAATATTTTAGAATTTTTCTGATCCCCTTAGGAAATAAGCTTAATGGTGGTATTGTTGGGCCATAATTATGCTCAAAAATTATAAAACTGTGTACATTTTGAGCATAATTATGCTCAAAGAATTATAAAATTGGATCAGTTCATAGTTCTACCAACAGTGTACTAATGTGTCCATTTTTCCATATCCCCTCCAACATTTTTCATTTTGTCCTTTTATCATTTAGCCATTCTCAGAGTTCTTTTGATTTGCATTTCTCTAATCAATAATAATTTAGGGCATTTTTCATTTAGTTTTTATTTCTTCATCCAAAAACTCTCTGTTCATATCTTTTGGCCATTTATCAGTTGGGGTATGGCTCATATTCTTATATATTTGACAAAGTTCTCTCTGAGACCTCTATCCAGAAAAACATATTTTTTCCTTACTGCTTTCCTTCTCGCTTTTTTTTAAAACCCTTACCTTCTGTCTTAGAATCAGTCCTATGTATTGGTTCCAAAGCAGAAGAATAGACATATTTCCATTTCTATATAAAATGTTGGGCAATGTAGGTTAAGTGACTTGCCCAGGCTAGGAAGTATCTGAGGTCAGATTTAGACCCAGGACCTTCTATATCCTGGTCTGGCTCGCTCTCTACTGCACCACCTAGCTATCCCCTATTGGTTTCCTTCTGATCTTGGCTACATTAACTTTATTTGTAGGAGACTTTCAACTTAATATATTCAGAATTATCCATTTTACATCTCACAGTGCTTTCTATTTCTTATTTATTCACAAATTCTTCTCCTATCCATAAATTTGATAGGTAACAAGTTCCCTGGCCTTCTAATTTTCGTGTGGTATCCCCCTTGTCAATTTCTGAAGTATAAATGCTTAGATTGAATATTTAGCAATTCCTTTTTAGAGCAGTGCTCCAGCCAAGTCTGCTTAGGGAGTTCATTCTATGAGAGGCACATTTGAAAGGCGAGTTATTGTACTTTTCAGAGAAGACACTAGACAATGCCAAGCTAGCCTGAAAAATACTTTAGAGGAGATGCTGAAACAGTACCTGGCCATTGGCCTTACAATGGCCAGCCTGGGAGATATCTGGGGGAGATTAATGTAGCTGCCAACTAAAACTCACCGAAGAGCTCATGAATGTAACAAATGACAGTTGTTATAATCTACTCAGATGGTGAAAGACTAATGTGGTAAACAAAGAAGACAGTAATTCAGCTAGTTGAGAGTAGGAGTACCCCTTTTAATACAGGCCTGGGAAACATCCAGAAGACTGGGTGGGTGAAGTTGAGATTTCAGACTAACCTGCTACCCTGAAGTTTTAAAACTGATCCTGTTAATTTCCTTTCTCCCATAATAAAAAATCCAATTGGCTTACATATAAATGAAAGACCTTTTGCAAAGTAAGGAAAAAGATTAAAAATGGGGGCTTGGGCCAAACTAGATATGAATCATGGTGGTATTAAATCACACTCTTAGATAAAAATCCTAGGCAGAAATCCACGAAAGCAACTACAGGACTGTTTTCTAAAAATACTCAAATGATTGAGAGCAAATTGCCCAAGATGAGAATCTTGGAGCTGCCTCTGTGTATGTGGTGGGAGTGACCTGAAATAATTCAAACTTGGAAGGCCACCTGGTGATTTTAACAGATAATACCCCACAAGTAAGCTATTCTAACCGTACCCTATCAGAAGCACAAAAAGCACGGGTCTTTTGTCTGTGTCAAAGGGAAGCTCAGTGTTTCAGAAATAGAGAGGTAAAACGATTTTTTACTTATAGAGACAGCAGGGTGAGCTCAGGTTTGGGTGTCAGAGAAGTTAAATTTGAAGCCCCAAACTGCTATGACATGGAACAAGTGAATTAACTTCTTTCCCTGAACCTTGGTTTCTTCATCTATGAAATTTTAAAGTTTGACTAGAAGAAATCTCTAAGGATTTTTCCTCTAAATCCTATGAACCTACAAGCTCAGAGAGATGTAAGTTTATTTTTTCTAATAGGTAAGCCCCAGGTCTACAAACTTAAGCTAATTCTTTCTCCAGGACTTGATTGACACAAGAGGCCAAGTCTCAAACCACCTGCCTAGATGTTGACTTAGCCTTCTAGTGTCCTCAGGCTGTAATGATGTGGCTTCCTGTTCACCTATGGCATTAAAATGGCCTGCCTACATGGAGATGAAGCCCTTTTGACTTGGCAGATGTCCTAAGGTCTCAGGAATCACCACACCGTGCCCTGCTGACCAGATACATTTCCATGTGGAGATAAAGAGGAAGCATCTACTTGGACTAAGTGTTATATTCTTCTTGAATATCCTTTCATTGATATGACGAAGTAAGCCGCATTTCGTTAATTGTTAAATGAGCCATTAGTGGCCACACCTGGGGTCCATGATTTTTTTAAAAGATATTTTGATTCCTTCTGAGGGTCTTATGGAAAAGAAAGCTACCCACATTCAGAGGAAGAACTACAGGACTGGAAACAACTGCTTGAACACATGGGTTGAGGCAGACATGATTGGGGATGTAGACTCGAAACTACCACACCAATGCAACTATCAACAATTTGGAAATAGGTCTTGATCAATGACACATGTTAAAACCAGTGGAAATAGCATCAGCCATGGTGAGGGGGAGCTCCGGGGGTGAAGGGGAAAGTAAGAGCATGAATTATGTAACCATGTTAACTTTTCTAAAAAATAAATATTAATAAATGTTTAAAAAATATTTTGATTCCTATATTTCTATATAATTGGCTTCCTTTATTTTCTTAAATATTTTATTTTAAACATTTAAAAATATTACTCTGAAAAGGGGATCATAGGCTTCACCGGATTGTCAAAGGGGTTCATCACACACACACACACACACACACACACACACACACACACACACACACACACAAATAACTAAGAACCCTGGTGTCTCATTTCTCCACCATAGACCCTAAACTATGGAGGCACCTGCATTTGTTGGGCCCAGCCCACTATACCTTTTAGGGGAAAAGGAGAAGGGAAATTAGCATGTGGTGATTATAATTTTTAAAGCCATCAACACTAATAATCAATGTATTTATGGAATCAGAGGGATAATTGCTAACATATGTTGTCATTCAGTCATTAAGAAAAATCTAATGAGGCTAGTTGAAACTGTAAATAGTCAGCAGAAAAAAATGCATTTTAATGGCATTGTCACCTAAAGAATAGCAAAGAAAAGACATAAAAAACACTAAAACATCTGCCTTTAGAGCCAAACAGCTGAGATTTTCAAGTTTAAAATGGAGAATGTTTTACAATTTGCTTAAAATAAAACTTCCTAGAAGGAAATTTGCATTTTTTAGAAGCATTTACCCACTTCTTTGTTGATCTCTGTTAGATTTAAAAGGTTTTTCCAGTCTGCTTAACCTAATCTTTTCTAGAGTATTAACAGTATTGGGAATTCACTGGAATGAACACTAGATGAGCAGTCAGGAAATATCAGTTCTAGGCCATATCCAGTTCGCTGACCTCAAGCAAGTAAAATAAAATTGCTGGACCAGAAGACTTCTGAAGGTCCTTCCCAGCTTTAACATGGCCTTCATATGTGGATCTGTTGACTGTATGCTCCAATTGACTAGTGGTTACTGCCTCTGACCATTAGAGGGCAGAACTAGCTGCCTGATTTATTCAATGATGAAGATTCATTGATTTGTATTCCATGAATTCAGAATTCCATAATTTGGGTATGGACTAGATGGAAGTTTTCTTTTGCAACAACTGAAAAAAGAATGTGGTAAGGAAACTGAGAGTGTAAACAAAACTGCAGAAGGAGTACTTAGCCAATTTAAGAGAATCAACTCTTTTCTAGGACCTTAGCAGCATCTGTTCCTATATTAGCAAGTAGTATGTTAATTATAAATGAATCTTCTCTATTTAGGAAAGCACTTTATTTGCTGTTAGCTCACATTACTGTATGCATAGCAAAATGTTGATTAACTGGGTTTACAATCATCATAATAATAGCTTATATTTATAAAGAGCTTTAACTGTGGTATATGGGGAAATTGATTGGGGAAGGGTACAAAGTTTTAGCTAATTGTGGGTCTCAAAAACAAATCCTCTTTTTTTGATCTTTGTTTTTAAAAAAACTCTTTCAGAAATATGAGTCTGCTTTCCTTGATTTTAGTCCTGGATTCATTCAATATGTGACCTTAACTCATCCTTTCTGAATCTCAATGACCATTTTTGTAAAATAAATTACGTAGGCACATAGGTGTCACAATAGATAAAATTCCAGGGTTGCTGTCATGAAGACTCATTTGGAGTTCATTTCTGGCCTCAAACACTAGCTGTGCAACCCTGGACAAGTCACTTAACTGCTTCAGGTTCCTCATCAGTAAAATGAGCTGGAGAAGGAAATGGCAAATCTCTCCAGTATCTTTATCAAGAAAATCCCAAATGGAGTCACAGAGTTGGTTACAACTCAACAACAACAAAAATAAGAGTCAAACTGTTTGAACTCTAAGGTCTCATTCAGTGAGATCTTGACTGTATAATTCTTTGCTTGATAACTGAAGTTCATTTAGTGCCTCAGAATCATTATTCAAATATCATAGTATGAACAGATAATGTAGTCATTGATGAAAAAGGTATGGGAAGTTGGGCACATTGGTTACTATTCCTAGTGCCAACCCTAAATCAAAGTGTCAAGTGTCTCAGAATCATAGATTTAGAACTGGAATTGTCCTTAGAGGTCATTTATTATAATCCTATCAAGTTCTAGATGAAGGAATAGAGGCACAGAAGTTAAGTAACTTACCCAAGGGTACACAGATAGTGACAGCATCAGAATTTGAACCCAGATCTTCTGGTGCCAAATCTATCCCTGAAGCCACTCTACTTGCATGTTAGTGTCCTGTAGTATAGTGTAAAGGACACCATGCACTATGGAATTTTGGAATAAAATGTGAACAGTGAGTTTCTATTAGAGGAGAGAGATGTTGGCTTAGGTAGGCCTTTTCCTATTGCTAACTCCCTTATTCTTTTTTTTTTTTTTAAACCCTTGTACTTCGGTGTATTGTCTCATAGGTGGAAGATTGGTAAGGGTGGGCAATGGGGGTCAAGTGACTTGCCCAGGGTCACACAGCTGGGAAGTGGCTGAGGCTGGGTTTGAACCTAGGACCTCCTGTCTCTAGGCCTGACTCTCACTCTACTGAGCTACCCAGCTGCCCCCCTTATTCTTAATTCTATAGATTCATTCCAATTCAAGATTTATTAAGGGTTATTATGTTCAGAGCTATGTTATAAGTTGGGAGCAATACAAATGTTAGATAAGATAGTTTCTATCCTTACAGAACTTATAGTCTTAAAAAGAGATAAAATACCATTTGGTTAATAAAGCATAATATTACATTAAAATCATACTTCTGCTCTCCCAATCCATATTATTCTCAGTCAGTCAGTAAGCAAGTGTTTATTAAGCATTATTATGTGCTAGGCACTATGCTAAACACTGAGGATACAAAAAAACACCCAAAAATGTTCCCTACTCTCAAGGAGCTGCCATTCTAATGGGGAAATAATATGTAAATAACTATGTAAATATGAGACACATACAGTTTAAATGTTCCTCTCAAAAGACACTTCACACTACTACCAGAATTAACTTTTTTACACATAAATCAGTCATTAAGGTTTTTTTGAATAAATGAATAAATTATGAGTATATTATAGAGTTATAAATGAAAAATGCTTTGTGAGGTCTGAGGAACATTCCCAACATAGCTTGGCTTCCCAGCAGCATTCCCTACTAGGAAGAGAAGAGATATACAAATTTAGTTTGCTTGACAACTAGTTTTTATCGTAAGTTATCAAATTGAATTTCTGATACAAATCAGTTTATGTGAAATTTGATGGCATAAGCCTGTCTTTTCCAACTAGTTCTATTCTGGTTAATCAAAGACAGATTAGAAGCTATAATCTCTTTTCCTATCTTCCCATCTTATCAAAACTCCAGTTAGACAACTCTATTTCTGTATCCCAAAGAGATTAAAAAAGGCACAGAGGCATATTTGTAAAAATTTATTCATAGCAATTCTTTTTGTGGTGGCAAAGGATTAGAAATTGAGGGGATGTCTATCAATTAGGAAATGGCCAGATAAGGTTGTGATATATTGTGCTATAAGAAATGATGAGCAGGACAATATCAGATAATTTCGGAAAAATTTTAAAATACTTACATGAAAAGATGCAAAATGAAGTGAATAGAACCAGGAGGACATTGTACACAGTAATAACAATATTGTACGATCATCATTTTTTTTTTCCGGTTACATCTGACTCATTGTGAACCCCATTTGGAGTCTTCTTGACAATGATATTGGAGTGGTTTGTCATTCCCTTCACTCACTTTATAGATCATAAATCCGAGGTAAACAAGGTTGTAGTGACTTGCCCAGGATCACATAAGAGAAGTCTTACTGACTTCAGACCAGGTGCTCTATCCACTGTACTACTCATCTGCCCATCACCAGTGTTTCTTTGAATGTAGGAGAGTTGTGTAAGAGGAGAAGCCCTGGAAGACCAGATCAAGAAGGAAGAAGCCCTAACAATCTCCTTGTCAGGTATGACAGTGTAAGATCTTTCATAGGATTGAGACTGCTTATTGTAGTGGTTTTTCAGTCATGTTCATGTCTGAGGTCAGATTTGAACTCATGAAGATGAGTCTTTCTGACTCCCAGAATAGCACTCTGTCCACTATGCCATCTAGCCGCCCCAGTTGGGACCCTTAAATGTCACATAATCCAATCCATCCTCACTTTGCAGATAAGGAAACTGAAGCCAGAGAAGAAAGGAGACTCGATCAAGGTCACACATAAATAAGTGGCAGAGATAAAGTTTGAACCCAGGTCCTCTAGTCCAAATTCAATCTTTCCACTATACCATTGGCTCTCATGTCTAATAGTAATACATTCCAGCTTATACTCCAGGGCATATATTCTTCTAAGAGGAATTTTTCTGAGCAGAGTTTGCCTGACTTAGGTTTTGAGAGGTAAGACCAATTGTGGTAACCCACATCAGATAAGAAAGATGTTCACCAGGGATTATGGTATATGTGTGTATGTGTCTGTGTGTGTGTTGAAGCACTGCTAAACCATTAGAATTGTCATTCATTCATTCATCCATTCATCTCTCTCTGTGCATCCATCCAATCCATTCAGTCATTAACTCAGTTTTTTTGATAGGTACATTGAGGAATTTTCTTTTAGATCAGAAATTCTTAACCAGAGGTCAATAGACCACCAGGGTATCCAGGGATAGATTTCAGGGGATCCATAAACTAGAATGGGGAAATAATACTATCTTTATATTTCACTAACTGAAATTTAACATTTCTTTCAGTTATTTTAAAATTATTTAAAATTATTGAGAAAATTGTTGAGAACAATTGTTGCTATTCAGTCATATCTGACTCATGACCCATGCTGTCCATAGGGTTTTCTTGGCAAAATTATTGGAGTGGTTTGCCATTTTCTTCTCTAATGGATTAAAACAAACAGAGGTTAAGCAACTTGCCCAGGGTCACACAGCTAGTAATTGCCTGAGACTGGATTTCAAACCAAGTCTCCTTGACTCCAGGCCCAACATTCTATCCACTAACAAGTGATGGGTAAACTTTTTAAAGAGGGGCCCAAAGGAAAGGAAATGCTCATCTGTTAGTCTGTTTCTAAGGCAACTCTTTTGAAGTTTCATTGTATTGTATCCTACTCGTATTCTTCACATTAGGAATAATGTCACACAGTGGGATAGAACATTTCAGGGGGCCGCAGGGGGACTACAGGGCACAGTTTGCCTACCACCGCACTAAGCCATCTAGCTTCCCAAAGGAGTCCATAGGCTTCACCTGACTGCCAAAGGAGTCCTGGATACACAAAGGTTAAGAACTCCTCATATAGATAGTCTCTGATTTCATGATTTTGGAGTATAGCATTTCCTCTTCTGCCATTTTTTCTTCAGAGGCTCTCAAATCTTGCCTGGACAAATTCTCAGTTCCTATCCGCAACTTACAGACCCACCTACTGAGAGCACAAAGTCCCCCCCAAATCCTTCCTTCAGAAGAAATGGAAACAAAGACTGATCTGTTTTTTCCATGCCCCAAATGACTTTAGGGGAAAAGGAATGATCATTCCAAACAGTTCTCATTTTAAATCACCTTAAGTGATAGTCAGCTTTCTTGGGGTTTGGTTTTGTTTGTTTAAGAACCTTTACCTTCTGTCTTAGAATCAATACTGTGTAATAGTTCCAAGATGGAAGAGTGGTAAGGGCTAGGAATAGGGGTTGAGTGATTTGCACAGGATCACATAGCTAGAAAGTATCTGAAGTCACATTTGAACCCAGGACCTCCCCTCTCTAGGCCTGGCTCTAAATCCACTGAGCTACTTAGTGACCACTTGTTTTGTTTTGACTAGCCCATAAGACATTTACCCAACCCTTCCCATGCTTACTGGGGCAAGAGGGATGCATCATCCGATTACTAAGAGAATCAGCAGCCTGATATAAGCCATATGCTTAATTTGTATTGATATGTTTTGTAATACTTTCCTTTCCTTTTCCTTAGGCTGACCTTTTTCTCCTGGGCATACTCAATAGATTGATGCTAATTTTCAGAACTACCAGCCTGGGTGTGACTATAAAAGTAAAAACTGATGATTTCTAGAATAAACACCCCAGAAATAGTAGTAATGACAACTGATATTTATATAGCAGTTTAAGGATCACAGAGTGTTTATATATGTTGTCTCATAGAAGCCTCATAATCTCCATTTGAAATGGGTACATAAGAAATGAAGGTGGTAGTATTCATATTTTTAAAGAAGAAACTGAGACTCTTAAGACTTTTCCAGAATCACAGGGCTATTAAGTTTTACAAGCAGGATTTGAAGCCAGGTCTCCTCAACTCCTTATCCAACATGACAGTCACTGTACCATGTGGCTCATCAAGCCTGTTTTATCTTTCATAGTAGTCAACCAGGGACACTAATGTTTTGCTGGTGGAGTTGTGAATTGATGCGACCATTCTGGAAGGCAATTTGGAATTATGCCCAAAGGCTTTAAAAGAATCCATGCCCTTTGATCCAGCAATAGCACTACTAGGTTTGTACCCCAAAGAGATAATAAAAAATGGTTGTACAAAAATATTCATAGCCACACTTCTTGTGGTAGCAAAAAATAGGAAAATGAGGGGGTGTCCCTTGATTGGGGAATGGCTGAACAAACTGTGGCATATTCCATATGTTGGAATACTATTGTGCTATAAAGAATGACGAACTGCTTGATTTCTATATGAACTGGAAAGACCTTCATGAACTGATTGTGGAGTAAAATGAGCAAAACTAGGACTGAAATAGAGTCTGAATATATAGAGACTGAAACATTGTGGAGCAATCAAATGTAATAAACTCTGCTACTAGTAGCAATGCTACTGTGATCCAGGATAATCCCTAAGGGATTTAGGAGAAAGAATGCTATCCACATTGAGAGAAAGAACTGTGGGAGTAGAAATGCAAAAGAAAAACATATGATTTATCACTTGTTTATATGGGTATGTGATTTGGGGCTTAGGTTTTAAAAGATTATCTATTACAAAAATGAATAAAAGGAAATAGGTATTGAGTAATAATACGTGTATAACCCAGTGAAATTGCTTGTCAGCTTTGGGAGTGGGAAGGGAAGAGGAGAGGGAGACAACATCAATCATGTAACATGGGAAAATATTTTAAAATAGATAAATAAAAATAAAAAACCAAACCAGGGAGACTGGATGGTTATTCCAGAGATATATGTAGAGGATTTCTTTTTGAAACATCTTCAAACTTGCAAAGGTTCTTAACCTGGGGCCTGGACACAGATTTCAGAGGGTCATGAACTTGGAGGATGAAAACATTCCATCTTTATTTTAGCTATCCCCTTACAGCATTTCCTCTCATTGTTTAAAATCATTATTTTGATACTGCCAACAGACTGCCAAAGAAGTCTGTGAGATAAAAAAGGTTAAGAACTGTTTTAAATCCAATTTCTGAGATTGACTAGCAAAGTTGTCTTCCTCCCAGTCCAATGTGTGTTCTTTTCATGAAATTATGTAGTCTGTTATTTAATTTCATTTTAGTGACATGGCATTTTGAACATACACACATGCACAGAATAGGTGGCCTTCCCAATTTGGTAGAAGTAACCTGCTTAATCAAAAATGAATTTTCAGACTGGTCACTTTCCTTTTTCTTGCTGGGTATATGATATGTTAGGAGAGTAAAGGCAAGAACTGGAAGTAGGAAAATAAGATGCAAACACAAGAGCAACCCAACCCAAACTTTTTTTATGTTAACTTAAAAAAAGTTTTATTGATGCCTTTTGTTTTTTACATGAGTCATTTCCAGATATATATCTATATATATCTCCACCCACCAGGATTCCTCAATGCAATAACCTTTTTCTTCTCACAAAAAAAGAAGGAAAGCAATTAAGCAAAACCAATTGAATAGTGACCTTGTCTGACATAACATGACCACACCCATAGTTCCTGCCTCTTTAAGGAAAGTAGAGCTATACATTTCTTTTCTCTGAAAGTCACAATACATTGTCAACTCCTAAAACTAGATTTTTGCAGAAGAAATGAACTAATGCCTACAACCATGGGCAACTTCTTAATAATAACCGTAAATTGTCAATAGTAATATTTCATAAATATCATTGTATCATTTCATTTGATCCTCACAACAACCCAAAGAGCTAGTAAGGGTGGTTCTTATTAACTTAATGTGGTAACTAAGGCACACAAAGATGATGAGACTCGCCTGATGTGATGCTGTTAGCAATAGAGCTGGGATTAGAACTCATATATCACCAGATTTGCCCAAAATTACAACAGACTCTAAATTTTGGGATTAGTCCACTAACCCCTCTTTTTACCCCCTAATCTACTAACCCCAAAATACTTTACCACCTCCTGAAACTGAAGTATTAAGAGGTGACAGTCTAGATGCTAACTTAATTATAAGCTTCATGATGGTAAGGATAGTATTTTATATCTCTTGGTTTCACCCACAGGACTTAAAATGGTACTGTACTTGCAATACTTCAATATTTCAATGGATTGGTGATCTCATTGTAGATACTCCTTGCACTATGGTTCAGATGCAGAACAACCTGTGTCTTGTCTTAATTTTCACTTTATGAGAATTTATTTTTTCACCTTTCCTAACCTACCCCCCTACCCCCAGCTTAAAAGAAAAATAAAACTATTATAGCAAATTTCATGCCTTTCTTATTCTGTGCAACAATCTGTGTCCAACACTGGTATTCATGAGAAGCCAAGGGTTCTGGAGAAAGATTCTAAATATGTTTGCAGCCCAACATGCTCAGAGCCTTCCTTCTTCCAGAACCCCATAACTTCTCATAGATCCCAGTGATGGACACAGTTATCCCTTGCTCTCACTGCGTGACTGAGCCCTCATCCTTATTCTCCCCCCCCACCACTTAAATTTTTAAGTGTTTAATTGCTTTTTAAAATTTCTATATTATAGTCTTTTCCACATTATTCTCCTTCTTTTACCAATGAGCCTTCACTGGTAATAAAGAACTAGAGGGAAGCAGGTGGTGTGGTGGATAGAGCACCAGGCCTAAAGTCAGAAGGACTCATCCTCCTTAGTTCAAATGTGGCCTCAGACACTTACCAGGTATGTGACCCTGGACAAGTCATTTAACCCTATTTGCCTCAGTTTCTTCATCAGTGAAATGAGCTGGAGAAGGAAACCACTTTGGAGGATCTCTTTTGAAACTGCCTTCAAACTTGCATAAGTTCTTAACCTGGGGCAAACCACTTCAATATCTTTGTCAAGAAATCCTTAGATGGGGTCATGAAAAGTCAGGTACTAGCTTGATCACATGGATCAATGGGGATATAATTGGGGAGGTAGACTCTAAGCAATTACCCTAATGCAAATATTAATAATATGGAAATAGGTCTTGATCAATGACATATGTAAAACCCGGTAGAATTGCTCATTGGCTATGGGAAGGGGGTGGGAATAGGGGAGGGAAAGAACATGAATCATGTAACTACGGAAAAATATTCTAAATTAATTAATTAAATAAAAATGTTCAGATATTAAAAAAAGAAAAGTCAGGTACTAGTGAAAAACAAGTGAACCATAGTTATGAAAAAACATCAATTTAAAAAATACATATTCCATAAAATAGACATTAATCAAAAGCAGCCTATTACCACCCACACCCAACAGCCGATACAACATTCCCAACATGCATTTCCTCATCTCTTATCTGGGGTCAAGGTTGATCATTATAATATAATACTTAGCTCATCTTTTTTTCCATTCATATTTCTCTTCTTTCTGTTGACATCCTACAGAAATTCTCATAGGTAATATGTTGCAGCCTAACCACATTTTCCATGCATCTCTTCATTGCCCTTTGAGGATTGTAATGACATAAAAGATGCACCTCAGAAAGACTAGAATAAAAATGGGAATGGATCTGTTTGTAAAAAATATAGCTGCACTTTTTGTGATGGCAAAAAAATTGGAAACTAAAAAGATGTCCTTTGATTGGGGAAAAAGAAAATTGTGGTAGATGATGGTGATAGAATACTATTGTGCTATAAGAAATGATGTACAGAATGATTTTGGAAAGACCTGTAAGAACTGATGTGGAGTGAAATAAGCACAACCAGGAGAACATTATACACAGTAAATGAAACATTGTGGGATGATCAAATATAATAGACTTTACTACTAATGATCCAGGACAATTCTGAGGGACTTAATGAAGAAGAATGCTATCTTTCTACTTTCAGAGAAAGAACTGTTGGAGTAGAAATGCAGAAGAAAACATATGATTTATCACTTGCTTATTTGGGTATATGATTTGGGGTTTGGGTTTTATAAGATTACTTTCTTACAAAAATGAATATAGAAATAGGTTTTTAGTGATAATATATGTATAATAACCCAGTGGAATTGCTTGTTAACTCTGGGAGAAGGGAAGGCAGAGGGGAGGAAGATAACATGAATCATGTGACCTTGGAAAACATGTGTAAATTCATTACTGGAATAAAATAAAGAAAAAAAATAAAAAAAAAGAAAGACTAGAATATTTATGAGCATCCGGTAAATGCTTCTAGTTGGCTAACCAAGTGTTGAAGAGGAGGCTCTTGGATTGGCTGCAAAGCCATTCAGAAAGACCTGTTGCCTTCAGCTATGGCATCTTTGCCTCAAAGCCCTTGAGTAACCTTAACAATGAAATGAGTAGCATCCCTTATCATGTGAGTACCTCCTCTAAGACTTTAAATTTGCAGTCAGCACAGTGTCAGTGCCCCAAGGATCAAGGAACAACCTTTGGGAATGACTTTTGGGACTCATGCTCAGAAATTGCTGAGATTCTTGCAGTCATACCACATCTGAACATAAACTTAGTAGGACCAAAGCTATGTCGAAACTGAGCTAAATTCTGTACCTCCTCCCTCAGAGGCTGTGCTGCTGTAGGGAGAGTTATGCCCCATGGTGTTGGGGGAAATGTTTGTATATTTTTTCTTGCTTTATATTTGAAATAAATGTCACTTTGTAAAAGCCAATCATTAAATACTTAAAAGGAACTGGATGCCAGTTAGTGACCACAAAAAAATAAAGGGAAGAGCCTGGGGGACTTTGAGACACTGTATAGAAAAGAGATACTTCAACTTCTGTGGGTCCCCTACAATCCTGAGGGGGAGATGTAGCAACCTGGTCTGGAGAAAGTGGGGCCAGAGCATGCCTATTACAAAGGATTAATAGACAATCCACAAACATTTATTAGGCACTTAATGCCAAGCCCTTAAGGATGTAAAAAAAGGCAAAATCTGTGTCTTCTCAAGTAAGATATGTTGAAATGGGGAAGAAAACACATAAATAACTAGGTGCTCTTCCTGCAGGTTATCTTTTCTAGGAAGCATTCTGCTATGATGAGGGGCTCCTCCTGAAGTATAGATAGCATCCTCCAAAGACCTAGCAGCTTTCAACCTCTTGAACTTGGAAGATTTCCTGGAAGACTGCGGTGTCCATCTTAGCCTCACTAGTCAGACGCCTGTGCTCAGGAAAGAAACACAAACAGAAGCAGCAGTTAAGGATCTGGAATCAATTCTCAAGCGCCCCTAAGCTAGCACACACGTGTGGGGAAGTCCGCATCATTTCAGCAGTTTGCTATTTCTACCATCAGGAAGAGGTTTGAAGAGTTCTGCAGTGCGAACAGGAAGAGAGAGGACAGAGGGTAGATCTTTTAAAGGTCAGGATCGGTTGCTTTTCCTTCTCAGTGGCCAATAAAAGGATTGCTTTATTATCTCAAATTAAAAAAGCAGTGAGGCACACATGGCCTTCGAAGCTGGCTAGGTAGTTCCCACCCCAGAATGGCCTCTCTGGGTTCATTCCCACATCCACTCTATGAGGTACAATTCCTGTTATTTCTAGGATCCTTCTGAAGGCCCAGCTCCAATTCCAGATCTTCAGGAAAGTTTTCCAAAGCCAAAGGTTTTATACGCCCAAGCTTGACACAGTCTCTCTTACCTAAGAACTATAGCAATTAGTATCTGTATCACTTATTTGGCAATGACTCAAGGCCTGCCTTTTAACAGTTGTCATCTCTGTCTACTGTAATCTTTTTTTTTTTTTAATCCTTACCTTTTATCTTAGAATTGAAACTAAGAATTGGTTTCAAGGCAGAAGAGCAGTAAGAGTTAAGCAACTGGGATTAAGTGACTTGCCCAGAATCACACAGCTTAGAAGTGACTGAGGCCACATTTGAACTCAGAAAGATGAGTTTTCCTGACTCCAGGCCTAGCACGCAATCCACTGAGCCACCTAACTATCCTTTTCTGTTGTAATGAAAAATGAATGAAAATGAAATGAAATGAAAATGAAAATTTATAAATAAATAAATGAAAAACTCTGAAAGTCAATTTTCTTTCATCATCATAACATTTAGATTGTGCCTACTATTTTCCTCACACTACTTTACAAATATCATCTCATTTGACTCTCAACCAACTCTGGGGGATAGGTGCTATTATTATTATCCTCATTTATATTTGAGGAAATTGAGGCAGACAAAGGTTAAATGATTTGACCAGGATAACACAGTTAATAAATATTTGAGGCCAAATTTGAAGTCACTCCTTTCCGACTCCAGACCCAGCCCTCTAGCCACTGTACTACCTGCAACTGCCTCAAATTTTTCCACCTTCAAGCATCATCTCCTTTATATGTAATATCCTCCTTTTTCAGTTCTGTTTGACAGAAACTTTATCTTCTTTCAAGGTTTAGACTTAGGTTCCATCTCCTTCATGAAGCCTTCTCTGATCCCTGTAGTTGCTAGTGCTCTTTTCCTCCTTAAATCAGTGGTCATCAGAAAGGTAGTGTAGGGACAGCTAGGTGATTCAGTGGATAGGAAGCCAGGTCTGGAGATGGGAGGTCCTAGGTTCAAATATGACTTCATACACTTCCTAGTTGTGTGACCCTAGGAAAATCACTTAACTCCAGTTGGCTAACCCATACTTTTCTACTGCCTTGGAACCAAAACTTAGTATTCATTCTAAAGCAGAAGGCAAGAGCCTTTTAAAAGAAAGGAAGGAAGGAAGGAAGGAAGGAAGGAAGGAAGGAAGGAAGGAAGGAAGGAAGGAAGGA
>NC_058131.1:575583806-575633150 GCF_016433145.1 Gracilinanus agilis
TCTCTCTCTCTCTCTCTCTCTCTCTCTCTCTCTCTCTCTCTCTCTCTCTCTCTCTCTCTCCCCCTCTTCTCTTCTCCCTTCGCCCCCCTGGACCATTTTGTGGAAAAAAGAAAATGGAGCAATAAAGAAAGGCTGAATTTAAATCTCAAAATTGCCATGTTTAATTCTCCATCATTTGCTTCCTTTTGTTTTTTGTTTTGTTTTCCTTTTGCTTCCTCATTTTTTTAATTTTAATTTTTTTAAACCCTTACCTTCTATCTTGGAATCAGTACTATGTATTGGTAGAGTGGTAGGGGCTAGACAAGGGGGTTATTGTGAGCCCCTCATCACAGCAGAATGCTTCCTAGAAAAGGTAACCTGTAGGAATAGTACCTAGTTATTTATGTGTTTTCTCTCCCATTACAACATATTTTGCTTGAAAAGGGTCAGATTTTGCCTTTCTTTACATCCTTAAGGGCTTGGCATTAAGTGCTTAATAAATGTTTGTTAAGGGTCACACAGCTAAGAAGTGTCTGAGATAAGATTTGAACCCCAAAATTGAGAACTCCTGTCTCTGGGTCTGACTCTCAATCCAGTGAGCCACCTAGCTGCCCCCATTCCTTTTGTTTCTAATGGAACTTTGGTTAAATTTATGAAAATATAAGAATGGCAAGCAGAGAGTAACTTATTCTAATTTATACTTTTTTAAAAGAACCCTTATTTTTTGTCTTAGAATTAACACTGATACTCAGTATTGGTTCCAAGGCAGAAAATGATAAGGACTAGGCAAATGGGCTTAAGCAGCTTGCCCTGGGTCACACAGCAAGGAAGTGTCTTAAGTCAGATTTGAACATAGGACCTCTGATCTCTAGGCCTGGAGCTCTATCCATGGAGCTACCGAGCTAACCCCAATCATATGCTTTTGCTTTCATATATCTCAGCAGTTGAGTCTCGTACTGATGACCAGAAGTTTTTATTGACTCATTTTTTATCTTTAATAAGATAGTTGGAATAAAGTGAGATTTCATTTTCTAGACAATCATCATCTAATCAGAGTACTGATCTCTTTGCTTGAAACTATACTATATGTAGTATAATATACAATACTTTGTTCTATACTACTTATTGGTCTCTTTGTTTCAAAAATAGCGATGGCTAGCCAGGGCACCTTAGATCCACTTTCAACTAAATTGTCATCAATGTTCTCTCCATGTTTAGTTCTGCATCTTCTTAACTGATATTAAAGAGGAGACTTGACATTCCTCAAGTATGGACAAGTTTCATGAGAACATTTAGGACTTAACTTCAGATTAGATGAAAATAAAATCAGTAAAAAAGAATTAGAACAGGGAATTTCTGACTCCTTTACTTCAGGGGATTTATTTGAATCCTTTTTTCTGAGTTTCAAAGCTCAGCAACATTTCAGATAGTGCCACAGTAATAATGTAGGTATTAAATATAACAATACTGTATACATAGTAATAGCTGGCATTTATATAGTATTTTAAAGTTTGCAAAACACTTTACAAATATCTCATTTTTGTTCTCAAAATGTCCCTGGTAGGTAGGTACTGTTATCCCCATTTTACAGATGAGGAAATAGGAGCAGAAGTTAAGTGACTTGCCCAGGACTACTCTACAGTAAACATCCGAGGCCAGATATTAATCCAGTTCTTCCTCATTCTAGGTCAATGGTATGTGGAGCCAGGTTGATGAGAACCCAATTGTTAAATTAGCAATGTAAGCAATTACAGTTGGAAAAACAGTAAATGCTACAAATGTGGCTTGATTTTTATTAATTGTCTAGGCTTAAGAAAGTGATAGGGGAAATGTTAATATTGAATATTAAAATTAAAACTGTGTCCTATCTACTTGGTTTTATTTTTTTCTCCTCAGAAAGTTGATTTTTAACCTGGAAAGATACAAACTGATGCAAAGTGAAGTGAGCAGAACCAGGAGAATACTAACCACAGTAACAGCAATATTGTATAATAACCAACTGAATGACTTCCTGCTATTCTCAGTTATACATTGGTCCAAGACAATCCCAAAGGACTCATGATGAAAAATGCCACCTACCTCCAGAGAAAGAACTAATGGAGTCTGAACATAGACCAAAACATACTATTTACTATTCTCTCTCTCTCTCTCTCTCTCTCTCTCTCTCTGTCTTTGTCTCTTTCTTTTTTGAGTTTTCTTCTACGAAATGACTAACATGAAAATATATTTTACATGATTATACATGTATAACCTATATCAAATTGCTTACCATTTCAGGGAGAAGAAAAGGGAGGGAGGGAGAGAATTTGAAACTCAAAAAAAATTTTTAAATGAATGTTAAAAATTATTCTTATATGTAATTGGAGGAAATAATTTTTTCACAAAAAAATGAAAGCTGGTTTTTATTTATTTTTTCTTTATGTATTTCTTTAAAAAATTTTAAATTTTGAATATTTTCCCGTAGTTACATGTTTCATGTTCTTTCCCTCTCCCCCAAGTCCCCCCAAACACTTAATCGATGCACAATTCCACTGGGTTGAAAGCTGGTTTTTATTTATTTTCTTTATGTATTTCTTTTCAACATTTTTTATTTTGAATATTTTCCCGTAGTTACATGTTTCATGTTCTTTCCCTCTCCCCCAAGCCCCCCCAAACCCTTAACCGATGCACAATTCCACTGGGTTGAAAGCTGGTTTTTAAATTTTACCCATACACCTTTCCTCCAGAACCAACCAATACTCTTATCTACTGTACCACTTAACTCACATGTAAAGTAATAAATATAGGCACTTATATAGAGCATGAATATTTGTAAAGCATCATATATACTATATTTCATTAGTTGGATCCCTTGAGTAAGCTATTACAGTTATTATTGTCCCCATTTATAGAGGAGGCAACCAAGACCTCAGTCTGTTTTGTCACTTACAAATGTGGTTCTAGAGATGGACTTCAAACCCAGATATTTCCTGAAACGATATCCAGTGCATGTCCTCCTGCCCCGTGTTGTCATTTAGATTTTTATAGCATTTTAAAGTTAGATGCTTCACTCTAGCATCTTCAGGCAAAGAGAGGTTCCACATCAATGAATTTTCTAGAGGCAAAGCTTATGTCTTCAAGTGCCAACATCTGTTCAAAAATGTATCTATCCATTGCGACAGTAAAGGTTCCTAAAATTTAGGATACACTTCTATGCCTTCTTACAAAGACACATTGAAACTAATTTAACCTTCATGGTTCAGGGTCATCATAATGAATACCCATTATTGTACTGTGATCTTGTCAGGAGGCATTGCCTTATGTAGGACTGTTTGCCCCTCCATTGTCATCTTAGATGGCTTTCTAAGCTCTTGTGCCTTCTTTTTTTTAATGGAGACTGCCAGTTATCCCTTTACCTATCCCCAATGGCTTTCTACTCTACTGCAACAATTAGGTTCTATGAATTTTTATAGCCATCTTCTTCTTGTAAAAAGGCTACGATAAAGCTGCTTCTCACTTGCCAAGGACTCATTAGATTTGTGTTTATAAGAATAAAGAGACTTGAAGTAGGCTTAGGGCTCAAGAAACTCTCCTGTGAGTAGACTCTATCTATTTTGGCCACTTAAGGAGCCTCTTATTTTTTTTTTCTTATTAGTTAGTTGTCCATTGTGTTTTGAATAGCTGAGTTTTGTTAGACAGGTGACCTTCAGAGAGAAGTGGTTCAGGTTTAAAGCCTATGCTTTTCGATGTATGATGAGAAGGCTAGATGAACGGACACAAAGCTAAGTAAGCAGAAGCATGAAAACAATATTCCCAATAACTAAAACAATGAAAATGGAAAGGACAATGATAATAGTTAATCAGCAGACATATTTATTAGCTCCTGTTATGTGGTGGGTACTGGGGATACAGATATAACAAGAAAACAATAACTTTTCCTAAGGAACAAAATAAAAAAACCCCAAATGGAATACTTAGAAGTTGTAATGGAGAGGAGAAGGAAATAGAAATTATTAAGTAACCACAATGTGCCAGGCTCTATGCTAAACACTTAATAAATATTATCTCAATAATTTGGCTCCAAAGAAGGAATGAGAAAACCTCTTCTCACAACTCCTTGGCAGAAGTGGGGAGACTACGGGTATGGGACTCTTTTTCTTTCTTTTCCGTGTTGTCAGAGGAGATGGGCACTCTGAAAGGGTAGAGTGAGGGACACATTGAGAAATATAGGTAACATGAAAACAAAAGATATCAATAAATTGATTTAAATTTTTTTTTAAAGAATAAGTATAAGAAGTGGCTGGATATTTTTCTGAGGAAGATAATGACATGAACAAAGGTATGGAAGTGGGAGAGTACAAAGTATGTTCAGGGGAACAAAGAGTTAAGAGGTTTTAAAAAATTCATCTATCTTATACAATTAACTGGGCTGTTTAATTTATTCTAATTACAAGATTTTCACATTCTCACATGGGCATTGAGCCAAAAGTTACCCAGAATGGCTGTTAATCCTTTTGCACATGAATATGTAAATTTTTATATCCTCATTGGCAATTATTCAAGAGGCATCCAAATGTGCCTATTATGTGTATATATGCATAGATAGAGAAATACATATATAATATATACATGTATATGAATACATATATACACGTGCATATACATATTACACATCCAACATACATTTGTATATCTAGAATTATCACACACAGCAGCCTAGATTCATCACCTACTTATTAGTGAATAACACCATAGATTAGTGGTTTCTTATCTACAGTGGTTTCCAGTCGAAGGGATGCATTTTATGGGCCCATAAAACACTGTTGTAAGGCTCTGCCCCTTTACTTCTCAATCTCCTTTGTTCTGACTTAGTTTTAGCCAAAGCTTCAGGCAAGAAAAAAAGACTGAATAGAATAATAGAGAGGAAAAATCAGAGAGACTCATTTATTATTGAAAATTCACTGAATTTCCAAGAAAAGCATAGTTTTAAGAGTAATTAAAGTATGTATTTGATTTAAAAAGAGCTATTATTTTTAGAAAATCTAATGTTAAGAAACAAAGTTTCTTGAACTAAATATAGTGCAAGTCTCATTTCAGAGACAGCATGGCATGGATGAAAGGGTTCTGGATCTGGGGTCTAGAGCTCAGGATTTACTACTTTTCTGTTGTGCTTGCTGACCAGTGATTATGAGTAAGTCACTTGGCAATAATAGCTAGCATTTATATAGTGTTTTAAGGTTTACAAAACATTTTACATATATTATCTCATTTGTTTTGCACAAGGTGAAGTAGGAACTGAGGCTGAAAGATAAAAAAAATAACTTGTTTAGAGTCACATAGCTAGTAAAGAACTTAGCAAAATTTGAACTCAGAACTTTAAAACTCCAGGTCCAACATTCTAATCACGCTATTTAGTATCTTAAGTGGAGGTAGTTGGGTGGGTTAGTATAGAGCACTGGACCTGGAGTCAGAGTGACCTGAATTTAAATTCTACCTTAGATATTTACTAGTTGTATGACCCTAGGAGAGTCATTTGACCTCTATTTGCCTTAATCCATTGAAGAAGGAAATAGCAAACCACTCCAATACTTCTGCCAAGGAAACCCCACATGGGGTCATGAAGAGAAGGACATAACAGAAAAATGATAGTGTCTTAGAGAACCATTTTACTTGTCTGTTAAATGGAAATAAGACTCATACCCTACAGTGCTATTTGAAAACCTGAAAACTTACAAATGTGAGTTTATATTGTGAGAATTTACTATTCTAAAGCCTATTATTTTGAGGTTGCTATTCAACCTGACTTTCTGTTTAAGAAAAAGGCCTGAAGCTCATCTATATAATGGAGACACATGTGCACTCTGGGAAGATACCAGAAGCCTCCTGCCTCCCTGGCACCTGGAAGATGCCTGCCTCTGGTTCCGTATGTCTCCTGGCATCAGGAAGCCAAGCTTCTGACCTGGACTAATGTCAAGTCTGACTAACCAGAAGGTCTGAAAGAAATGATGTCACAGGAGATTTAAGTTTCAGGTCCAGAAAGGCCTAGCCCTCTTTTGCACTAGAATCATGGAGAGACAAAGCAGCTAGGAAAGTGCCAGTGGGTGGGTTCTGGCAAGGGGAGCCCTAGAGTGCCTGAGGTATAGCTGAGAAGCTGGCATAGTCAGTAGGGGAAGGAGGCTTGCAAAGGGAACAGCTGAGCACATGAGGCTAATGCCTTTTCTTTCTCTGACCCACTTTGTATTATTTAATAAACAATTATAAATTAAGATGCAGTCTCCAGAGAATTTTAATCTTAACAATATTTATGACAAGGTTCATCATCATATAAGTTTGGGTGAGATTGGTTATTGGTTGTTGCCCTTTGTATTAGAAGATCAGATGGCATTACTGGTGATATTTTTTGACTTGAACACAAATCAGATTTAAAAGAGACAGAGTTGTACAGAATCATCGACCTCACCCTCTCTTCTAGAGTCATCCAAATTCAGGGGTAGGACAAAAAAGTCAAGATAACTGGTGATGACCTGGGATGCAAAATAATAATTGTGGAGGACTTTAATTTTTCCCTCTTAGAACTAGATAAATCCAACCAAAGAGAAATAATAAAGAAGTTAAGGAGATGAATAGAACTTTAGATAAGTTAAACATAATAGCCCCCACACACCCACATTAGGTTAGTATTGGACTTAAGCCTGAGCATACACATAATCCAAATATAGTTTCTGGTAAGACAATAATAGTTTAGAGAGCATAAATATTCTGCAAAAGTCTTACTTTAACACTCTTCATATTATGGAGGTAATCCTGCATTCCTGAGGAATTATGACTTTATATGAAAAAAAACACAAAATCAAGAGAAAAAAGTATTCAAGTAAAATGCCCAAAGGGAATTCAAAAGCAGAGAACATTAATGTTAGCCCACATATATAATTGAAATGTTTTTACAAATTGTAAACAATGTGGTTTGTGGTTTTGCACATAATTTTTTATGCAGTTGCTTAGTTAAATGTTTTTTGGTGGGGATGGTGGTTATTAAACATGTTTTAAAAAAAAGAAGAAAATACTAGCAGTACTAGGAGGTAACCCCCTGTGCTAGAGACTGAACTTGACCCTTCTCTTCAGGCACTGATGAGCTGCACTGTCTGGCATTTGGATAGGAAGCCCCATCCTGCTCCTTACAGCCAGAATGCCACTGGCTGCTGTGATTGCACTATTTGTATTAATCAACTCTTCCTCTCTATCTAGTGTTTTATTTACTTTCTTTTTCTTTTTACTTTACTTTTCTTTTTTTAACTTTCCATTAAAAGAATTAAAACTTTAGTGAGCTACCTTGCCTATGTGATCATTTGAAGAGTGTTGGAGTTGGGATGGGGAGGTAAAGCTGATCTGAAATAAATGCAACAAACTCATGTTGGGCTGTTAGGGAAATAGCCCTAGTGCTAAAGAAGCTGGGCTAAAAGGTGATCTGGGAAAGGAAACGAGTCTGGATTCAGAACAATAAAGTTTTTTCTTAACCCTTACTTTCTGTCTTAGAATTAATACTAAGTATCAGTTCCAAGACAGAACAGTGGCAAGGGCTAGGCAGTTGGGGTTAAGTGACTTGCCCAGGGTCACACAACTAGTAAGTGTTTGAGGCCTTTCTGATGAGTCTTTCTGATGCCAGGGCCAATGAACAAAGTATCTGTTAAGCTCTTCATTGTATTTAATCTTTGAGTATTTATTACTGATTACTAATAAATTCCTTAAAGACAAGGACTTTATTTTTATTTGTTTTTATCCTTTAAGGCAGTGTTGGTGAACCTATGAGATATGTACCAGAGGGGGCTGCTCCAATTCCCCCTCCCCACAATGCCTGAGGACATTAGCAGCCTAATGGGAGCCTTTTCTCCTTCCCCTATCTGGAGTAAGGGGACAGTTCTCATGTAGCATGAGGGTGCAGTTTGGGCACTCAGTCTCTAAAAGGTTTGCCATTACTGCTTTAGGGTCTTAGAAGCAGCTATGGAGGAGTGGGAAAATGTAGGGTTCCTGGTGAACAAATTCAGAGTCATCCTAAGCAAGTCACTTTAACTATTATGTGCTTTAGGCAGCTTCCCAAGATTTATTTACCAAGTCTTGGAAAGGCTGTTGATCTGCATTGGAGGGGGAATTCTAACAACTTATAGTTATTCATCCTGTGAATTCAGAGATCTTTTTTATAGTCTTATATCCCAGTGCCTCGAACCCAGAAGGCTCTTAAGTAAAGTGTTTTTAACTGAGCCAAATTAAAATGGAGGAGTCCTTTGATGTCCAGGTCCTGGAATGAAGCCTGTAGTTTTCCAATTTCAGATCTTCATAAAACAGATTGAGAAGGGATATGGAGAGGCAGGTAAGGGCTAGATTCCAAACTGTAGGCAGGTGAATTGTTTCTTTCAAGACTCACAGAAGAAATGGAGGGTCAGGAGAAGCAAAATGTTACTAATCAACATTTAGTTAGGGTAATTCCATCTCCCTAGAATTTCTTCATGTTTTAAGTGCCTGGAACACTTCCATGTATCTAAGTGAGTGGGCATAGTAAATGTCAGCTGGGGAAGATGATGCATTTGGGTAATCAAGCTACATATGGCCATTCCAGCTGTAGTCTTTAAAATACCATTGGGGCAGCACATTATGTTACTTATCCCCTAGTAACAACCATATCAAGCTGAAAATATGTTTTAGAATAAAATTGACTTGTATTTTATTCAAATCAAATGTGTGACTGTAGTGGGGGTTAGCTTTTGGGGGTTGGGGCAAGGTAGGGTGATAGATGTGGTGGCTTATATATTTTGGCATCCCATGTACACGCAGACCAGAAGGTTAAACTGAATGCTTTCATTTTTAAAAAATTCATAATTTAAAAAACTATTATTAAATGCCAACACAACCAGCTAGACTGGTTTAGTAAGTATTTACATTTAGATAAATTAATTTCAACATATAAAATATCACTCTGACCCTCTTCTTGTCATCTGCCTTACCAACCAATGGGTTCTCTGTCTTGATTGGTGGACTCATTCTTATAGCCCATTACATCTATATGACCCTAGCCCAGTCCAGAGCACACTTTCTCACCCTAGATCATTCCATCTGTTCAGCCCTTTCCTCTGATTGGGAAGTTCCTCCTAGAACCTCCATTTTAAGGAAGCCAGCCCTGTTCACTCCTTCCTGCCTCTCAGGACTCAGCTTCAGTCTTTCTAGAATCCTTTCTCCACCATCTCCTGGAGTAGGTGCCTCTTTACAGCCTCCTTCTCCTCTCAGCTAAGTGATACCATGAATAAAGTGCCCAGCCTGGAATTAGGAAGAGCTGAGTTCAAATCTGACCTCAGACACTAGCCGTTTGACTATGAGCAAGTTACTTAAACTCGGTCCCACTTCCCTCATCTGTAAAATGGAGAAAATAAGGGCCCCTACCTTCCAAGGTGGTTGTAAGGATCAAGTGAGATAATAAATGTAATGTGCTTGGTGTTTGGCATATGGTAAGCAAGACAGAAATGTTAGCTAGTCTTGTTTTCAGCTTTCTTTTGTGTGTTATCTTCTCTCATTAGGACATAAGCTTCTTGAAGGCAATACCTTTCTTTTTGCTTGTATTTGTTTTTCCATTGATCAGCCCAATAATAGCTATTGATAACTAACATTTATAAGTACCTGCTATGTGCCAGGAACTGTTGAGTGCTTTACAACAATTATTTTTTCTTTTGTTCCTCACAACTCTGGGAGGAGGTAGGTACTATTATTATCTGCCCCTAACAGATGAGAAATCTGAGGTAAACAATGGTTAAGTGACTTGCCCAGGGTCACACAGGTAGTAAATGTCTGCAGTCAGATTTAAACTTAGGTCTTCCTCATTCCAGGCCCAGCACTCTATTGCACCACCTAGCTGCCCTGGCATACTGCCTGTTATAAAGTAAGTACTTAATAAAAGCTTGTTGACTTGACTTCACCATGCTTTCATGCTAGCCATCTTCTCACCATCCTACTTATAAATCATAACAAAACTCCTAAAACTTTTCTACCACTTACTCTGGGAACCATAATTATTCCCCAGCCTCCATTCTTCTATATATCTGTTGTTGGCAACTAGGTGGCTCAGTGGATAAAACACTTGTCTTGAAATTGGGAAGATTCTTCTTCCTGAGTTCAAATCTGGTCTCACTTACTACTTGTGACTCTAGGCAAGTCACTTAAATCTGTTTACCTCAGTTTCTTCATTTATAAAATAAACTGGAGAAGGAAATGGCAAACCACTCCAGGATCTTTGCCAAGAAAACTCCAAATGAGTTCAGGAAGAATCAGACAGACTGAAAATGACTAAACAACAACAAAGAATTTAATGATTTACCTCCCCTTATTAAAATATAATGACCTTGAGATAGTTTCACTTTTAAATTTGCATCCCCAGTGCTTAGCAAATGGCTGGGCATATAGTAAATGTTTAATAAATGTTTTTTCATGCATCATTTATTCACAACAACTTCTCAATCATTCCCTCTTAAGTCTTTATCAAGATTCCTTGTCCATTCATTGTCATGGACTCTTCCTCCTGAGTCTTTTGTTTTTATCCCAGTCTTCCTCTTTTACTTTGTCTCCTTTCAGAAAGATTCTTCCAGATTTCTTTGTTTTCCTCTTCTCCTTCATAGGATTTTACATTACATCAATGAACTCCCCTGTTGCTGGCCATTTATGTTTACAGTTGTTGTTTTTTTTTTAATTTTATATAATGCTACAGTGAAAATCTTGGCACAGGTAACCCTGTTTATTGTTCTTGATAATTCTTTCACTGTACATTCCCAATAATAGAATTATTGAGTTAAACGATATGCTTGTTTTTGTTTTCTTTTTATAACTGTTAATGCTTAGAACCATATATCTAGGGGCCACATAGGCTAACCTCCTCCTTTTGTAGGTAAGGAAATTGAGCCCAAAGAGGCTTAGGAGTGGCTTGCCCAAGGTCATACAGGTAGTAATTTGAATTTGGACTTGGGTCCCATGACTTTGAGTTCTCTACTCTTTCTCTTGCACTGACCCACAATATTTTTGGGTCTCATTTTCTTCGGTCCAAAAGATTTAGATTTGGAAGAGACTCTAATTCACTGCCTTCACTTGACAGATAAGCAGCCTAAGACTCATAACAGAATTAATTTGTATGAGTTTCCATAGGCACTAAGTGGCCAAGCCAGGAGTTGAACTTATATTTTCTAACTCCAAATCCAGTGATCTTTTTTCGACTCATAATTTTAATATTAGAATTGTACATGGGGGGGGAAAGAGTTATCTCAAAGAGGATAAACATTTTTATTATCTAACTATGTAATTATTTATTATTTAATCCTTCTGTATTCTCTATTTTCTTTTAAAGATAATTGTTCCATATGTTAAAACCAGTGGAAATATGCATCAGCCATGGTGGGGGGGAGAAAGGGTGGGTGGGGTGAAGGGGAAAGTAAGAGCATGAATTATGTAACCATGTTAACTTTTCTAAAAAATAAATATTAATATTAAAAAAACACATGACCACGTCAGAAAAAAAAGATAATTGTTCTAGTTCTAGAGATGGGAGGTCCTAGATTTAAATCTGGCCTTAGACACTTCTTAGCTGTGTGACCCTGGGTAAGTCACTTAACCTCCATTGCCTAGCCCTTACTGCTCTTCTGCCTTAGAACCAATATATAGTATTAATTCTAAGATGGAAGGTAAGGGTTAAAAAAATAAAACAAAGATAATTGTTCTGTGTTGGAGCTATGCCCAAAAGATCATAAAACTGTGCATATCCTTTGACCGAGCAATATCACTACTAGGTATGTATTGCAAAGAGATCATAGATAAGGGAAAAGAACCTATGTGTACAAAAATATTTATAGCACCTCTCTTTGTGGGGGCAAAAAATTGGAAACAGAAGGGATGTACATTAATTGGAGAATGACTAGACAAGTTGTGGTATATGATTATAATGGAATGCTATTGTGCTGAGAGAAATGAAAAACCTGGAAAGACTTGTATGAACTGATGCAAAGTGAAATTAGCAGAACCAGGAGAACATTGATACAGTGATGAAAATATTGTAGAGTGATCAACAGTGAAGATCTCAACTATTTATCAGCAATGCAAGGACCTAAGTCAACCCCAAGGGACTCATGATGAAAAGTGTTATCTGCAGCCATAGAAGGAACTGTCAGAGTATGAATGAGAATTGAACCATACTATTTCTTACCTCATTTCCTTCAAGAGTTTTTTCTTACATTTGCAATATAGGTCTTCTTTCACCATATGAGGAATAGGGAAATTCATATAACATGACAACAGTGGAATAACCCTACATCGGATTGTTTGTTACCTGGAGAGGGTGGGAGAGAATTTGTATTGCAAAGTGTCAGAAAGCAATTGTTAAAAAATTGTTTTTACATGTAATTTAAAAAAAGGAATGAATTGATGAAAAAATATAATTGCTCTAGATTGGAATTCATTTTACTTAATGGTCTAACTTAATTGTCATTAAAAAATGAACATAATGTTGTAAATAAATGTGTGACTAATATAGCTACCACACAGACAATTTTTGAGAGTCTAGCTCCAAGATCAGAGACTACAAGGGACCAAACTTATAAGTCATAGGAAGCTCAACCTCCTAAAAGGTTTTGTTAATTCAATATAGAATATATACTGAGGCATTCTTATGATATTCTAAAACACCATAGCTGGTGTTTTATATAAATAAGTACTATTGATATTTGTTATATCACTCAGGTTCTATTCTCCATATACCTTTGCTGTGCTGACTGATTTAGTTTGGATGTATTTGCCAATAGATTGTTAGTTCCTTGAAGGAAGTATTTTTTTTCTAAATCTTTGAATTTCCAGTACCTGGCACATTGGTAGATTTAGAGTTAGAGGAATGTTAGAAAAAATCTATACCAGGGGGTAGCTGGGTGGCTCAGTAGATTGAGAGTCAGGCCCAGAGACCAGAGGTCCTGGGTTCAAATCTGGCCTCAGATAGTTCCTAGCTATGTGACCCTAGGCAAGTCACTTAACCCCCATTGCCTAGCTCTTACTTCTACTGCCTTGGAACCCATACACAGTATTGATTCTAAGAGTGAAGGTAAGGATTTTAAAAAAGTCTATACCATCCCCACCATTTTATAGATGAGGAAACTGAGGCTGAAAGAATAAAATGTTTGGTGTAAGGTTGCACAGACAGTAAGTGGCAGAGTTTGAATTTGAACCCCAGTCTTCTAACTTTAAATACAGTACTCATTCCACAGCACCACAGAGCAGTTAAATGAATGCTTATGGAATGGAATCAACTATTTAATGACTTTGATCTCTTTCCTCAGCCACACCCTACTGATGAGATTTCTTGTTTGGAAGCATTCAAGTTAGGTCTAGCACCTGCTTATGAATAAACTCCTCTAGGGGTTGTATGAGTGTTCAAGGAGGGCAAGCACCAATGCTACAAGGGATTGATGAGCCCTTTTCAGGGCTGCTTATCCACCTTTGGTTTCCATCTCTCACCCAGATCTCACCTGTACTTCCAAGAAGCTGTAACGTACACAATGGCCACCCCCAGGTAAACTGTCTTAGCAGGTGGGATTAATGAGTTTAAGGGTAACCGGACCTCAAATCCATCAGTGAGTTAGGGGGATGTCTACCTCAAGCATGTGAAGACATCCTCTGGTGGAAGGGGCAGATGAGACTAATTTGTTCCAATGGCCAGGAAGTGACTTGAGAAGCAGGCTCTGTGAAGTTCTTAAGAGTTTGGTCAGATATCAAAGACGCCAAGGTCATCAAGTGCATCCTGGGGATGACCACTCATCCTGACTTTTGTTTTGCCACTAGACTTGGTTGACTCTGAAAAAGAAAGTGAGACTGAAAACTTTGTGAAACTGCCTCACTTAAATGCAATTTATGCTCAAGTCAAAAGACTTCATTCACCATGGAATACTATCGTGCTGTAAGGAATAATGAACAGGATGATTTCAGAAAGAGCTGGAAAGACCTACATGAACTAATGCAGAGTAAAATAAGCAGAACCAGTAAAATATTATACACAGTAACATCAATAGCATGGAATGATCAAATGTGATAGACTTTGCTACTAAGAGCAATGCAATGATCCAGGGCAATTCTTTTTTTTTTTTTTTTAACCCTTACCTTCCGTCTTGCAAGGGTAGGCTGGGGTCACACAGTTGGGAAGTATCTGAGGTCAGATTTGAACCTAGGACCTCCTGTCTCTAGGCCTGGCTCTCAATCCACTGAGCTACCCAGCTGCCCCCTGATCCAGGGCAATTCTGAGGGACTTATTGAAAAAAGAATGCTATCTACCTCCAGAGAAAGAACTGTTGGAGTAGAAATGTAGGAGAAAACATATGGTTTATCACTTGTTTATTTGTGTATATGTTTGGGGGTTTTGGTTTTATAAGATTATTCACTTATAAAAATGAATAATATGGAAATGAGTTTTTTATGATAATACACACATATTACCTAGTGGAATTGTTTGTTAACGCTGGGAGGGGAGGAGGAAAAGGGGAGGGAGGCAACACAAATCATATAACTTTGGAAAATTTATGTAATTTGCTATTGGAATAAAAATGAATATTGGAATAAAATTTAAAAAGACATCACCAGTGATTTCATTTTGGTCCTCTTCGAGTATGAAGAACAATAACCATACCCTTAGCACAGTTCTATGCCCTTGTTCCCTGGGTGGTTCCCCTGAGGATGTGCTTTGATCATCTCTTTTAATCATTACAAGAGGCACTGGAATTTATAGTTACTGCACTTAAAGGAAGCAGGGAGACTACCGACTTCTGCTGCCCAAAAAAAATTATCTGGATGACAGCTTGAACCAAATAATGACAACCTTGCCATTTGTGAAGCCTGTAAAATGTTTGAGACGGGAGTCAAGTTATTGACACAGATAAGGAAATAATCTGAAGGAAAGTACATTAACAGTAACTATGGGGAAAATGAAAGAAGCATCACTGATCTCAGTTTTCCTTTAGTCACTTACTTCTGTGTGATCCTGGGCAAGTCAGGTAACTTTGAACTTCAATTTTTCCTCATTAATAAAATGAGGAGTTTGGATCCACTGGCCATTAAGAGCTCTTTCAGTCCTGAAGCTCTAATTCTATTATCCTTAGCACAGGATAGTCTCCAAGGATAGAGAACAGCTTGGCCTGGAAAAACCATATCCAAAACAGCTAGGCTACTTAGTGTGTGCCTGTACCTTTCCCCTGTCTGGCAACATCAGGTTAGGCTTATCAGACTTCAACATGTCCCCTGTCTGAAGGATAGTCCTGAGATAGGTGGAAAGAAAGATCACATCTGCCTGGTGAAAACCTTTGAGAGATGAAGATTCTAGGATTTCTGCCAAGAAAGCCACATGGAAAAAAAAATCCTTAGTGGGCTTGAAAAATGGGTTTCAGGGGGAGAAAAATGCCTAGCAGGAGAAAAAAGCAATGTGACCTCTACAGAGAAAGGAAACCTTGATAAGTATTTTAATAAATCCTGTCAAATGAGGATTATGACGGCACAGTTTGAGGTCCAGCATGTGTTTGGAATTTTGAACATGGCATATGTTTGATGTTGGTTCTTGGGCTGGACAAAAGACAGTAGCATCATGCACAGTGTGTCACAGTCATCCTGCATATTTTCATTGTTTAACAAGGCTTAGTGGAAAGTGAGTCAGCCTCTCAGTCCAGAAGACCAGGATTCAAAGCCTGGTTGCCTAACCCTAGGAGAATCAACTTACATACTGGCTGCCAGATCTTGGGCAAGACATTGGAGTTCCCAGTGCCCCTCTGCAGGCAATTCTTAAACTCTGATTTATAGAACAGTTCCTTATCTGCATTGATTCAGGAAGTTTCCTCATGGGGAGATTCTTATACTAATGAAATCACAGTTGTTTTTTCTCTTTTGTAAGCAATCTGTATTTTATTTCACAACATGACAAAAAGGGAATAAGACAGACTTTCAGATATGGCTAATATGAGAATTTGTTTCTCTTGGACAGGCATATTTATTATAATTGATTACACATTTATTTTTTAAAACATTTATTAATATTTATTTTTTAGAAAAGTTAACATGGTTACATAATTCATGCTCTTACTTTCCCCTTCACCCCCTGAGCTCCGCCCTCCGCCATGGCTGATGCATATTTCCACTGGTTTTAACATGTGTCATTGATCAAGAGCTATTTCTAAATTGTTGATAGTTGCATTGGTGTGGTAGTTTTGAATCTATATCCCCAATCATGTCCGCCTCAACCCATGTGTTCAAGCAGTTGTTTTTCTTTTGTTTCTACTCCTGTAGTTCTTCCTCTGAATGTGGGTAATGTTCTTTTCTATAAATCCCTCAGAATTGTCCTGGGTCATTGCATTGCTGCTGGTACAGAAGTCCATTACATTCTATTTTACCACAGTGTATCAGTTTCTGTGTACAATGTTCTTCTGGCTCTGCTCCTTTCACTCTGCATCAGTTCCTGGAGGTCTTTCCAGTTCACCTGGAACTCCTCCAGTTTATTATTCCTTTGAGCACAATAGTATTCCATCACCAGCATATACCACAATTTGTTCAGCCATTCCCCAATTGAAGGGCATACCCTCATTTTCCAGTTTTTTTGCCAAAAAGCGTAGTTATAAATATTTTTGTACCAGTCTGTTTATCTAAGATCTCTTTGGGGTACAAACCCAACAATGGTATGGCTGGGTCAAAGGGCGGCATTCTTTTATAGCCCTTTGAGCATAGTTCCAAATTGCCAGCCAGAATGGTTGGATCAGTTCACAACTCCACCAGCAATGCATTAATGTCCCAATTTTGCCACATCCCCTCCAGCATTCATTACTCTCCCCTTCTTTCATTTTAGCCAGTCTTCTAGGTGTGAGGTGATACCTCAGAGTTGTTTTGATTTGCATTTCTCTAATTATTAGAGATTTAGAACACTTTCTCATGTGCTTATGGATACTTTTGATTTCTTTATCTGAAAATTGCCTGTTCATGTCTCTTGCCCATTTATGAATTGGGGAATAGCTTGATTTTTTATACAATTGGTTTAATTCCTTGTATATTTGAGTAATTAGACCCCAGTCAGAGTTTTTTGTTATAAAGATTTTTTCCCAATTTGTTGTTTCCCTTCTGATTTTGGCTACATTGTTTTTGTTTGTACAAAAGCTTTTTAGTTTGATGTAATCAAAATCACTTATTTTACATTTTGTAATTTTCTCTAACTCTTGCTTGGTTTTAAAATCTTTCCTTTCCCAGAGATCTGACAAGTAAACTATTCTATGTTCACTTAACTTATTTATAGTTTCCCTCTTTATATTCAAGTCATTCACCCATTCTGAATTTATCTTGGTGTAGGGTGTGAGATGTTGATCTAGACCTAATCTCTCCCATATTGTTTTCCAAATTTCCCAGCAGTTTTTGTCAAATAGTGGATTTTTGTCCCAAAAGTTGGGCTCTTTGGGTTTATCATAGACAGTCTTGCTGATGTCACTTACCCCAAGTCTATTCCACTGATCCTCCCTTCTGTCTCTTAGCCAGTACCACACCATTTTGATAACTGCTGCTTTATAGTATAGTTTAATATCTGGTACTCCTGGGCCCCCTTCCTTCACATTTTTTTTCATTATTTCCCTTGATATTTTTGATCTTTTGTTATTCCAGATGAACTTTGTTATAGTTTTTCCTAATTCAGTAAAAAAGTTTTTTGGTAGTTTGATAGGTATGGCACTAAATAGATAAATTAATTTGGGTAGAATGGTCATTTTTATTATGTTAGCTTGTCCTACCCATGAGCAATCAATATTTTTCCAATTGTTTAGATCTAGTTGTAATTGTTTGGAAAGTGTTTTGTAGTTGTTTTCATATAATTCCTGTGTTTATTTTGGTAGATAGATTCCTAAGTATTTTATATTGTCCAGGGTGATTTTAAATGGTATTTCTCTTTCTACCTCTTGCTGTTTTAATGTGTTGGAAATATATAGAAATGCTGATGATTTGTGTACATTTATTTTGTATCCTGCAACTTTGCTAAAGTTGGTGATTATTTCTACAAGCTTCTTAGTTGATTCTCTAGGATTTTTTAAGTAGACCATCATATTATCTGCAAAGAGTGATAGCTTAGTCTCCTCATTGCCTATTTTGATACCTTCAATTTCTTTTTCTTCTCTAATTGCTACTGCTAGTGTTTCTAGTACAATGTTAAATAACAGAGGTGATAATGGGCATCCTTGTTTCACTCCTGATCTTATTGGAAAGGCTTCTAATTTATCCCCATTGCATATGATGCTTGTTGATGGTTTTAGGTATATACTGTTTATTATTTTTAGGAAAGGTCCTTCTATTCCTATACTTTTGATTACACATTTATAACAAATTATATCTATTAAATTATTCTTATGTGGCAAAATATATTCTATATTAAAAATGGTAACAAAAAAAGAAATAGTTGTAAAACAAAAAGTAACAACCCCTTTCTTCCTAACAAATAAATAAAATCTAACCCACACCTTTTGACAAAAGATATTTTTAAGTGTATAAAAGAAAAGAAACCCTAAACTTTATAATAAAACAAAAATCCAAGTACAGTATAGTATAAATATTTAAAGGAGGTCTCCCAGGGGCAGCTGGGTGGCTCAGTGGATTGAGAGTCAGGCATAGAGATGGGAGGTCCTGGGTTCAAATCTGATCTCAGACACTTCCTGGGCACTATTGTGTGACCCTGGGCAAGTCACTTAACCCCTATTGCCTAGCCCTTACCACTCTTCTGCCTTGGAGCCAATACATAGTATTGACTCTAAGATGGAAGGTAAGGGTTTTAAAAAGCAATTAAATAATAAAAAATAAAAATAAAGGCAGTCTCCAAACAGATGAGTTAAGTCAGTCTTTTGATTAAGAGGTATTTGAACATATAAAGGATTTATGTCCTTTATCTAGATATTAGAGAATTGTACAATCATTTCTTGAAGGCCAGGGATACTTGGAATACCAGATGGTTTCATTTTTAACTTGTGGTCCAAAGAGAGAGCTGAGCCACACCAGAATAGCAGGCAGCCAAAAGAAATAGTAATGAAGTACCAGCCTAGTGATGATACAACAATTGGGACTTTTTGAAGATGAAGCAAGGAACAAAGATGCCAGTGACCCACCCTCCTACCGCTCACCCCTCAAAAAACATGTTTATTACAATGATGAACACCATAAGGTCCTGGAAAGGTGTGCCACAAAAGTCACTACTGTGGGTCTTCCCTGGCTTGGCAGCACTCACCGACCTTCCTTTTGTTGCTTCTAATTGTTCAGAAATTTTTTATTCTAATGTCAAGCATATTTCTCTTGTCCTTGAAAATGCCTTTTATTTGCAGAATGAATAAAAAAGTCATTTACCCTCTCTGACTCATTAATGTGAAGCTTCCCACATTCTTCCTACTTACCTGATTCTGAAACACATCTCTGATAACACTCCCTTCTGGGGAGAAATCTGTTCCTATTTCCTACACAGCCTCCATATAAGAACCTGAGGCATTTCCTCTCTAGAGGATCAAAGTACCATGCTATATAGGATGCTTTGTAGGATCTTGGATCCTTCTCCATTAGGCAAGTCCTTTCTGTGCAAAGGGGGAGAAAAAGAGTATGTTAGAAAGTAGTTTGTGAAAATGAGAAAATTCAGTCATAGATTTAGAAATGGAAGAGACCATGGAGGTAATCTGGTCTAACCTCTTCATTTTGCAGATCAAAAAATCAAGGCCTGGAATAAAGTAATTTGCCCAAGGCCACATGGGGAATGAAAGAATGAAAAAGCCAGGATTTGAACCCAAGCCCTTTGATTCCTAGGGCTGCATTGTTTCTACTGCATGATAGCTTACTTACTCTGTGTTTCATTATGTGCGCTCTCTCTCTCTCTCTCTCTCTCTCTCTCTCTCTCTCTCTCTCTCTTTCTCTCTCTCTCTCTCTCTCTCTCGATATTAGTATACACATTTGTATATGTAGATGATTATAATGATAACTAACATTTATATATTGAGGCACTTATGGCTCTGTAGCTGTGTATGATGCTCTCTTGGTTCATTTTGCTGTTTATTATCCCATGTAGTTCTTTTAAAATTAACCTGCTCATCATTTCTTACAGTACAGTAATATTCCATCACAATCACATATCATGATTTGTTCAGCCAAATCTGCAATTGATGGGCATCCCCTAAATTTCCAGTTCTTTACCCCCACAAAGATTGCTGCTATAAATATTTTGAAACATAGTTTCTTTTCCTTTTTCCCTGATCTCTTTTGGAAACAGACCTAGCAATGATATTGTTGGGTCTAAAGTATATACACAGTCTTATAACTAACTCTAGTTGTAATTCCAAAATGGTTGGATCAGTTCATAGCTCCTCTGACAGTATATTAGTGTCTCCATTTTTCTCCATCCCCTCCAACATTTGTTGTTTTGCCCCTTTGTCATTTTAGCCAATCTAATGAGTTATGAGATAACTCAAAATTGTTTTGGTTTGCATTTCTTTAATCAGTAGTGATTGAGATCATTTTTTCGTAAACTTTTAGATGGCTTTGATTTCTTCATCAGATAGACTACATTACGAGAGGAAGTATCTATATCTTAACCCAAAAGAAGATTGTAAGAATTTGAGTCATAGTGGCAAATCTGGATGGGGGATAATTTGGGGCAGAGATTTTTTTTACGTGCTTCTCAAATCATAACAGATAGCCAGCTACCTCCTCTACTTATGGATATAGCTTCTTCTTCCTGAGACCCTGGCAAAGTTGTTTATGAATGTATTTTGACATGAGTCAGATGTGAATCTGCCCGAGATAAATCACTTGAGATACTTAAAAATTCTTTCAGCAGCAGAACTGAGAACTGAAATCCAAAGACATTTTAGAAAGATCAAGCCCTGGGGCCCAACTCCCTTTTTCCTCTCTTGAATTCAGAGAGATGAGGATGACAATGAAAAATATAGCATTAGAAATATTGACATTTGGAAATTTCCTTAGGAAAAGAATATTGCATTGATGGATTCCCCAAGCTGCTCAATATTCTCTGATAGGGAAATTCTGTCTCCATGAGAAGAATGGGATATGGAGCGCTTCTCCCCACTGCCAGTGCTAATGCTAAAACAGTAAATATGTGTCAGTATCTCTTAGGAGTATTTTCTTACACCTTACTTGGACTCCTTACCTCGCCTCCTCCCGTACTTATTGATCCAGTGACGGTGGCTGCCTGGCTGTTCCTTAAACAAGATACTGCAGGCATTTTCACTGACTATCCCCCATTCTCCCAGGGGGAGTATGTCCTCCCTTCTCAGCTCTGCCTCCTGGCTTTCCTCTTCCTTCAAGAACTAGTTAGAATTCTTTTTTTTTTTCTCATTCTTATCTTTTTAAACCATTCTCTTCTGTCTTAGAATCAATACTAACCATTGGTTTCAGGGCAGAAGAGCAGTAAGGGCTAGGCATTTGGGGCTAAGTGACTTGTCCAGGTTCAGACAACTAGGAAGTGTCTGAGGTCAAATTTGAACCCAGGACCTCCTATTTCCAGAATTGGCTCTCAATCCACTGAACTACTTAGCTGCTCCTCCTTTCCCAATCTTTTAAAATTCTAGTGTCTTTCCTCTATTTATATCCTATTTATCCTTTATATGTCTTGCTTGTACATAGCTATTTTCCTATTATCTCCCCCTTTAGTTGGGAGGGAGGGTCTTTTACCTTTCTTTGTATCTTCTGGCACATAGTAGGTGCACTAAATAAATGTTTATTGACTGATTGATTAGGAAGACTAGATAAACTGAGAAGGCTGAGATATTTTATATTATATTATATTCATATATTAAATATTGTTTAATATTAAATATTGTTTATATTATATTGTATTATATTATATTATATTATATTATATTATATTATATTATATTATATTATATTATATTATATTAATTTTATATTAAAAGAGACTTCCTGAAATTAAAGCACTGTGGGGAGAACTAGAAGTTGGTTCACCCATTCAGGAAAATTTTTAACTGTATTAGTAAAGTCACTAAATTGTATATACACTTTAACCCAGTAAAATCAGTGCTGGGCATAGATCTCAAGGACATCAAAGGAATAGGGGAAAATATATACAAAAATATTTATAGCAGTACCCTTGGTAGTAGCAAAGAACCAAGTAGGTGCCCATTTTGATTGGGGAAATTATTAAACAAGGTACAGTATGTGAATATCATAGGATATTATTGCACTGAAATAAATGACAATTATGAAGAATCATATGAATAAACTATGGAAGACTTTGATGATGAAGTGATGCAATATGAAATACAGAAAACTAAGACAGCAAAACTAAGACACAATGATTACAATAACATAAAAGAAACTTATATAGAAAAACCTTAACTGTGATCAATACAACAACTGATCTTAATTTCAGAGGACTGGAAAGAAAGCCTACTCTTCTCCTCTTATCATGGAAGTAATAGACAGTAAGTATGGAATCAAACATATGTTGTCAAACATGGAAAATGTATTGATTTTTTTTGCTTAATTGTACTTTTTTTTTACAAGGGAGGATTCTTTTTTAATTTTAAGTTTTAATTTTATTTTTTAAAATATTTTTACATGTTTACATCATTCATTTTCTTTCCCTCCCCTCTTCCTCCCACCCTCCCAGAGTCGACAAGTAATTCCACTGGGTTGTACAAATATTATCACTTGATAACTGTTTCCATATTTTTCATTTTTGCTATGGAGTGATTTTTTTAAAGCCTAAACCCCAAATCACATACCCATATAAACAAGTGATAATTGATGTCATTAGTTTTTCTTTTGCATTTCTACTCCCATATTTCTTTTTTTCAATGTGTTTAGCATTCTTTCTCATAAGTCCTTCAGTAATGTCCTGGATTATTGTATTGCTTCTAGTAGTAAAGTCCATTACATTGGAAAGTTCCACAATGTTTCACTTTGAGTGTACAATGTTCTCTTGTTCTACTCAATTCACTCTGCATCAGTTCTTGGAGGTCCTTCCAGTTCATATAGAAATCCTTCATTTCATCACTCCTTATAGCACAATAGTATTCCATCACCATCAGATACCATTTGTTTAGCCATTCCCCAATCGAGGGACACCCCCTCATTTTCCAATTTTTCCCCATCATTTCATATTTTATTTTTTCACAACAATTATGTATAAAACGATATCCAACATTTTTTAAAAAATTTGAGTCTTGGATTTTTCTTTCCCATGCCCAAGAGATGTTAAGTAATCTAATATAAATTTTGCATATGGAATCATATAAAACATTTTTCCATATTAATCCTTCTGTGGAACTAAACTAGAACAAATAACAAAAATTTAAAAAGTGAAAATTTTTTCCTTAGGTCTGGATTCAAACTTCATCAGTTCTTTCTCTCGAAACAGATAAAAGTTTTTATTGAGTCCTTTGGGATTGTTTTGCATCATTGTATTGTTGTGTTTTTTAACCCTTAACTTCTGTGTATTGGCTCCTAGGTGGAAGAGTGGTAAGGGTGGGCAATGGGGGTCAAGTGACTTGTCCAGGGTCACACAGCTGGGAAATGTCTGAGGCCGGATTTGAACCTAGGATCTCCCTTCTCTAGGCCTGACTCTCAATCCACTGAGCTACCCAGCTGCCCCCTCATCATTGTATTGTTGAGAATAATTGAATTCACAGTTGTTTTGCATACAATATTTCTGTCACAAAATGCAATGGTACTCCTGGTACTGCTGAATTCAGTCTGTCAGTTCTCAAGTCTTTCTAGGTTTTTACTAGCTCCTCTTTCTCTTCATAAATTATTAAAAAAATAGTATTCCATTACAATCATATGCCATCATTTACTCAGTCAATTTACTTACCCAATTGATGAATTCCTCTTACTTTCTAATCCTTTTGTCATCCCAAAAAGAGCAGCTTTAAGTGTTGGTGTTTTTAAAAATACTTATAGGTCCTTTTCCTTTTTGTTTCTTAATGCCCTTTGGACATAGTTCAAAACTGCTCTATCCATTTCACAAGGCCACTCAACAGTTCATTAGTATCTCAGTTTTCCCACATCTCCAACTTTCATCTCTTTCTTTTTCTGTCATAATAGCCAATCTAATAGATGTGGAGTGGTCCCTCAGACTTATAAATAATAGTGATCATCCTCCTCCTGAGGAAAATACATACAAGTTGAGCACATTCATTAAGATTTTCTGAACTGTGAATCCTCTGATATAAAGTAAGAGATGATCTCTGGATGAAAGCCTTCCTAGAGGGAATCCATCTAGAACTGGCCTGATCAGAACACATTTTCTCATACTGAACAAGCTCTGGAATCTCCATTTCAATGTCTTTCTTCTTTCATGATAGTAATAAATATCCTCTCCAAAAGGAATTCTCACCTGGGAATAAGACATAATTGTTCCCTGAAGGCCTTACCACATTCATCATCTTCCTAAAGTTTCTCTCAAGTGTGGATACTCTTATGTTAAATAATCTAAAAATGGTAACTATAAGATCAACCTCACTCATGAAGTTTCTCTCCAGTGAAGATTTTCTGACATGAAGCAACTGTAGAACCTAATCAAATTGATGCCATTCATAAATTTTCTCCCCAGTGTGGATGCTCTGATGCTTAGTAAGATTACTCTTCACTGTGAAAGTTTTTCCACATTGTGCACCTTTATATGGTTTTGCTCCAGTGTCGATTCTCTTATGCCCAGCAAGATGGCCCCTCTTCGTGAAAGTATTTTCACATTGTTTACATTTATAATGCATGGAGTGGCATCTCAAGGTCTGCATCCCTGCTCAAATGAGCAGACAAGAGATTTGTAAGATTTAATTTAATGTCCAATATTCCAGGTAGCATATTTTATAAAGTTTATCTAACAAAATAGAACCACCATTTTCCAATTTTTTGCCACCACAAAGAGTGTAGCTATGAATATTTTTGTACATTTTTCCTTATTATCTCTTTGGGGTACAAACCCAGCAGTGGTATTGATGAATCAAAGGGTATGCATTCTTTTAAAACATAATTAAGGGAGGATTCTTTGGGAGGTGGGCAATGACAGTGATTTTTTAAAAAGCATCTGTTATGGGAACTAGATTCCCTTGATAGCATCTCTCCACATGGAGAAAACTGGACAATGTGCTTCTGGGAGAATAGCAATGATATATAATGGAAATACCTTGGAGAGACTTGAGTTTATGCGTCAGACATCTTGAACTGGTTCCAGACCACTAACCTTGCAATTAGGAGAGCCATTTTCCAGTTGGCTATCAAGGGATTCAAAAAAGCCCTAGCAACCAGAGCTTTGGCCCCATTAAAACAGGCCCCAGTCTTTTTCCCTTCGCCATTTTTTTCTCTTCTATTTTAAGTGAAAGAGATTAACCTGAATCATGTGAGTTTCAAAAGTCAGAAGGATGAGCCTCTGGCACCCCAGGGTCCTGGCATCTCTGCACTGAGGTTTGTAGCCAGTTCAGCCTTGCTTCTCCAAGGAGCAAGGAGTGATTTCTCAGGAGTGACTTTTGACACTCAGCAGAGAGACAGCAGAGACATGGACTTATCTGGCAGTGATGTTACATTTGCATGTAGAGTTGGTGGGATCAATGCTATGCAGGAACTGTGCTAAGAATGAATCTATTCTTTAACTTGCTGAGATTGAGGTGGGATAAAAGGAAAGTGGGTCTCTGAGGTATCAGCGGGAATGAGAAATAATTGTACTTTTGTTCTTGCTTTATCTTTGAAATAAATGTCCATTTGGAGAATCTCATGTTAAGTTTATAAATGGAACTGCAACACTAGTCATCACTGGTACTTATGGGAGATGGGGGATAAGCAACCTGTGGAGATTTGAGCCAATATAATTAGGAAAGTGATACCCCCCAAACCTTTTAGGGTACTCAAAGGACTTTAAGAAGAGCTAGGTGTCAGTGGATAGAGTGCCAGGCCTGGAGTCAAGAGAACCTGGGTTCAAATTTGACCTCAGATATTTCTTAGCTATGTAATCCTGGGCAAGTCACTTCACTCCAAATGCCTGACCCCTTACCACTCTTCTGCCTTGAAACCAATTCTTAGTATCAATTCTAAGATAGAAGATAAGGGTTTAAAAAGAAAATGAAGAGATGTAGCAGCTTAAATCTAGAATGATAGCTAGAAGGAACTCACTATACATCAATAAGATACTTATTTTTTTAAAAAAGAGATTTCCTATTGTGTTTGCTCCATAGATAACATCGAGATGATGAGAAAAACTAAAGTTTAGCTCCAAAGTTATTAAAAGATTATTTGGGGGCAGTGAGGTGGCTCAGTGGATTGAGAGCCAGGCCTAGAGACAAGAGGTCTGGGTTCAGATCTGACCTTAGACACTTCCTGGTTGTGTGACTATGTGACAAGTCACAACCCCCTTTGTCTAGCCCTTACCTTTCTTCTGCCTTGGAAATATACACAGTATTGATTCTAAGATAGAAAGTAAGAGTTAAAAAATTTATTCACTTCTTCAACTGATGTAACAGTAGAGAAAAGAATGGATATATATGTGGATGATGGGGGCAGACAGCAGGCAGTGAGGGGTAGTAATCGGAACAAAACCCTCATACTATAAAATTTTGTATTTCTCAGCAGTTAGCACTGATTAAATCTCAACTGCAAAACCTGTAGTTTCAGCATTAGTCAGGCATGAATTATAGACTGATCAGTTGTCCATTCTGTACTGGAGCTGTAATATTCTATACTGGGCATAAGCTTTGTGCCTAATCTTTTTTTTTTTATTGATTACTCATATTGTTCTACATTTAGTTCAGACCTATAAGGAAAAATTAATTAATTACTTATAGTAGTCCTCTATTGAACTGCATCTCCCCACTGCACATTCTCATTCCAGATGCACAGCAAGACCTCTCCCACACTGACAAAGGATGACAGGGTGAAGAATTCCCCAAACCTGTGCATACTCCTTATTCCCTGTGACATACATACATACATACATACATACCCCCAAAACATACTTCTACCTGGCCATGCCCATTTTGCAGAGTTTTCAGGAGAAGTGAAGATTTCTCTGGAATGGGAGATGACTTGCCCTCAGACCCTGATCCACAGAGTAGATCTACCTCTGTAGCTAGAGCTGCTACTCTGTTACCTATTGGGCAGCTCCAGGGCCCCTAATCCATCAGCCCAGGGCTATGGAGCTGCTATTCCACACTTGGAGCTGCTACTGCCCACCTGGAGAGCTGTAATCAGCTTCAGAGAAACTTTTAGTCCTTGGGCTTATCTTTCAGTGCTACCGCTACCTGATTAGCTCCCAGACTATTCCACCAGCTATTAGGCTATTTATACCACCATAAACCTCTTCTTCAAATAAAATTATTTTCTTACTTCTGGATTGATGGAGTCTCCCATTCTTGGGGAGAGACCCTGCTACACAGTTGGTTGTGTTTTTCTTACAACATGGGGACTGGATCACTAAGATTCAGATTTTAAGAAACTTATAACCCAAGTGACAAAACAAGAATTGAAGATAAATCTTTACCTACAGCTAGGGAAGAGAAGTAAGTTGCACCTGGGTGTTCACTAGAGAATCAGTAGTGCTATGGTGGTTAAGAAGACAATGAAACCCAAGAAAGCCAGAGGAAAAAGGAGAATGGACAGAGAACTGGCTTGCTTGGTCCTGGGACCAATAGTGAAATTGGCTAGGCAAGTAGAAATAGAAGAAACGGCCAAGTTTTCATTACTTTCCTCTGTACAATCATGACAAATTGGACTCTGAGCTGAATTAGCAATATGCCCTTCGTTTTAAATCATCTCCCATGCCTAGAATACATTGCTTCACATTTGTTTCTTAAATTCCTTATCTTTTTTCAAAACTTAGTTTTAGGGGTCAGAACACTGTCTTATCTCTTCTTTGCCTCTTTTATACCCCACCTCTCAGGGTTGTTATGAGATCAAGTGAGATAATATATATGTGTGTGTGTTTGTGTGTGTGTATGTGTGTATATGTATATGTGTGTGTGTGTGTGCGCACGTGTGTGTACGATCCTTTGTAAACCTTAAAGGCTATATAAATATTACAGAAAGGTTATATAAAAGTCTTTGTCATTATTGCAATTAGTCATGGGGGAGTGGGAGAAGAATGACTCACCAGTGAGGATCCAGTCCAGAGAGCATGCTCAGATTTGCCCTTCCTGATTGTAGATATTTTCCTTGCTTGGTTTCAATCCAATACATGGAACTTTGGAGAATCAGTTTCTGGCCATGAGTGGCTGAGGGACTAGTACTATGTGACAGCAAAGAGTCTTCTGGTTGGCTAAAGAACCAGAAGTATTGATGACTCAGGAGAGACTGGAGTATGTATACAAAAGATTTAAGCAATCTATAGTTTACTCTCTTCCCTGGAGGCTTTTGTTTAAAGAGGACTTCTGTAAGCTATGAGATCACCAGGTGATCAGTTAATTCATGGTATCTTGAAGTCCATTAAAGGTCACACTGGTGATTAGAACTGAATGCTGGCTTATGAGTCCATCAGAGCTGCACTGCCATGGCAGTCCAAAGTGGGAATGGAGATTTCTAAGAAAAAAATAGTAGAAAGGTAGTATAAAGGACAGTAAAAGCTATAGGGATCATGATCCTTTGGGTTGGAGAGAAATTCTAGCCATGGACTCTAAATAGGTACTGGTCCAGCAGAAAGTTATACCTACAGGGAAGAACTCCTGAAGACTCCACAAAAGGAGAAAAGGAATTCTGGGGTCAGGAGTCAAGAGTTACCTTTTGGTTACACATATACTACCATTTTACTTTAAGTTTGAGCACATTCTCCCCAGGGACATTGGAGATTCAAGGGAAGAATATACCCCTAGTTTGAGGATATATTTTTGTCCTTTTGTCTTTGCTATAGTTTCTAAGTAAATATTCTTTTTGTAAAAACTAAATGATGCCAATTAGTTGATTGAGACTGGGACACATACCACATAGGGGCTCAGGAGCTATAGTGTTAGAAGTCATAATCATCAAAGTTGCTTCTCTAGCAATGAATAGTATCTGCCAACTTGGGAACCCAACATGACAGTTCAAGTGAGAAGTGAGTGAGTAGTGCAAGAGGGGGTACTAATTCTTCGTCAATATGTCTCAAATCGAATATGTCAAAATCTCCCATGGGGGTTTATACTTCTTAAAGACAAGGAATATTCAAGTTTGTTTTTATGTCCTTGTATTTCTGGGGTATAACATGGTGCTTTATACACAATAGGTACTCAATGAATGTTTGTTGAAATTAAATTAACGGAAAGGTTGTGGTGCAAGTAAAATCTTAGACCTTCAAGGTCTAATTCTCTCATTTAACAGTTGAGGAAATAGAGGCCTAGAGAATCTAAATAATTTATCTGATGGTATCTAAGTAGACTTTGGCAGAGTCAGGATTTGAACCCAGGCCCTTTGATAACTCATCCAGTACTATTTGACTCTCTCCTGCTGTCTCCTGTCTTTGTCTCTTTCTCTCCCCATTCCCCAAAGGAAAGGGAGAAAAAAAGAGACAAATTAGAAAGAAAGGAAAAAAGAAACAAGGCATTAGCCGTGAAGAACATGTGAAGAGGGTTGTTTTGCAGGGTTAATGCAAAATGTCTGGTGACCTTATGCCAAACAAATACTTTCTTTGTTCTTTAATATCTTATCAATCATTAAAATCTTATGGTGCTGCATTCCCAAACCAGCCAAAATGAATTTTATCAAATCAGAAAGTAAATCTTTTGGGGGAGTATTCTGGATATAATTTAAAATACTATCATATTTATGAATATATGAAAAATGAAAAAAATCATTAAACACTGTGCTAAACATTTGAGATACAAATAGAAAAAAAATGTTTTTGTCCTCAAGTAGCTCAGAAATAGAGAGAGAATACATTTAACTGCACTGTGAATGACAAGACCCAAGAGTCCTTAGGTTACACAAGAATAGTCCACCATTATTGGAAAGGGGGAATGGAGCTAAGGGTCATAATGGAAAGGGAATTCTGGGTGTCCTTGGGAGGACATAAGGTAAATGGGGAATCAGTGTTCAACTGGGAGGGGAAAAGGAGAAGGGGGCATTGACCAAAAGGTTTAGGGTAGGCTGTGGGATAAGGAAGGGGAAAGGGGACACCTTTATTTTATGCTTTTCATTGACCTACTGAATCTTTTCATAAAAGAGCAAATGTTTTAGAAAGAAAAGGTTTTCTCAACCAAGAAACACGGCCATTTCAAGTTAAAGGCTATTCAAGTTGTTCATATATTCTAGGACATCATCTCATCAGCTCTGAATGCTTTTCATTTAGAGAATTAAAGGGAAAAGGGGAAAAAATCCACAAGAGTGACTCAAAGTTTATTGAAGCAACAACAGGTAACTCTTTTAAAGAAAAAAAAAAAACAAACAGTGCACCCATTGTGGATTTGCAGACTCTAGTGATCCACCTCCAGGAGGCACCCTGACCTAAGACACTAGGACATTTTCCTTAAGGTCTATGGGAGACCTTAAGGAAACAACTCAGGGTCTCAAATAATTAGAATTGAAAGCACCCTTAAAAATCTAATCAAGTAGCCTTATTTTCCAGATGAGAAAAATTGAAGCCCAGGAGGTTAGATGACTTATCTAAAGTCATACCACTAGCTAGGAAAGCACCCAGGCTCTATACTACCCCAGATTCTATCCTGAGGCATTCCTTTTTTGATCTCCAGTTGGCACTTCCAGTTCTGGGGGAGACTTTGGAGAAGCATGGACAAGATTTGCCCTTAGCTACCATTCTTCTTTTTAGCTTCCTCACTTCTAGCCAGGTGCACTCTCTCACATGTTCTCATGGGTGGGCTTTGTACCATCCTTGCCTGGAATGGATTTCCATCTCAGCAGGAAGTATATGAGAGGCTCCTGAGTGAGTTAGACTCTTGCCTCAGAATCAAAATCACCTTAATTGCTTGTGTGTCCATTCTCTTCCCCACCTGGCCCTGTGTCTTTATTTTCTAAGAATCTCTTTTCATGATCACCTGCCTGACCTTTTGATCACCACTTTGTCTTTTCCTTTATTATTCATGTCTCTACTTCCACATGAGTAACTAGTGCTTTTCCAGCTGCTTTTCCTAATACTCCAACACTTACAAGTACCCTACCTTGTTTGACCTAGCAGTTTCTCACTTATTCCTTTGCCCACTTTTGTAAGTGAAATGATTAATCCAATCTTGCTGTGCAGTCTGTCTCAGTCTAGGATGCTTATGAGAAACTGATAGGTCAAGAGAGTGAGAGATGTGAGAGAGTTAATCCATTTGCCCTAAATGCTAAGGCAGATCACCACCATCATTAGTATATCCCTTTATATTTGGCTTATAGGAACAGATAAACATTCTACATCAAAAATGGAGATGGTCATTGAGGGCCATTAAGTTCATTTCTATCCCTAAACCTTCTTTATGCTCTTTCCCCCTTTCTACCTGGAATGCCTGTCTTTATTACTTATACTTATCTAAAATCTACTCATCTTTCATAGTCTAGATCAAATTTCACCTTCTCTGTGAAGCCTATCTTGGGAAAAAAGCCCTGGTTTGGAAGTCAAAACCTCTTCTTCAGTTTTCACTCTACCAATAACTAGTTTTGTGACCTTGGGCAAGTCATTAAAACCTTGTGGTGTTTAGTTTTCTCGTTTCCTCCAGTAAAGATCATTCTGGCCATGATTAGAAATCTGCTGATTGTGTATAGTCAATGTTTTTTGAAATGCAACCCCAGGAGGGCCAGTTTTCCTATAGATCCACAGAATAATAGGACTTTAAAATCCAAAGAAAGCTGAAAGAAAATGGCTTTTTGGGAGAGCCCCCAGGATAGAAACTGGTCAGTTTGATTTCAGGACCTTTGGGGGGGGGGGAGGGAGGTGTCCAGGGCCTCAGGTCATACAGCAGGGAGCAACAGCAAGGCTCCCCACCCCCTCAGATGGAGGGACTTACTTCAGATCACACACAATTAGTAAGTAGCAGAGAAAGGATTTGAATCCAGTTCTTTTGATTCCAGATCTTATACTCTTTCTGCTTTTTTCATCCTGGAATTTCAAGAATCCCTGAAACTTTTTGTGGGAATGGGCTCTTTCAGTTTCAGTAGGGAGCATGTCAGCTATGAAATCTCTGACTTCTTAAGGGCCAGGGTGCTAACAGGAAAAGCTTTGAATAAAATGGGAGAAATTAACTGCTGGTTTCACTCTTCTACCTGATTGGAATCCTGACAAACCACAGAGAAGAGAATGAGGGAAAGAGAAGTTCCATGTGGTATTTGCATACAACTTGGCAATTTACCAGGCAAGGGTTTAAGATATCCTGACACACCCTGATCTTCTGGTTAATCTTTTCTGAACTTTTTTAAAGTTAGTGTTTAAGAGCCAAATAACTCTTTGGTAGGGTACTTTGCCAGCTTCAAGTTCTGTCTTATGTAGCTAATTGATGGACTTTGATATTTTAAATAAAGCTCAAGCACTAGCTGAATTGGACAAATCTTGACATTGAGGGAGGAGAAAAACTAGAATAGTTGAATTGCTCATCATAATGTCTACAGTTGCTGAGTGACGTCAGAAGGCTGTGTTCATTCATCATGGACAGAGACTATACCTGGGGTCAGAAGTTCTCATTTCACATCCTACCTGTGACATTAACTAGCTGTGTTACTCTGGGCATGTCACTGAATCTCTTTGAAACTCAGTTTCCTCATTTGTAAAGTGAGAATGAAAATACACATGGCACCCATTTTACAGCCCTGTTGTGAGACTCAAATGATATCACATATATGAAAAGCACTTTGTATGCTTTACAGTGCTAGAAAACAATCAACTATTATGATAATTATCATGTGAGCAGGCTGTAATATAATGAATACACTTTGGGAAAGAAAAGGAGTAAAAGATACCACTAAGAAATTCTTTGATAAGAAGATAGACTGGTCCATGACAAGAATGAGGGTGACAGGTGGTAGATAGAGGGCTCCACTATCCCACTAGTGATAACAGGGGAAAACAAAGAAGACTTCCAGTATGGAGGTGGATCTCCCTAAGGGAGAAGTAATGGTATTACAGGTCAAAAAGGATTTAGGAAATTCCTTTCTGCTCCCAGAGAAGAACATCCCACTAAGACTTTCTCCTAGATCTTCAATTAACATAGATATGCACCTCTCAGTTCTACCCAGGGTGGTATCTAGCCTAATCATCCTTTGAATTGCACAGATCATCCTTTATACCTCCCAACACAAAGAATTACCTCATTCCTGTTTCATCCCAACCCCTCCTCTTATCCAGTAACATCTGTTGTCAAAAGGACAAAAAAAAAAAAATGAAGACCCTTGCTCCTCTGGGAGTCAGTGTCTACCCTGGCACCTGTCTCCTGACCCTTCAACATTGCTTCCAAAAAAATAAATGTTTATTTTTAAGCCAAAGTTTAGAGTTCTACATTCCTGCAAAGGACAACCTGTCCGGAAACTGGGGTTTCACCTCAAAGCTCTCCCACAACAATGGGAGGACATGAGCAAGAGTTACCTAGCATGGGGCATGCACAGAAGGATTACAATCTATATCAATAGAGGAAACTCCTAAATCTCATTATGAGATCATACACCTATTTGAGTAATTGAAGATGATGATGGTAATATAATGCAAGAATGTAATATATATCAATATAGTAAATATATTATATACCATATATTATATCATATCATAAGTATAGTATATGTCATATATACCCACACATATCTGATAAGTGTGTATGACAGTTAGGGCAGCAAGTGACTCAGTGGATAGAGTGCTAGATCTGAAGCCAAAAAATTCATCTTCCTGAGTTCAAATCTGGTCTCAGACATGTACTAGCTGTGTAACCCTGGACAAGTCACTTAGCCCTGTTTGCCTTAGTTTCCTCATCTGCAAATAATCTGGAGAAGGAAATGACAAACCACTCTAGTATCCTTGCCAAAAAAAACCCAAAATGGGGTCACAGAGTCAGACATGACTGAAACAACTCAACAACAACAACATAGTAATTACTTTCTTGGTCCCCTGCTCTGAGGAAATCTGTCCACTTGGGCTGCTATTTGGCCCTTAGCCCAAATGCTGACAGATGTTCATGACGTGAGACAAAGTGTTTTCAGAGAACTTACAAGGGACAATGTGAGCAACTGGTAAGGAAAGACAATGTAGAGAAAGTTAAAAGAAAGAAGACAAAATTTCAGGGCAAAATATTCCCATATTTGATTTATGATTCAAACCTATGATAAGTTCAGAGTGGCTGATCACCAGCCTACAGAATGGTGAACTTTTTGATCCAAGATATCCTTTTTAAAAATATTTTATTTATTTATTTTTACATATTACATGTAATTAATTTCCACACAATTCCCAAGTTATATGATCAAACTCATCTCCTTCCCTCTCTTCCTTTCCCCTTCCCGGTGCTGGCAGGCAATTTAGTCTAGGTTATACATGTATTATCATGCAAAACATATTTCCAAATTGTTCATTTTTGTAAGTGATCTTATAAAAGCCAGCCCCCAAAACATAAACCCAAATAAACAATTGAAAAATCATATGCTTTCATCTGCATTGATTCCAATACCCCAGATATTCTTAAAGACCATTGAACAAGTTATAGAAAGGTTTCCATTTTATTGGTGGAAAAAGCACCTTTTGCTAGCAAAATTACAGATCTTTAAAGTGTTGAAGTATGTTAGTTTCATTACCAAACTAACCATGGCAAATGACTCTGGAATTATAGAACCTGAGTTTAAATCCTGACTCTTCTACTTATAGCCTATGCAACCTTGAGCTGATTGCTTATCCTCCCTTAGCTTCAATTTCCATATTTATAAAATGGTGAAGTTGGATTAGATGACATCTGAAACTTGTGACCTCAGGCTCTGCTCTGTAATGTTTATACAGCACCAGTAACCTGAGAGGAATCTGCTACAGCATGATGGCACAAACCAAAGGTGTTGTTCCTGCCCTTTAGAAATTGATACTGCAAAACAGCAGGAGCCAAACTATCATAATGAATGGTTCCTTCTCTAACACTGGCTATTATTTTTTTAATCACATCTCTCTCCCAAATACCCTTTACCTGAACTTCTTTCTTTTCTTTTTTTTCTCTCCAAATTCCATTTTCTTCTCTTCTATTTTGCTTTTTTCTATCAAAAGATGAAAATTTTTACCAAAGGCAAATTCACATTTGAGTGTTTGGGAGCAGTGACCAGTTTGGAGATGCTTAGGCTTATGCTTGGGAATTTTATCCTCACCAAGATATTGAGCAGCTTGATAATAGTTATTTGGCAAAGAAGTACATTGGTACAAAATTCCCACATGTAGCTCTGTTTGTTTTATTTTAATTTTTTATTAATTTTTTTGTTTTTACATTATCATCATTTCATCACACAATTTTTCTAGTTCTCTCTCAGGGAGGCACCTCTTACAATAAAGAATTTTTTAAAAAGAAGGGAAAAAATAAACAGTCTATCAAAACTGACAAGTCAATCAAGTAACCATTATATGTTATGCTACACATGCCTAGTCCACTGCCTTCGAAAAGAAGTGGAAGAAGTGTGTTCTCATATATTTTCTTTGTGAATAAGCTTGGTCATTATAATCTCACAGTATTTTGTTTCAATTTTGGTTTTGTTTCTTTTATTAAAGACATTGAATAAACTATTTTCCTCATTCTGCTTACTTTGCTTTGCATCAGTTCATGCAGATCTTTCCACACCTCTCTGTATTCTTCATATTCATTATTTCTTAGTGAACAGTAACTTTCCATTACATTCACTTATCACAACTTATTGTGCAAAGGAAATTTACCCTCCCCCCCTTTCTAGGGTCACACAGTTGACATCATCTACTACCTGCTTACCTGGCATGAGCCTGAACACTTGACTCTGAGGTTAGGACAGGACAAAGGGAGCAGGAGGTTATAAAAAGTGTTGAGCAAGAAGTTTCTCTCTCTCTCTCTCTCTCTCTCTCTCTCTCTCTCTCTCTCAGATTAGGCCCCCTTTTCTATCTCTCTCTCATCTTCTACCTATTGTAATCAAGAAATAAAGGGGCTATTGAGGCTTATATTAGAGGGCAGGGTAGTACCAGCTGAGTCTTCTAGGCAGGGAGACTATAACTTCAGAATAGGTTGATTTGGGTCAGCCAGGGTTGTGTGAGCCTGGGCTGAGATGTTTCAGTCAATCTCCCTGTTGTCTCTAAGCTCCCTTGAGGTGAGGAGTGAGGAGCCCCTCCCTCCTAGTGAGAAACTGAAACCAACAGGAAGTGAACTTAGTTCACTTCCTGAGCAAGATGGATGCCTGGTCTAGCCCCTCAGGAAACTAGTGATAATTATCTTCCTTTTTCCCAGACCCTGGCCCTAATTGGTGATATAAAGGAAACACTGAAGCTCTCTGAATAAGGCCAAGGGGTTTATTAAATGCAAGGGTAAGCTGAGGGAAGAGGGTTAAGGTCTGGGAAACTGTTGCTAAGGTGAAGGCCAGTGCTGGCAGAGGGTCTCAGAAGGTAGGGTCAGGCTGACGGAACCAGCCCCTCAGCCAGGGGTAAATTCCACTGCCCTGATGTAGAGTGGTCTAGCAGGTTAACAAATGAGGGTAATGGCTTGGTTTAGGGGTGTCCTTGCCTGCCTAAGTAAACTAATTTCCCACATTCCACCTCCCTTCCTCTCAGGGCCCAAGGGGAGTCCAAGGGGATAGCTGGATGTCTGGGTCAGGTCAAGGAAATCAGAACTCCACAGTTGGTACTCCAGGGATATTTATAGTGCCAGTTCCAACAGTTTGGCCATGAGACCAGGGACTGGCTAGGTCAACATTCTGTCTCCCTAACTGCCAAGATTGCTTCTGGTGATCTTGCAAATACAAGAGATTCTTGCAGCAATCCTGCATTACACTATCCAAGTAATCCTAATAAATGTTATTAAAATATAAGGACTGGGTTCCTATTTTAATCTAACATTAATCATTTCAAAATTGATGGTCATCTCCTTTGCTTCCAGTACTTTGATATGACTAAAAGTGCTGGTACACATATCTTGATATTTATTGAACTTTAATTTTTTAAAATAAATTTTGATACATTTTGTTTTATGTTACTTAAATTTCCTCCTTTATCTCTCCTCTTTGCCCCTTGCAAAGAACTACCTTATATAATAATTTATTTGAAAGAAAAAGAAAAAAAACAAACCTGATAAAACATATAGTATTCTACACTTGTGTATCCCTGATCTCTGCAAAGGAATAGGAATGAGATGTTTTTTCATTTCTTTTCTTTGAGACCAAACATGGTTTTTATAATATTGCAACATTAATTTTCTATTTTTTGTAGTCCTTTACATTGTCATCATTGTCTATATTATTTTCTTGACACTGCTTACTTCACTCTACGTCATGTAAGTCCTTCCATGCTTCTCTGTATTTGTCATATTTGTTGATTTTTACAGTATAGTAATATTCCATTCCATTCACATATTACAATTTGTTACACCATTATCCAATAAATGAGCATCAATTTAATTAATTTAATTTCCATTTCTTTGATTTGACAAAAAGTACTGCTATAAGTATTTGGCTCTAAATATAAATATTTTTGAGATCTTTCTTTTTATCAATGGACACACATGGAACATATAATTTACAATGGGATCTTTAGGTTAAAGTATATGAACATTTTGTTCTGCTTATTTTTAACTGACTTCACTTGTATCAAATCATTCAAGAAGAAGAAAAGGAGAGGGTTAGGGAATGATATGATTTCCTTGACCTGAACGCCATAGAGAAAGTTCTGGAACCTGGAGTTTCTCAGGAACTGCCTTATCCTAATCCTAGTATTACCACAGTCATGGAAGTAAGGAAGTTTAACTGAGAGGGCAAAAAGGCAGCAGCTTCTGCTAATAACACAAGAAGACTCTCTTTCACTCAGTGATGCCTGTAAGAATGTTTATAAAAGCATGATTAGACTAAGCTTTTAGGCTAATATTCCTTAAAGTGGCTTTCTTACTGTGTGTGTGTGTTTGTCTCTACATTTCTCTCTTATTTTTCTTAAAGGATATTTCTTTTTTTTTTAATTTTTTAATTTTCTTACTGTTATTAGAGGGCTAATTGTGTTGAAAGTTGGGAGAGCAAGAGAGAACCAGGTGAGACCACTCCATGACAAAGGACTTTAATTCTGGGAAATCTGGTTTCCTGGGTGACTTTACCCCCCGGGTGTCTATGTTTGTGCTTCCCTGTGTTGGGTGTAAACTGTGGGGAAAGTTTCATATGAGAGACTGTACTATAAACTTTTGGAAATCTGAAGCACAAGCTATACCAAAGGGTGTGGGTAGTGATGACTCTGAGTCACTTCCCCAATTCCCTAGGTACATCCCTATAGAAGAGATTATGAGACCTTGTTAATAGTACTTGTAGGACCCTGAAGCCTAGATCTTTCTTTTTCTTTTTTTCTTTTTTAGAAAAAATTTTTCCACATTTTCCCACATTTCCACTGGTCTGTATGTATTTATTAGTTTATTTTTTATTTATTTATTTTTATTTTTTAGAAAAAATTTTTCCATGAAGCCTAGATTTTTCTAAGGTCTTTTGGCTAGCTCTGATTCACACTAAATATCCCAATATCCCAAATATTTTTATTGAACTTGTTTCAATTGTATATTGCTTCCTTATTCTATAGGTCATTCACCATTCATTCAGTGAATATGGTTGTTTTTGAAAGTCTGTATATCACCATGAAGAAATTAAAAAAACAAAACCATCAGACAGTCTCTGTGTTATTGGAGTTCCAGTTGGAGAGAGAAAACCTGTGTGTGTGTGTATGTGTGTGTGTGTACAAAACAACAACAAAAAGAAAGTTAATGAGTGGTACAGGCATTCAAAGGAAGCAAAGATACCTTATGTTGGCTCCTTACAGAGTTGTCTGAAAATCAAACAAGATAAAGTATGTGAAAGCACTTTGTAAACTCTAAATAAATGTAAGTTATCAGGGTTAGCGTATTATTAATTTTCAGACAAGATAAAGTTCAAATATGATGGCTTCACTATCTTTGTGGAAGAAAACAGATCAATATAAAAAAAATTCCAGTAGGTTCAGTTCTGTGTAGAGGGAATAAAATTATTTTAAAAGATGAAGCCAATAAGCTGGGCTAGACATAACCAAGGACACAGAAGAAATCTGTGTTGGATTGGAGACAGCAAATTTAAAAGCATCTGGATGCTTTTCATCCCTGAGGGTTGATTCTAAAGAGATCTCAAAGAGGTTCCTTCATTACTCTTGAACCCTTCCTCTCTCTTGTCATTCTAAAAGAATGGAAAAGCTAGCGGATGGTGCTTTCACCAGAAAAATAAATTAGATTGAGAAGACATTACCTATTTCCATCTTCCTCAACTCTATAAAATCTAGCAGTTTTCTTTACTATTAAAAATATCTTTTCCATTCATAAGCATTTATTTTCTCTTCCTCCCACCCCCCTCTTTGGAGGAGGAGGTCCCCTTCAGTTCCTGATAATTTCTATATCACCTCCATTCTAGCTAGTCTTCTCAACTTCCTGACACCAGAATGACCCAGCCTATGCTCCTGGAACCCTGAGCTCTCATTATTGAGTTTTCATCTTACCTTGCTGAGCGCCAGTTCTCCATGTCTTTGCCTGGCCATTACCTGGCCACATTGATTACATCCATAATTTTTTTAGCTCCTTTTTATGTGTTATTTTCCCCCATTAGGATACAAGTTCCCTGAGAGCAGGGGCTACTTTGTTTGCTTGTATTATATACCCAGTGGTTAGCACAGTGTCTGAATACAGTAAGCCATTAATAAATGGCTTTTAGATTCACATCTAATGAATCTCTATGTGCTGGTGGGTTTCTTTTGAATGATAACAGCTGGTGGCTTAGGAGAGAGAACACTGGGCCTGGAGTCATGAAGACCTGAATTCAAATCCAGTCTTAGACACTTACTGTGTGACCTTGGGCTAGTTACTTAACTTCTATTTACCTCAGTTTTCTTATTTGTAAAATGGGGATAATAATAAGAAGTACCTCCCAGGAGTTGGGGGAGGATCAAAGGAGATAATATTTGTAAAAAAACCCCAAAACTTCTAGCATAGTACTTGGTACTGTAACGGAGGAGAAAATGCTCAAAAGTCCTCAAGAGGTAGACAGCCTAACAGAATCTTCTCCCAATCTCTTATCTCAGAGGCCCTTCAGGGGGTCAGCAGCTTAAGGAACCTTCTCCGTACTCCTTATCTCATTTCCCTTCTGTCCACTGGCCTGACCCTCCCTAGTTGCTAACAGCACCATATTTTGCTTCTGAGAAACTGCTTGTTTGCTTAAGGAATGTGTATTTTTGAATACACCAATCCTATCCTTTGAAATGTGCGCCAAGGAAAGTTCCCGCCAACTTGTTTTCCTATATATATTCTGTGCTTACTTATGGGCAACGCGATTCTCTCTCATGTGAGGAGGACGCCCGGTCGGCCGGTTATTAAATGTCCTTAAAACTTCTAAACCTGAGTGTTTGGCATTTTTCAGGAGGCGTCCCACTTCAGCACATAGCAATGTTAGTTATTATTATTAATTAGTGGGAGATACAGCTCAAAAGGCAGGATAAGGCTAGAATGTTGAAGCTTGGTTAAAGATTGTGGATTTCCCAAAATAAAAGTGAGAATTTTGTTTAAATGATAAACCTTAAACATTTAAGGATTGGCAGAAAATTTTTTCGGGGGTGGTGGTGTTGTTACTGTTTTCCTCTTTCCGTGGAAGTGAGCTTGCTTCCCTCCCAAGTTCATAATAACCAAGGATTGATGCTCACTTAGGGACCTGCAGTAGTTAAGTACCATCTGTCATTGCTCTAGCAGAATAGGTCTTCCCCTGAACAGCTGATTTGAAAGATCCCATCTCTGCTCCAGAGTGTAATCATTCCTGACAAGAAGCAGTAAGTTCTTGAGGATACAGTTTCAGAAACATAGGGAAAATGATACAAGTAAGTTTTTTTTCTTGCATCTCCCATAACAAATATTTTTGGTTGAGACAAATAAAAATTACAATGATGTGGAACTAGGAGGTAGCAGACTTGGGGAAAGTTTAGAGTAACTCCTTATGCAAAGATTGCCAAAGCAATTTTGATGGCACACAGCCTACCTAGTACTTGCAAAGCAAATCTCTAGCCCTGATGGTTGGCAAACTTTTTATTATCATGTGATCTTTACTATAATATTTTAATACTTAAAAAATCTCCTGGACATAAGAGAGAATACAGGGTTTGAAATAAGAGGGTCTGAGTTTAAATCCTGACTCTGCCATTTATTATGGAACTTTGGGCAAAAGTTGTCCGGATTTCTCTGAGCCTTAGTTTCCTTATCTTCAATGTGAGGGAGGGGCCCCTTTCTACTTGAAGCCTATGATCCATCTGGGTATCCCCTCCACCAAGGAAATGATAATTGCTTCTTTGCCTTAGATCATTTCATGAGTTATCTATCCAAGATTTTATATATTAAGGAATTGATCTAATGGCCAACTCTCTGATGATGGGTCTCTCCAGAGTTAGCTGGAGTGGTCTCCAGATAGCGGATATGTAGTCCATCTCAGAGTCTATATTACAAACCTATCCAAGTGGTGGGGGGAAAAAGTTTGGTCGCTGTTGTGGTTTCAATTGTATCTGACTCTTTGTGATGCCATTTGGAAGGAACATTTTTATTTTAAAAAATCATTAAGCATACTTAAGCAAAGTACTTTACATATAGTACAAGTGTTATTATCTCCATTTTACAAAAAAGGAAACTAAGACTCCATAAGATAAGTGACTTGGTAAGGGTCACATAGCTACTAAGTGTGAAAATCAGGATTTGACCGAGGTCTTCCTGACATAGCACAGTGCCCAGGCAATTCCCCATCTCACTGATGGGTCCTTCAGAGGATGGTTATCCCAGGTTGAAGATTCTCTTTGGGGTGGTATTCCTAAAAGTATAACTCATGAGGCCCTGGAGAGGGATATTAAATATATTGATTACATTTAATAGTCAACCAGAGGACACAATTAGTGAAGCAAAGACTTTTAATAAAATGCAAGAGTGAGCAAAGTTCAGTATTTTACCTAATGCAGCATTGTAACAGTATATATATACACACACACACACACACACACACACACACACACACAAATTTATGGCAAATGATAATAATGTTGGAGCAGTTAGACAATGCAGTGGACAGAATTCTGAGCCTGGAGTCAGGAAGACTTTGTCTTCCTGAGTTTAAATCTGGCCTTGGTCACTTAATAGCTGTGTGACCCTGGGCAAGTCACTTAACCGCTGTTTGTTTCAGTTCCTCATCTATAAAATGAATTATAGAAGAAAATAGCAAACCACTCCAGTATCTTTGCCAAGAAAACTCCAAATGGGATCATGAAAAACTGGACACAACTGAAAATAACTGAATAATACTGTATAGTAAACTTTGCTTGGCACATGATGTTTAATAAAAGTCTGTTGACTGGTGACTGAATTTATGCTGGTATCTATTCAGTGAACCATGTTAAGGAGGTATTGAAAATGAAAAATAAGAATAATAAAACAAATATTAGGATAGTGAGGTTAGGAGGGATAGAAGTGATAGGGGCTATATTAATATTTTTCTCTTTAGAATCATTCTAGAACTGCTGGAATCTGAATGCAGAATGAAACATACTATATTTAACTTTATTTTTATTTTTTTGTTTGTCTGAGATCTCTTCCACAAGGACTAATATGGAAAATTCTTTACTTGTTTGCACGTGTAAAATATATACGATTGCTTACCATCTCAAGGAAGGAGAAAAGTGGGAATGAGTGAGTGAGAGAGGAAGGATAAGAAGGGAGAGAATTTAGAACTCAAAACAAAAAAAGAATGTTAAAAATTGTTTTACATATAATTGGGGAAAAAATTATCCCCAAACCAAAATCATTCTAGATCTAAGAAGGACCATCTTTTTTTTTTTCTTTTGATGTTATCCCTTAACAGAAACTGTGACTTCTTTGAATAAATTGTTCTTAGTCTATCAGCTAAGTAAGTTGAAACTTTGGACCCAGAGGGGAAAAGATATGGGACAAGTATAATTTCAGAAATAAGTCACAAAAATAAGAGATATGGGCATCCTTGAGTGATAGGAATCAACAGAAAGGTGTCATGTTAAAGGAATGTGTGTTCTAAAAAATTTAATTTGTGAAATTGTCATGTATGTTGGTGATAGAATACTATTGTGCTATAAGAAATGATGAGCAGGATGATTTCAGAAAAAGCTGGAAACTGATGCAGAGTGAAATAAACAGAACCAGGAGAACATTGTACACAGTAACAGCAATATTGTACAATGATCAACTGTGAAAGGTTTAGCTACTCTCGGCAATACAGTGATACAGGACAATTCTTTTTTTTTTAATTGAAGAATTTTATTTAATTAATTAGTTAAGAATATTTTCCATGGTTGCATGATTCATGTTCTTACCCTCTCCTCTTCCCCTCCCCGCCATAGCCAACAAGTAATTCCACTGGGTTTTACATGTGTCATTGATCAAAACCTATTTCCATATTATTAATTAATTAATTAGGGTGATTGCTTAGAATCTACATCCCCAATTATATCCTCATCTACCCATGTGATCAAGCAGTTGTTTTTCTTCTGTGTTTCTATTTCCACAGTTCTTTCTCTGGTAGTATGATATGAATAGCGTTCTTTCTCATAAGTGCCTCAGAATTGTGATCCAGGACAATTCTGAAACATTTATGACAGAGAATGTTTTCCATCTCCCAACAAAGAACTGTTGGAGTCAGAATGCAAATCAAAGCATACTGTTTTTCACTTTAGTTTATCTGTACTATTACTTTGGGGTTTCAGTTTTATGTGAGTATTCTCTTACAACAATGATCATGGAAGTATGTTTTACATGATAATATATGTATAACCCAATCAAATTGTTTACCATCTCCAGGAGGGAGGAGAAAAGAGAGGGAGGAAGACAATTTGAATCTTATAATTCTGGAAAACATATGTGGAAAATTGTTATTACATGCAATTGGGAAGCCAAAAGATCTTTGAAAAATTGTAGTTGTCAAGTGAAAGAAAAAAGGAATCAAAGAAAGCTTCATGTATTTAATCGGTTTGCTCAGGAACAAATTGGTAAATTTAGAGCTATGTTATCTAAAAGACTTACTAGGAATATACCTAAGATGCCTCAATATTAGTGACAGAGAAAAGGCTACCCTTGGTCCCTGTCCTCAAGGGTAGATTATTTTCCTTTTTACTGCATGAGCCTTCCTGTCTCTAGCCTCTCCCCTCTCCAATCTATTCTCCTTTTACTGTCAAACTGATATTCCTAAAACACATATCTAACAATATCACTACTTCCTTGCCCTCAGCCCCAACTCAGTGCTCCTCATTAGCACCTTATTGTTTCTAGGATCAAATGTAAAATCATTAGCTCCACAAGCTGGTTTCTTCCTACCTTTCCAATCTTATTTCATATTATTTCCCTTTACAGAACTTTCTATTTCAGATAAAGTGTCCTCCTAATTGTTCTTGGTATATGACATTTGATCTCTTGGCTTCATATCTTTGCACAAATAATTCTTTCATTTCTGGAATGTACTTGCCTGGTTACCTTGGTCTCTTTGCATCCTTAAAAGCAGGGGTTGGCAACCTTTTTGGCCATAAGAGCCATAAACGCCACATTTTTTAAAATGTAATTTCGTGAGAGCCGTACAGTGCTCACAGTGCGCACTCCTGTAATAGCACCTGAAAAAAAATTGACTTTATGGCTCCTGCAGAAAGAGCCATATCTGGCCCTCAAAAGAGCTGGATATGGCTCGAGAGCCATACATTGCCGACTCCTGCTTAAAAGCATAGTTTATCTGTCACTTTTTATATAAAGACTTTCCTAATTCTCCAGTTATCACCACTTTATTCCTTTAGAAATAACTTTGAAAGGGCAGCTAGGTGGCTCAGTGTATCCACTATCTAGAGGTAGGCCTAGAGATGGGAGATCCTAGATTCAAATATGACCTAAGATATTTTCTAGCTATGTGATCCTGGGCAAGTCACTTAACCCCCATTCATCAAGTTCTTACTATTCCTCTTCCTTAGAACCAATACTTAGTATTGATTCCAAGATGGAAGGTAATGGTTTTAAATAAAAAAGTAATTATTTTGAATCCGTTAGCATATGCTTTGTATTTACTTACTTGTAATAGGACCAATATCTACTACCAGTGTTCTCTCTGCCCTTACTTTCCCCTGAACTCAGGTTAGTCTAGATTTCCCTCAAAAAATGACAAAAACCAGGAGATGATTGGCACAGATGGAACGAAGATGGGTTGGGATGGGGCAAGGTTCAAGCTATGACAGAGCTTCCTGGTTGTGTCTGGCTGTGTTGATGTGGCTTCCTGGTCACCTAGAGGCACCCACACATGGGAATCAGTGCCCTTCTGACTTTGTGGATATCTAAAGACAAAGCAAGCCACCAAATATAGCCCTGCTAAACAGAAGTATTTCCATATGGAGATGGGAGAATGGGATTTGCACTTCTACAGGAAGCTAAAATCCACTGTATCCTTGTGATGTATTCTTGCCATGTTGGGGCTAAGTAAACTCCCTTTTGTTGTCTGATTAGTGATTTAGGAAAACCTATTCCAATCTCTTCCTTGAACCTGAGCTAACAGAGTGTCAGACTCACCCCTAAACAGAGTATTATAATCTCCACTTCATCATCTCCACCATTGATTATAAACTGAAGACATGGAGTATTTCATTTTTGTCCTTGAATCCCTAGGATCTGGCACAGTGCCTTGTAAATAGCAAGTACTTAAAATATTTGGTGACTTGAACTACACTAAATTGAATTTACAGTCTAGAAACTTCTGAGGAGGGTGAGACCTGAGAACCAGAGTCTTTATCTACTCCCTCATCAGAAGGGAGAGACATTTGTCCTGTGGGTTAGGATTAGAAGAGAAACATACATCTTCACCAATACTGGCAAGAGCAAAGATTAATCATAAAATGATGAGAAATATGGCCACAATTTCCTCGTACCCCCACAAAACAGACCTGATAACCTTTTCCCTCTCATTTTATTTTATTTTTATTCCAAATTTTACAGAAACATACAAAATAAGCATTTCCATATACGAAGAAAAAGAAGATAGTACATAAATAAAATCACAAATCTCCTGTATGTTTTACTTACTTTTCTTCATATTTACATAATAAATCCTATCTACAAGTATCCCAGCCTCTTTTCAACCTCTCTGCATCACGAAATATTGTCAGGGTGGCAGACATGTACATATAAATTAATGTTTCATATTTCACCTTTCTGTTCATTTTCTGGAGTAGCATTCACAGTTTATTCTTCCAGCATTAATTCTATGGCTATATATAATGTTCTCCAGGTTCTACTCATTTCACTGTTTATTATCCTATGTAGTTCTTTCCAAGTTTTAAAAAAATCAGTCTGCTCATTGCTTCTTATGGCACAGTAGTATTCCATCACAATTTATTTGGCCATTCCGCAATTGATGGACATCCCCTCAGCTTCCAATTCTTTGCTACCATGTAGAAAGCTGCTATAAATATTTTCAAATATATAGGTTCTTTTCCTTTTTCCCTGATCTCCTTGGGAAACAGATCTAGTAATAAGGGTATACACAGTTTTAGATCTCTCTGGATGTATTTCCAATTGCTCTCAAAAAAATGGTTGGATTATTCACAGCTCCACCAAGAGTTTTGAAAATTTTAGGGTAACATTATAATTACACAATCCCCCCTGGGATCCTTTGGGATACTAGTCTCCCCAATGGATTGTGTAAACATAACCAACTTATAAATTACAATAATTCGGGAATAAAAGGGAAAGAGAACAAAACCAATGATTGTTATTGTTTTTCCATATCCCCTCTCACATTTGTCACTTTGCCCTTTTGTCACATAAGCTATTCTAATGGATGTGAAATGATATCTCAAAGTTGTTTGGGTTTGCATTTCTCTAATCATTGGTGATTTAGAGCATTTTTTCACTTACCTATATGTGACTTTGATTTCTCTATCTGAAAATTGCCTATTCATGTCTTTTGCCTCTTTATCAATTGAGGGATGGCTCATATTCTCATAAATTTGACAAAGCTAACTATATATTTTAGATATGAGATCTCTATCTGAGAGGCTATTTATAAAATTCTATCCCACCCCCCCTTTTCTGTTTTCCTTCTAATCCTGGCAGCATTTATTTTATTATACAGAAAATTTTCAATTTAATGTACTCAAAATTGTCCATTTTGCATTTCACAGTGCTCTCCATTTCTTTCTGACTCATAAATTTCTCTCCTGTCCACAAATCTGATAGGTAGTATGCTCCTGGTAGAATGGTATCTTCATTTTGAGTCCTGGTAATCTTCTGAGGAAGTAGGAAGGCATCCTCATTTTCCAAGTTAGTTCAGTTAGAATAAGGTATGAGGGTGATGGCACCTGGACAAAAATCTTGGTCCTTAGGGGTCCTAAGACCCTAAATCTGCCACTGAGTGGGATGAAATTTCTTCCTGATCCCTAATACAATATAAATTTTTGTGACTTCAGTCATTAAGCATTTATTAAGCATCTACAAATTAGGGATTTTTTTTAACATTTTGTATTTGTGCCTGGCATAGTTCCTTCCACATAATAGATGCTCGACAAATATTTGATGGGGTGAACTGGATTAGATAGTCTCCCTTGGGGCTAAATGCCAATTATGTAACATCAGTAGTCTCTGGAAATTATGGGTTCAGACCTTGTGGTAAGGAATCGATTTCTACTACTTTCCCATTGAGATGAATCATGGAAATCTATTCCTTGCCATATTATCAATGACATATAAAACCACAGATACAGAATTGTCAATGTGACAAGCTGCTAATCAAGTTTCTGGCTTCGAATAACTCAAAGCTTATTGCTATAAATCCTGTCCCTCATCATCAATGTTGAAACAAAGTAGCCAAAAATTTAGAACATGACCCCCTTCATCGGATGTTCAGAAACAGCAACTGCACTAAATTATGTCAAATAATATCTGTCACGGGACTTGTGATAGAAAAATGAAACAATAAAACCTCAGATAACAAATTCTTTTTTTTTTTAACCTCTTTGGATTGGGCCTAAAGTCTAAATCTAACATTTCAATTATAGTCATGAACATTGTTTGTATCATGGTTCTAGAATGGGAAGGACCTTGGAGGTTAGCTTCTCTAATCCCCCATTTTACAGAAGAGGAAACTAAGGTCCAGAGAAATTTAGTGGCTTATGTACCAGGTCACACAATCAATAAGTAGCAATTACAGCTCAACCTCAGATCCTCTGATTTCTAAGCTTGGCACAACTCCATCTCCTCAATAATAATATTTTTTACTTAAAATGTTTATAGCACTTCCATACTGATAACAATCCCTCCCACAGCTCCATGAGGTGTTGAATATAACATTTCATCTCTATTTTACAGATGAGGAAAAAATTGAGACTTAGGTGAATTTTCTCATTAGGTTACATTATTAGCAAATGACTAATCCAGCACAAAAAGTCAAGTCTATCAATTTCTAGTCCCTTGTTCTTTCCTTGGAACCCATTATTTGACATGGACACATTCTTCTTGCGCATAAGATTATCATGACAGAACTAGGCTTTGATCTCTTTCTCATGAATGTAAACAAGGCAATCTTATAGAGCACTGAACAAAAGACAAACTTCCCAGGGAAAGCCTATACCCAGATGTAGAATCTAATGAATACAATTACATTTATGCCTTTTTTCCCTCCAGACATGGAATTCACAAAATGTCACACTCTTGCCTACACCAAACAATTATGTTTGTAACCTAAACACCCATCTTGCTATTTTGCTGGCTTGTCTGTTTGCAGTAAATGATGAGACTCTGGCATCTGAACTGCCTGTAACCAAACTGGACCCCTGACAACAAGGCCCATGATAAAACACATCAGATGTCAGTGCCCCTGACTGCCACAGGGAAGGTGGAGGACCACAAATATGATCAAGGCACAGTTTGGTAAAAATGTCCTGATGAGGTCGATTCCACCCGCATTGGGTTAGTTATATTCACTTGGTTCCATGAACCCAGACTGTGTGCATACCTAGAGAGATGTGTAGACCTAGAGAGGAACTACAGTAGCAGTGATGGTGGTTGGAACGATCCAACATTAACATCAATTAATTAGTTAATTAATAAATTAAATAAATATTGAAAAAGATCGAAATAATAAAGTATATATATATATATATATTTTTAACATTTATTAATATTCATTTTTAACATGGGTACATGATTCATGCTCCACCTTTCCCCTTCAACCCCCCCC
>NC_058131.1:575643132-575771270 GCF_016433145.1 Gracilinanus agilis
ATATATATATATATATTTATATATATATATATATATAAATAAATAATACTTAATATTAATTCCAAGATGGAAAGTAAGAATTAAAACATTTTGAAAAAGAAGAAAAAGAAGAAGTAGACTTGATTCAGGTCTTGGGAGGGACCTGTCAGTTCTGTATAATTCTTAGAAGGAAATGTATGTTTTATAATCTATAATGTAAAGTTTAAATTCTTTGAAAGTAATTTCAGGATAAGGATTTTGCTGTCTCCCCAGAATCCAGACGACGAACCTGTTTGGTGAAGACACCATGAAGATGCCTGAAAAGACTTCTCTGTACCATGAAGACCAAAATTTGAACCTTGGGGTGCAGTTAATTGAATTATGGGGAGTTGAAATTAAGTTGAATTTGAATTGAATGTATTGTTTTAATTGTACATGTTATGCCAATAGGGGACTGCCCCCAAATTGTTTTTTTTGTCAATGTGGCTAATTTTATCCATTCGTTCATCTATTTCTTTTATCCCCAAATCCCTGAAAATTAGAAGTTGTCTATGTTTACAGATCCAGCGAAGAAAAAAGGGCCAACCTTTTTTTTGCTGGATCTCAGGGGGAATTGTATAATTGGAATTTGGGAGATGCCATTTAAAAGTATATATATATTTTCTGTAGACACATGGGGACTATCAAACTACATTTCCCGTGGTCCAACGGGTTTCTGGTTTCCGGTTCTTTGGACGTGGGAACGCAGGCGTCCCCACGCATAGGACAGTTTAAATGGGAGGAAAACCGAAAGTAAGGCCTCTTGACCTTTCTGAGGGCTGGCTAGAAGATGGGCTCCAGTGGTAAATATAAAAGATAGGCGCGGTCTTATATATATTTTACCAGCATGTCCATGGCTTTAATTAAATAATTAAAAATATTCTATATTTATATCAGTCTTTATTAATTTTAATCATAACAGTTAATTAATTTTAATCGTAACAGTTCAGATTCAATATTAGGATGAATGAGGCATTTGTGGATCATTCAACTGTTACTAGGAGGGTTACTTAGCCACACATAGAAAAGATCTTTAACAAAGAAACTCTGTATTTTAATTGGGTAGATGAGGTCCTCTTTCCTCCTTCCGTATAGAAATATAACTGCTGAGAAGGTGAGGTATGGTTACTTGCAAGATCTTGGGATATCTTCAAATTGAAAGGCACCAGCTACATGTGGCTGGGCCTTTTATGTCCTTAGTTAACTAGGAATTCACAGTAATGCTGCCAGAGGCTACCAGGAAGCTGAGGCAAGCTAGGTGGAGCTGAAGTCTTAATCCTGTTCAAGGAAAAACTGCTGTGGGTCATGATTAAGAACATTGCTCCTACCATACTTTGAAATATACAAGTAGATAACAATAGCAATTAATAAGCAGTTAATTACAGCTTTTGATCCATATTAGCCTGCAAGAAGGAAAAAAAAATCTATGTAAGTTCTCTTGGAAGGTATATAAACTTTCAACATGAAATCACTGTAAATATGGAGAAAGATGGACAAAGCATTATCCACTGTTCTTTTAAGATAACTCTAGATGATTCAAAGATGTCATAACTAAAATGCAGGCTGAGTTGACAAAAGGAATAAATGTCGAGTAGAGTTATCAGAAAAGGTTGCCTAACCTCCTGGAGACAATACATAAGTTTTTCTTCTGCATTTCTGCTCCCACAGTTCTTTCTCTGAATGTAAATAACGTTCTTTCTCATAAGTCCTTCAGAATTGTCCTGGATCATTGCAGTGCTGCTAGTAGAGAAGTCCACTATGTTAAATTGTGCCATAGTGTATCTGTCTTTCTGTACAACATTCTCCTGGTTCTGCTCCTGGAGAGCATACAAAGAAAAACAAAAGTAAATACCTAGAAGAGCTTCAGAAGCTCAGTCAAGTTTTTATTGAGGGTCTACTGAACATTCAGTAGGCTGGGCACTGTGGGACATAAAAGAGAACCCAAAGAGACCCAAGAAGCATTACTGGATAGCATCAACTTGAGGTCAAAAGTCCCTCTCCTGGGGGCAGCTGGATGGCTCAGTGGATTGAGAGCCAAGACTGAGAGATGTAAATGTGTCCTCACACACTTCCCAGCTGTGTGACCCTGGGCAAGTCACTTAACTCCCATTGCCTAGTCCTTACTGCTCTTCTACCTTAGAACCAATACACAGTATTAATTCTAATATGAAAGGTAAGGGTTTCAAAAAACAAATAAAAAAATTCCCTCTAACATCCTGTCTCTGATACTTATTGGCCAATGAGCTGGGGTCAATAATTTAACCTCTGATAATCTCAGGTTCCTTATCTATAAGATTGTATTGTACAAGACTGACCTGATCACAGATTTTATGCTCTAAGAAGAAACTCTAACTTGGGGCAGGCTGAATGAAAGTTAACCCAGGGATAGCTTTAGGGAAGAGATTATGTTGTTATAGATCGAGAAACCAATGCTCTGAGATGAGAAGCTGATGTAAATGTGCCAGAAGTCCTTTTTTTATACTTAAATGTGGGAGAACACTAGAAATAGACATCTGTCCATTGATGTAGCTTAGCAACACATCTCTAATTTAGAGTTTTGGGTAATTATTTCAGGCATTAAAAAGTTAAGTGATTTGCCCGTAATCACACAGGTAAAGACAGAGCATAGCTCTGGTTCACCCACAGTAAAGTGTGACTTATTTAAATATTTGTTGATTATTTGATGAAATTGTTCTTAAGTCTTGCTGATTCCAAGGCCAGCCCTCTGGAAAGCACTGTGTGATACTCTCCTCCCAAAGCTATGCTTGCTGTCGAAGATAACTACTTTCCCAGGCTGAGGTCAAAGTTTATACGACAAATGAACGGCAGAACTGGAGAAAAGCACTCATAATTCCCGAGTTCGGTCTTGTAATGCCACCATTAAGTTGTATTTCTATCACACGATGTTTACAGAAATTTCATTCAGAGAGACCCCAGACGTTCTAAGAAAGAGGCTGTAAGCTATTTTTTTTTCAGTGTGACAGGCATAAAGAGTTGGCATGTGATTAATTGCACCCATAGCTATCTGCTTGCAGATGTCACAAGCCATGAGGATTGTATTTGGAAAGAGCTGATGGTGCCAGCATATATAATTACATACAGCTGTGGAAACAATCCAAGTACAATTGTCACATGAGAAAAAAAGCACCCTGGGAAGTCAAGGTAGCCTCTTTCCCATTAAAATGTGAACTCCTTGAGAGCAGGGACCCAAAACATGGCACAGTGCCTAGAACATAGTAAGAGCCTAATAAATGCTTTTGACATAAAGATGGATCTTTAGTTAACATCAGACAAGGTCCAAATAAAGGGCATTCGATATTCTTGCTGCTGTTATTTGAATTTACATATCACAGCATCGCAGATGATATCCAAACCTTGGAGGAGAAAAGATACTGTGCCTGGACTCAGGAGCCTGACATACTCCTAGCATTGCTACTCACTAACTGGGTGACCTTAGACAAATCATTTTATTTCTCTGGGCCGTAGTCTCTCTTCACCTTTAAAATGGTGGTGGTTGGGTTAGGGATGAGAGTAGATCATCCCTTAACTTCCTTTTAAACTAATAGTAAAACTGTGATTCTGGGAAGTGATCCTCTGCCACAAGCATGGACCTAACTCGAGAAAAGCATAAATTAAATTTCTAGAAAGGAAAACATAGAGCCAATATGTTTACATTTTTTTTTTCTTTGTTTCAGGCACGCTTTGTTCAGACTCAAGTAGACACAACATCTAGGTAATGACACAGCTTCATTGTCCATTATGACACCATTTGTTTTTCCTTTACTTTGTGGGGCCATATATTGCAGCCCTGACTTTGGTGCAAATCAGCAGAAGGAAGTTATTCCCGATGCCCATGGAGAGACAAGGGTGCAAAGGACTTGCCCTAGGGAAGGTTATGAAACAAAGTGTTCCTCCATATCCTTTTTTTTTAATCCTTTACCTTCTATCTTAGAATCAATATTATCAGTTCTAAGGCAGAAGAGGGGCAAGAGTGAGGCAATTGGGATTAAGTGACCTGCCCAGGACACACCGCTATGAAGTATCAGAGACCACATTTGAACCCAGGACCTCCAGTCTCCATATCCTTTTGATTGTCTCCCAAATGTCTAATAGTTATAGGCAAATAATATATATAGCAGATATAGAGCCGAACCTGAAGTCAAGAAGTTGTTCAGCATTTGATTCCTTGTGCCCTATTTGAGATTTTCTTGGCAAAGATACTAGAGTGGTTTGCCATTTCCTTCTCCAGATCATTTTACAGATGAAGAAACTGAGGCAAACAGGGCTCTGTGAAGAACTTGCCTAAAGTCACACAGCTAGCAATTGTCTGAAGACAAATTTGAACTCAGGTCTTCCTTACTCCAAGCCCAGCATTCTAGTCACAGTGTCCCCTAGCAGTCCCCGAAGGATCTCTAAGGAAATCAATTATAGTGAAATACATTTATCAAAATGTTTTTTAGAAAAATGGCAATGGATGCTAGGTTAAGAACTCCTGCATTCTAGCATTAAGCTTATGACAGACTCCTCTCCTCTTACCACATCTCACTTTCCTGGTTTCCCTCCCTTTTCTCTCCAACTATTAAAAAAAGAAAAGGTAGCATTTTATAATAGCTTTATGATAGCTGTGTACTTAAAATCTTTGAAAAGTCCTGTTTATAAGCACATCAGCAATATAGTTAAATGCATAATAAGTGCAGTACCCATTTAACCTCAGGTTAGACATAGACCTGTCATCCTAACCACATATTGCATTGGATTGTGGGCTTTTATAAGATCACTTTGTGCTCATTCAAGCTGTGCATCCAACACTATGTTGTTTCCAAGCCTGTATTTGCATAATTGGGGCTTAGGAATTTAAATGAGACTGTATTTATTTTATGTTCTTACTTGGAGGATGTTTGGAATGTCTATAATTTAGTGACTGTCCTTGGAAATGGGTAAGCTGATATTTCTTGCTCTGTAGATGGACAGTGGAGGCATTCTCTAAGAATTCCAGCTTGCATGTTAAGTTCTCAGGGAAATGCAGCAAGAAGACAGGGGCAAAAAACTGACTATGATTAGTAGACAACAGAGCTAGATGTGGACTCAGAGGACCTCAATTCAAATCCTAACTTGCTCTCTCAGGGACCTTGGGCAAGTGTAGTCAAGTTATTTTTTATGCATTTATTAAACCCAAATTATGTGCCAGGCACTGAACTAAGGGGCTGGGAGGTATAAAAAGCTGTAAAAGATAGTCCAGTTCAATGAGGGAGACACTATGCAAATACCTATGTACCAAACAAGATAGAAACAGGATGAATTGGAGATATTCCAGAGGAAAGGCACTAGCATTAATGGAAATGGGGAAATGCTTTTTGCAGAAGATTGAACTTTAGGTGAGAGGGAAAGGAGGGAAGTTAGGAGGCAGAGATGAGAGAATTCTAGGCATGAGGGATGGCCAGTGAAAATACATGGAATCAGGAGAGCTGAGTGGTTCAGTAGATAGAGCATCAGACCTAGAGATAGGAGGTCCGGGGTTCAAATCTAGCCTCAGACACTTCCTAGCTGTGCAACCCTGGGCAAGTCAGTTAACTCCCATTGCCTAGCCTTTACCACTCTTTTGCCTTGGAACTATATTGGCTCTAAGACAGAACAGAAGGAAAGAGTTTCTTGTTTATTTGTTGGTTTTTCTTTTTTTTAAAGAAAATACATGAGAGAAAGGAAACACTTTCAGGAGAAAGTGTTTTGTGAAAAGAATAGCAAGGATGCCAGTATCAATAGCTTATAGAATACAGGGGGAGGAGTAAGGTATAAGAAGACTGGAAAGATAGGAGGGAACCTGGCTGTGAAGAGCTTTGAATGCCAAACAAAGGATTTTATATTTGATCCAAGAGGTAATGGGGATCCACTGGAGTTTATTAAATGGGAAGATGGAACAGTGACATAGCTAGACCTAGCCTTTAGGAAGATCACCAGAGGATAGATTAGAATGGGGCAAGACTTGAGACAGGGAGACCAATGAGAAAGTTATTTCAATATTTCAGGGAGGAGCTGCTAAGTCTGTACCAAGATGATGGCAGTGTCAGAAGACAGAAGGTGATAAATGTATGAAGTGTTACCAAGGACTTCCATATCCAACAGATTAGATATGGGAGGTTGAAAGAGAATGAGGAGTGGAGGATGACACCAAGGTTGCAAGCCTAGGTGGCTGGAGGGGATAGACAGTTTCTCAATAGTAAAAGTGAAATTCAGAAGGGGGGAAGGTATTTAGTAGAGCTAACAAGTTCAGTTTTGGACAGTTTGAGTTTAAGATGTCTATGGAACATCCAATTTGAGATATCCAGTGCACAGCTAGAGATGTGGGACTGGAGGTCAGGACAGAGGATAGAAAGACAGAGGCTAGAACTGGATCAATAGATCTAAGAATCATTTGCTTAGAGATGATAATTGGATCCTTGAGAATTGATGAGATCACCAAACATAATAGCTTAGAGCATTGATGGTGAACCTATGGCACACAGAGCTCTCTCTGTGGGCACGTGGCCACCCTACTGCCCTCCCCCCCCCCAAGTTTGTTAATAGAAAGGGAGAGGGACTTGGCTTCTCTCCTCCGTTGAACCTGATGACATTTTTTCACATCCTCGCTCCTCTGCCCAGCAGCCCAATGGAAGCACTTTCTCCTTTCCCTGTGTGGGTTAAGGAGGGGTTGGGGTGTGCTGAGCACTCTGTAGGGGGGCACTCAGTCTGGGGGTTTAGGGGTGGGGGGCAGGGCCCAGCACTCTGTCTCTAAAAAGTTTGCCATCACTGGCTTAGAGCAGTGATGGGCAAACTTTTTAAAGAGATGGCCAAAGGAAAGGAAATGCTCATCTGTTTCTAAGGCAGCTCTTTTGAAGTTTCATTGTATTGCATCCTACTCATTGTATTTTCAGATTAGGAATAATGTCGATAGGCCAGATAGAACATTTCAGGGGGCCACATCTGGCCCCCAGGCTGAAGTTTGCCCATCACTGGCTTAGAGGGATAAGAGAAGAGTGCCTAGGATAGAGCCTTTGAAGGATTTGCGTAGTTGCCAGATGCAACTTGTATGAAGATTCAGTGAAAGAAAATGAGGAGTGGTGAGACAAGTAGGAGATCAACCATGATTGAGCAGCATCATGAAAATCTAGAGAGAAACAGCAGCATTGCTGCCTATCACCAATGGGAATGATTCGTAAATTGGAATCATGGGAATCTGTGGAACTTTCTTTATGGAATGATGGCAGCAAGGAATGATAGCACTCATCATAGGTTTTAAAAGTAAAATGGACCTTAGAAATAATTTTGCTCACTAATATTATATGACCAATAAGGAAACTGAAGCCTTAAAAGATAACGTATAACATCATCAAGGGCAGTTGGAGACCTGTTATAAAAGCCAGGTCACTCCTCTTGTAAGGGTCTTGAATTAGAGTTTCAATGTCAGGTTATGTTTGCTTACCGGGGCTAAAGAAAATCTAGTCCATGTGTAAATGGAATCAGCTCACCCTCATTCATTCTTTAGACTTTAGCCATCAGAAATAATGTCACCCCACCCAACTTAGAATTAAGTGGGGAGGGGAAGGTCTGTGACCCACACATGATAGTAGGTGACTAATCAAAAACAAGGAACTGCCCTTTGGGCAGTCCAAAACAGTGTTGAGGCTGCCTTTGTCCACTTGGAATTGGAGGTGGATGCAGGAAGTGATGAAAGATGCTGTCTTTTAAATATGATGGTAACTTCCTGTGAAGGACTTTTGGCGCTTTGAACTTGGTGTTGAAGGATCTCAGGTGAGACCTCAGACTGCTTTCCTTTGAATTGTCATGTGGTTAAGTTAGGCTGACTCTCTTTCTCTTCCCTTGGCATTTTTGGAGGCTCTAGCCTTAGGGAGTCTTCTCTTCTTGGAGGAGGCCTTGTGGCTAGAAGCCTTGTTTAATTCACCTCTGTGCCCCTCTGCTGGGGCCTCTAAATTCCTACCTGGTTCGAAATTCTGGTCCCCACCAGAGTTTCTCTCTCTTAATTTCCCTACCTTCAACCTTCCTAATTGTAAACAAACCACCATAAAAGTCATCCTGACTTGGGTCTATTTTATTTTGAAATCGAGTTAATCAATTTCTGGCAATCATACCTTAAATATCTAGTCTCCCCTCTTACATCCATAACATACCCAAAGCAGGAAAAAGATGATAACAGGAGCAACTTACCATCATCAGGGTAGAGCAATTCACATAGGGTGGAACTGTCAGTGCCTCATACATTGTGTATCAGTTAGAAAGCAGCTCTGCCCCCACTACCACCCCCTGCTCCCTTGTATACAAATGGATGACTTCAGTCTGTGGTTCAAAGAAGAGTGGGTACCTGAAAATAACTATTTCTCCTTCATCCTCTGGTAGATTGATCTCTGTGAGGGACACGGAAAAGACGCATGATGACTTAAAGTTGGTCTGTTTCATTATAGAATTCATAATACTGGAAAGGACCTTATCACTCATCTGAGCAGCAGCACACTGTATTTGGAGACAGGACACTTGAATTTGAACCCTGTCTCTTACTAGCATGTAAAAATCTCATCTCTTTAGAGCCCCAGATTCCTTATTTACATAAAACTAAGATAATGCTTCTACTTCTTATCTTATAGGATCATAAAAAGCATGCTTTGCAGATTCTAACGTCCCATACTTTAGTTGTTATTATCTCAAATATTTGACAGATGAGGAAATAGGAGGAGAAAGTTATAACCTGACGTGGCACATCTTTCGTTGGCTTAGGACATTGAAATCACTAGAATAGACTGAAGATGGCTATATAACTTATGCTTTTTCAGAATCATTCAAATACGGTATCACCCTTTTCCAAGAATAGATATGTTGTTTCTATGGTAGAAAAAACTCTGGAGACTAAGGGAGATGCTGGGCATAATAATGACTGTAGCAATAGTTTCTATTCATATAATACTTCAAGCTTAAAATATTTCCTACATATTTTCTGTTTTGATTCAGGCAAAACCCCTGTGAAGTAGGTAGGGAAAGTATCATTCTCTTTGAAAAACGAGAAAAATGAGATTTAAAGAGGTGACATTTCCTGAAAAGGATAAAGTTATCAGAGACTATCTGAATCTAACAAAGCCAAAGGCGTACACCTTTGAAAAATATCATGTCATCTCCAAACACTTGCTTTTCCTTCCCATTCATTAAAGGACTTTTTAAAGTTTTAAAGATTTTATTTCCAGTAGCAATGTATGACTGTGAGAGTTGAACCATAAGGAAAGAGGAAAACTGAGTGCCACCTAATCAATGTTTTCAAATTGTGGAACTAGAAAAGACTTTTTTTTAAACCGTTACCTTCCATCTTAGAATCAATACTAAATATTGGTTCCAAGGTAAGGGCTAGGCAATGGGGGTTTAGTGATTTGTCCAGTCAGAGGTCAAATTTGAACCCAGAACATCCCATCTCTAGGCCTGGCTCTCAATCCACTGAGCCACCTAACTGCTCCTAAAAGACTTTTAGGAGTTTTAGGGGTTTTTTTAAGGATTTTTTTCAGTAGCAACGTAAACCTGTGAGAGTTGAACAATTAGGAAAGTGCCTCAGAATCAGTGTTTTCAAATTGTCATTATGGAGAAGACTTTTGAGAGTTCCTTGGATGGCAAGGAGATCAAATCAGTCAGTATTTAAAGAAATTAATTCAGACTATATCCTAGAAGGTCAAGTACTAAAGACAAAACCTAAATATTCTGGCCATACAATGAGAAAAAATGATTGATTGAAAAAGACATTGATGTTGGAAAAGACTGAAGGCAAGAGGAGAAGGGAATGGTAGAGGATGAGATGGATAGATGCTGCCATGGAAACACTGAACATGAACTTGGAATGGCTTCAAGAGGGGTCAGCTAGGTGGCTTAATGGATTGAGATTCAGGTCTAGACAGGAGGTCCTGGGTTCAAATGTGATCTCAGACACTTCATGGTGTCTGAGATCACAGTGACCCTGGGCAAGTCACTTAACTCCCATTGCCTAGCCCTTACTACTCTTCTGCCTTGGAACCAATATACAGCATTGATTCTAAGATGGAAGGTAAGAGTTTTCGTTTTTGTTTTTGTTTTTTTAATAGCAAAGAATAGAAGGACCTGGCATGCTATAAAGTCCGTAGGGTCAGGAAGAGTTGGATCCATCTTTCACTATATTTTCTTCATGAGTTTTTTATTCTTCATGTGTGATATGTGCTTTCTTTCATGGCATGGGGAATATGGAAATATGCATAAAAGTGCTGGTAGAATCTAAAATAGACCATTTACTTACAGTTGGGGGGCATGGTGGGAAGGGAAGGAGAGAATCTGAATCGCAAAATGTCAGAAAACAGTTGTAAAAAATTGTTTCTATGTGTAATTAAAAAAATAAGTAAAAAATAAATTAAAAGGGACCGTTGGACATAATTGAAAGACTAAACCACAAACTGCTAACTGTAGTTCATTAATAGTACAATTTCATCATCCTTGCTAGATATCATATTGTAATATGAAACACGGTTCTTGCCCTCAAGGAATTGCATTCTAGACTACAAAATCATTCTTTGCCCATCTCTCATAGAAACAGAGAAATCTCAGAGTCTGAGGAACCTTAGGGAGCAGAAATAAGCTAGTGGCAGAGAGTGCTTAGAACTATAGGAAAGACAGGAGGATAGCCAGCATAGCTTAGCCATAATCAATTGATTCCAAAGCCATTAGCAAGAGCCTTTAGCAACCATCAGCCTGCCATGAGGTTTCAATGCTCTGTAGCCTGATCCATTGGGATTGGAGCAAAAGAAACTCATGAGACATATCCTGTGCTTCTAAACTGGTACTGTGAGTTTGAACTGTAGCTTTCTCCCACCATCTTGGAGCAACAGAATGCTTATGAATTGCTTAAATTCCTTGTAATTTATCTGTTTTAATGAAATTATGATGAGTAGAAACCCTGCTCGTTCTTGATTTAGTGCCCTCATTATGGTGGTCTTTTTTGTCTATCTGACTTTAGAGTTGCCCCATGTTACAGCATTTGATTCCTACCTAGAAAAAAAAAAGCTACAGGGTAAAAAAATAAAATTGCTTTTGCTTATTAGACTAGACTAGCAACAGCTCTAAGCCCACAGTCATGAAACTGGATTCAGATCAACCTATTGGTTTATTTAAAAGGAAATGTTTAGGTGACCTTACCACACTGACATCTTTCATGTCCTAGATTCTTGGTGGGCTGTAGATCAAAGCTAAAACCCAGAGGCCCCCCACAGAAACCCTCCTTCACTTCCCACTCCAAAGCTAACAGAGGTGGTTTCTCAGGCTTAGCATTTCCATAACCACTGCTAGCTTTAGGAGTCTCGGTCCCAGGTTCTGGCAACCTCTGCATGTCAGGTGTTTGGTGGTGGAGGTGGGGGCAGGAGTGGTGGTAAAAGAAGCTATTTTTATCATTTCACAGTGGCTTAAACACCAGTTACCTTTGTGTCATATTTAGATGAACTTAAAACAGTCAAAACCATGACTCACTTGAGATCCTGAATTGTTCTAAACGCTCTGGGTCCCTGTCTGGGGTTATTTTGAATAGTATCTTTACATGATGTGAGATAAAGACCATGTTGTGGGTCACTGCAAACATGCATTCTGGGAATCACCTCTCTTTGTCTAACTGTTGGGCAATAAAGCAGTTTTGAATGGCAAGGCTCTTTTCTTAATTTCAAACAGGAGAAGGGAAGGCAATGAGAGACACCCAGAAGATTTTGTCTCTGGTCTTCTTCATTCAGTGATGAAATGGGGCGGGGAGGGAGAGGAGAAGGGAAGGAAAGTTCTGAGTGTGCAAAGATTTTCTGTAGGAAACAAAGTGAAGCCAGATTGTCCCCAGGGAACCTCATATGCTATATGCATGAAGGACTTTTCCTGGACAAAGGAGTCAATCATCCAAAAAAGAATCTTTTTAATTACTGTTTTGTTATGTCAACGTGAAATCTGGACACCTCAATTTTACCCCGGCCCTTTGAGAAACCCCAGTACCAGGCACACCTGTTTTAGGTTGAACTATAGACTTTAAACTGTTTGGGGACCCTAGCGTGGGTGGGATTAGTGGATATAGTAAAAATGTTGAGTGTCTTTATTTGTTTTAAAAGCTTCTCCCATCGTATTAAAGATCCCTCTCTGGAAACCCAGTTCTTAGTTTGGCCCTTTCCTTTGTAATTGTTATGGCTGACCGCTCCCTGATGCCCCTGAGGCTGGCTGCAACCTATTTGCAGCCTGCTTGCAGTTTGTCTATGCAGGCTTGCCGTACCAAGTTCTCCAGAGGGTATAAAAGACCCCCAAGTTCTGCCCCTCTGTGGAGTTGGCATCTAGCACAGTTCCTTCTCTTAGGGATACGGGTCCAGAGTCCCCAGGGCGTAGGTCCTGTGTAGATCTTGGCGCTGGGCTCTGTGTAGCAGCCAAATATTGGACCTATCTTTGTCCTGATTAAAGACTTATTTTTTCTGACTATCTAATAGTTTGGTTTTTTTCCCCAAGTGTTTTCCAAGTTAACAGGTACATTAAAGTCTATGTCTTTCTTGCCTCTATCAGTTCTTTCTCGGGAGGTGGGCATAAACAAGTGAACTTCAAACAATATTTTATTGCTGTTTATGATAATCTTGCTTGTTTTTTGAACAACTCATTTTGTTCTTCATAATTTCATTTAAGACTCTGTGTTTTTAAAAATAAATTAATCTGCTCACTTGGAACTATGTGCAAAGGACTCTAAAACTGTGTATACTCTTTGATCCAGCAATAGCACTACTAGGTCTGTATTCCAAAGAGATTTAAAAAGGGGGAGGGGATGATCTATTTGTACAAAATATTTATTGCATATCTTTTTGAGGTAGCAAAGAACTGGAAAATTGAGGGATTGTCCATCAATTGGAAAATGGCTGAAAAAGTTGTAGTATATGATTGTAATGAAATACTATTGTACTATAAGAAATGATGAGCAGGATGATTTCAGAAAAACCAGGAAAGACTTATATGAACTAACTCATGCAAAGTGGAGTGAGCAGAACCCAAAGAACACGCACACAGTAACAGCAACTTTGACTGACCAAGTTACTCTCAGCAATACAATGATCCAAGAAAATCCCAGAGACTCATGATGAAAAGTGCCATTTGCATTCAGATGAAGAACTGATAGAGACTGAATGCAGACCAAAACATATTCTCTCTCCCTCCTTCTGTCTCTCTCTGTTTCTCTGTCTGTCTTTCCCTCTCCTTTTTGTTTTCCTTTTTCTTTCTCTTCCCCATAATGACTAATATGATAAAATGTTTTGCATGTAAAATCTTTATCAGATTGTCTATCATTTTGGGGAGGTGGAGGGAAGGGAGGGATTTCAGGGAGAAGGATAGGAAGGAGGGAGAGAATTTTTAACTCAAAAATTTTTAATGAATGTTAAAAATTATTTTTACATGTAATTGGGGGAAATAAAACTTTATTTAAAAATTAAATTAACCTGCTTTCATTTCTTATGGCATATTCTATCACAAAATTTAGTGCATATTCAGTTGCAAAAATATTTTCTACCCAAGCTAGGTTTTTATCACCAAGGCCAGCTCTAGGCAGGACTGTGAAGCTGAAGTTTGGTACTTAATCAACTTCCCTTTCTTCATCCCTCTGCTGCTTCCCAGTGCTTTCTTCCCCCCACCTACCATACTAGATTATTTCTACATCACTATAGTATTATATGTTTTTATCTTAATAATGTTATGTCATTTTCTACATGTCCATATATTCTCTCCTACTCATTTATTCTGGCCTGTTCCCTTTATGAAATATTTCATATACTATTATTCTGCTTTTCCTCTTCCCCCATAATAACCTCTAATCCTTGCTGTATACTCTTTTTAGCTAAGTGTTAGTAAGAAAGGATCTCTAATTCTCTTCTAACTTTTAATCCTATAATTTTATTGAAAATCCTATGAGCTGGGGCAGCTAAGTAGCACAGTGGATATAGAGCCAGACCTAGAGTTGGGAGGATCTGGGTTCAAATCCAGCCTTAGATAGGTCCTACCAGTGTGACTCTATGCAAGTCACTTAACCCCCACTGCCTAGTTCTTTCCACTCTTCTGCCTTAGAACCAATATGTAGTATTGATTCTAAGATAGAAGGTAAGAGTTTTTTATTTTATTTTATTTTTTTATTTTTTTTAAACCCTTGTACTTCGGTGTATTGTCTCATAGGTGGAAGATTGGTAAGGGTGGGCAATGGGGGTCAAGTGACTTGCCCAGGGTCACACAGCTGGGAAGAGGCTGAGATCGGGTTTGAACCTAGGACCTCCTGTCTCTAGGCCTGACTCTCACTCCTCTGAGCTACCCAGCTGCCCCTCAAGAGTTTTTTAAAAAAGATTTAATTTCAACTGGGAAGAAGGTTTTTACTGTAGCATCCCAGGGATCTGTGCTTGTGATTGTATTGTTTAACATTTCTATTCGTGATTTGGATAAAAGAATAGATAACATACTTATCAGTTTAGCAGATGATAACAAAACTTAGCTGGAGAACTAACACCCTGGATGACAGTCAGGTTTGAAAAAGAATCTGAAAAGAATGCTGAGTCAAATCTAATCAGATGAAATTTATTAATCAGATGAAATTTATTTTTATTTTTAAAAAAAACTCTCACCTTCTGCCTTAAAATTGACACTAAGTATCTTAGAGCATACAACGAGGAAGTGTCTGAGGCTAGATTTGAACCCAGGTTTCTCCCTACTCCAAACCTGGGTCTCTATCCAGTGAGCTGCCCTCAGATGAAATTTAAAAGAGATAAATGTAGTCTTACATTTGGGTGAAAAATATCTACCCTTGTAATAGGGAAGAGAAGGCAAAACATAAGTGTATTAGCAAAAGTACTAAAAAAGGTTTTACTGGGCTAAAAGCTCATTGAATCAATAAGATATGGCATCCCCTTCTTCCAAACTGATGTCATTTTAGGCTACGTTAAATGAAACATTGTTTGGAGGAGGAGGAAGGTGACAGTTGTGCTACATTTTGCCTTATTCAGCCCTCACCCATATCACTATCTTCACTGGATGTCACATTTCAGGAAGGCCATTGATAAGCTGAAGAGTATCAGAAAGGGCAACCAAGATGGTTACAGGGCCTTGAGATCATGCCAGATGAGGATGGGTTAAAGGAGCTGGGGATGATTTATGGGCAGGAAAAACCAAACAAGGATATTAAAACTGTGGTCAAGTATTCAAGTGGTTTTCATGTAGAAAAAGAATTAGACTTACTTGGCTTGACCCTTAGAGACTAGAATTAAGGAACATGTGTGAAACATTATACAGCCAAGTCTAGGCTTGACATAAGGAAAAACTTGCTAGAAATTAGAGCTGTCCAAAAGTAGGATGGGCTAACTTGGTAATGCTTCCACTCTCATTCACTCTAGATGTCTTCAGGCAAAAGCTCTTTGACTTCATATTGAATGTGCTCTCCAGGAGATTTGGGTTCGTGTACAGGCTACACGGAGGCAGCCAGTTGGCACAGTGGATAGAGTTCTGGGCTTGGACAAGGCACTTGTCCCTGTTTGCCTCAGTTTCCTCAATTATAAAATGAGCTAGAGCAGGAAATGACAAACTATCCATTATCTTCTGCCAAGAAAACTCCGTATGGGGTCATAAATAGTTGGACATGACTGAAATGACTAAATAACAACAAAGACTAGACTGAATGGATCTCTTGGGTCCCTTGACTTCAAAATTCTGTTAAGTCTATAACCATCAATAGGAGCTTTTAAGGTTAGTGGATGGAGAGTGAAACTTTTTTCCCCATCATTGGCTGTGATGTGTGTGTGTGTGTGTGTGTGTGTGTGTGTGTGTGTGTGTGTGTGTGATTCAATCATGCGCTATACATAAATAAAAAGCAGTGATCAAGGGTCGTGAGAAAGGTTTGGAAATTTGTCTCCAATTGCTCTGCCAAAGCAAATGTTGGCCTACTCCCTACTTCTTCCACTATCAAAACTCGTCAATAAGTAACAATAATGAGACATTGTCTCTTCTGGAAACTATATTAAAACAAAGCTGCTACTATCAGAGGTCTATAGCCAAATATTTGCCTGAGACTGAATACAATTAAACGATGACCCACATACAGTTCTGGGCCAGTGTTCCCTGTCTTAGTTTGAGTAGCTATATATATAGGTGGCATCTTGCAGATGAGGAGTTTCTTTCTAAAGCTACAGAAGATCCTGCCTCTTTTTTTTTTTTTAATTAAAAAACCCTTAGAACCCACACCGTTTATTGGTTCTAAGGCTGAAGAGTGTTAAGGGCTAAGCAATGGGGGGTTAAGTGACTTAACCAGGGTCACACAAATGAGGTGTGTCTGAGGCCATGTTTGAACCCAGGACCTCCTGTCTCCAGGTCTGACTCTCAATCCACTGAGCCACTCAGCTGTTGCCACCTTCCCCCTCTTCCCCCAGTCTACCTCTTTTAAGAAACAATTATGATTATTGGGAGGAAGTGGAGGCAATAATCTACATCTCTAAATATTCTAACGTTTATTGTATTTTAAACCAATCTTGTTGTATTTAAGCCAGGGAGGCAATATAGTATAGTGAAAAGGGCCCTGGTTCTGGCATGAGAGTACCTGAGTTCAAATCCCTCCTGTATTGCTTACTACTTATTTACCCTTAAGTAGCCACTTAATTTCCCTGGACTTTGGTTTCCTCATCTGTAAAATGGGAAGGGATTGAGCTAGATGGCCTCTGAGATCCTCTCCAGTTTGAAATAGCTGATCTTTTCTGATCTCTGGGGCTCTTCATTCGAATTTGATTTCTCTTAATAAATGCCCCCTTGAAAAAAAGTCCTCCGTTTTGGGTAAAGATAGAATTCAATATTCACTTGTCTAAAATAGGCTCAGAAAATTCATAGGTACGAATACAACGACCAGAATGTTCTGTCCGAAAAGGGGGAAAGAATGGAAACACTGATGGGAAAGCAAAGGATAGTGTTCCTATTGAGGACATGAGAGCTATTTGTGGGTACATCAAACATGCAGCATTAGGGACATCTGGGGAGAGTGGCTGCTAGCTCCTATTCTCAGCTGAAAAGCTGGCTATAAACAGTAGCATTGGCTTTTTGGTTTGTTCCCTCTGTCCCTTTATAACCATGCCAAAGTACTCAGACGTGGCAAGTATAGTGATTTTCTGATGCATGGCTATTATTTTGTTTCCATATACAGACCACCTGAGTTCCATGCATTTAATTTACAGGCACCACTGGATGCTTTTCATTGTTTCTCAGAAATTGTATGGTCCCAGGGTTACCTCTTGGAGCCTCTCTCTACCACATGCCTCTGGAACACCCACTTTTCTCTATGACTCATTCTCCACTCTAAACAACCAATGACTTCTCTGTGAGATACTGTCATTTTTCAGTTTGTAAACATTGGTTGCCTGTGACAGAAAGTTATTAGATATCTAGCATGCTGGCTTAACATTCTGACAACACGTGCCCCTTTCTGTTGGGAAGGAGGATTAGATGACCTGCCTGGACACTTGGGGTCTGATCACAACTCTGACACTAACTTTCCAAGTGACCTTCCGAAAGTTGGTTCATGTTTTTGTGTGTCACTTTCCTCCTTTGTAAAATGGTGATGCTAATTTTTTGTTGTTGTTGTTTTGAGGATCATGTGAGAGCTAATCCTCAAATAGCATGAATTCAAAGCACATCCACAGCCTATTTGCCCTCCATTGAAGTCTCTGTGGTTTATTAGGCAGCTAGGTGGCCTTGGAGCCAGGAAGACCTGAAGTCTTTAATCCTGCCTCAGAATCTTATTAATTGTACAAGCCTGGACAAATCATGTGATCTTTTTCAACCTTAGGGTTTCCTGATTTACCTCATGGAGGTCCCTGTGGGGATCAAATAAGATAACATATAGAACACTTTGCAAACTGTAAAGCCCTATGCCAGGTATAGCTATCAATACCCTTTCTGAATCATGGCACTCAGAATTGAATACAATATTGTAGGTGTGGTCTGACTAGGGAATAACACAGCAAGATTCTCCTTTTCCTAGACCTCTTTTGGTTTTAGGAATATTAATTTAGTTCCTTTGTACTGTGCAGGTACATCCCTCCCCCCACCTTTCCATCTTTCTTTTAGGTATTGTCACCCTTCTTTAGAATGTAAGTCCCTTTAAGGGGCTTTAAAGGAAAGCTACTCTTAAGAGGTGGAAGGTCTGGATCCAGCAAGGGAAATTTAAAAGGATCAATTAGGCATGTAGGAGGAAAATAGGAGAGAACAGCTTTATGAAAGACAAAGGAGAAGAGAATAGTTAGGATGGATGATAGCATCAAAGGCTGTAGAGAGGTTAATTAAGATGAAGATTGAGAAAGGGTCATTGAATTCCACAGTTCAGAGATTATTGATAACCTAGTCGAAAGCAGTTTTGGTAAAATGAAAACCAAGAAGCTAGATTGAAAGTGGGTGCTAACAAAATGGCGGCATCGAGTATAGAAAGCTAAAAGAGTACAATAGCTTAAGGGTCAAAGAAAAACATTTTTTTGAAGGATGGGTGGAAGTTGGGCAGCAAAGGAGTAGTCAGTGACACTGAATAAGAGAATAAAAGGTAAGAGAGAGAGAAAGAAGTACAGACAGAGATAAAGAGAGAGACAGAAACAGTGAGAGAGACAGGGAGACACAGAGAAAGGTTATAGAGAGGATTCTTCTTAAGGATCAAGGTAGAGAAGATGGATTCTGTAAATCCTTCCAAATTAGAGATTTTGTGATTCTGACTGAACTTTCACATAGCACCTTATATTAATTATAATTACTCTCATACATATTTTATCTCCCCTACTAGGCTTTTTAAGGGCAAAGACTATGTCTTCTTTTCTTTTCTTTTTTTTTTTTCCTTTTGCATCACCTATAGCATGGTCAACTTCAAAGAATCCTGGCTTTGGAATCAAAGAAATTGGATTTAAATCCCTTCTTTGCTTTTTACTACTAGTGTAACCTTAAGCAAGTGACTTAACTTCTCTAGGCTTTAGTTTCCTCAACGTAAAATGAAGTAGTTGTGGCATGGGACATTGTACCCTAAATTATAGAAGTATTTTAGGCCAAACTGTAACCAGGAAATTCTCTTGCTCCCTTACATTTTAGTGATTCCCGTTAAGACCTTGAAGGGAATATTCTCCTTGCATAGTCCTTTAGATTTGAGATGGACTGAGAGATATGCCTTCAGGCTATGCCTTGGTACAATCAGGTTGTATCTCTGACATCCATCAGTCCCCTAAACTATGAGGGTCACCCCCTAGGTCTTCAGGCAAACCTTCCCCACCCTGTACCTCAATGCATACCACTCTATAGAGGCACATCTTCACTGTAGTAAAGGGTATAAAGACCCCAGACTTGATGTTGACTGGGAAGCAGCTTCCCATCTATGCTGTCCTCCTAGGAGGCAGCTTTCCATCTATGCTGTCCTTCCAGTAGGTAGTCTTCCACCTATGCTGCCCTCCTGACCAGATTCAACATTACCTTCTAAATTAATAAATTTCTCTTTTTATTTTTAAGCTAAGTTTCAGAGTCCTGCATTCTTGCAAAGGGTACTCTTCCCAAACCCAGGGGGTTCATCTCAAGCCTCCCACAACAGTTGGATTACATGGCCCTTAAGGTTCTTTTTAGTTTTAAATGATCTTATCTCAATATGCCATATATATTCAAAATATACTTGTTGAGTGAATGAATTTGACTGAATGATACCCTATCCATTCTTTTGATTATTACCATTTGGGAGTAGTACTGCTTAGAATCAAATACTGATTCTCAATATTACTTCTTTCATGTGTCCATGACTCACAAGAGTGGAGGGGAGGGTTTCGCTTTATATAGAATTCTTTTAGTCAGTTTTGTATCTATTAGTTTAACATAAAATGACGATTTCAGCTCACCACACATTTCAAGCACAGATTACATTTTTGTAAGGTGGTAATTTATTCAAAAAGCCAGAGATTCTCACAATCATTCAGATCCACGCTAAACCTCAAATATTGTCTGCTGGAAATATGTGAGTAATCAGCAATTTCATTTCAGACCAGAGTAATCATGACTAATGTGACTAGGCTTTAGTCTCTTCATCTTGAAAGTAAGGGTTTGTATTAAATGAATTACTAGGAGCCATTTCAATTTAAAATTCTATATTCTATCTTTCTATCCTTTTCCTTTCTTGTCCCATTGTATCTTCTTAGGGAGTTCTTTGATGGCCTGTTCAATTTCTTTTTCTGATATTGGATTATTTAAGTATTCTATTTCTTCTGCTGTTAATCTAGACAATTTATATTTTTGCAAATATTCATCCATATCACCTAGATTGCTAAATTTATTGCCATATAATTGGGCAAAATAGTTTTAATGATTGCCTTAATTTCCTCTTCATTAGAGGTGAGGTCTCACTTTTCTTCTTTGATACTATTAATTTGGTTTTCTTCTTTCCTTTTTTTAATTAGATTAACCAATACTTTGTCTATTTTATCTGTTTTTTCAAAATACCAGCTTCTAGTCTTATTTATTAATTCAATAGTTCTTTTACTTTTGATTTTATTAATTTCTCCTTTGATTTTTAGTATTTCTAATTTAGTTTTCATCTGAGGATTTTTAATTTGTTCATTTTCTAGTTTTTAAAGTTGCATACCCAATTCATTAACCTCTGCCCTCCCTAATTTGTTAATATATGCACTCAGTGATATAAATTTTCCCCTTAGAACTGCTTTGGCTGCAGCCCATAAGTTTGGGTAAGATGTCTTATCATTGTCATTGTCTTCAATGAAATTATTAATTGTTTCTGTGATTTGTTCTTTCACTAAATTATTTTGGAGAATCATATTATTTAATTTCCAATTAGTTTTTGGTTTGCCTCTCCATGTATTCTTACTAATTTCCTTCATTTTATTGGGAACTCCTGAGAATCATTTTGCTGGGCCAGGGTACCTGGAGGCCTGATATGGATCTACTACTATATGAAAAAATACTAAACGAATCATTCTACATTTCTAGGGCTCAGTATTACAGTGGACTGATGACAAGGAAGGACATTTCATTGGGATTAGGTAGACTAGTTCAGTGGTTTTAATGTAATATTAAAGGCTCTATAGCCACACTCAAATTGGTGCTGATGCAGGCTACTGAACAGGCAAGTATAGTGGAAATTTTGGATGAAACTGTTACTTTCTACTTCAGCATTCCCTAATCTATTCTGTGTCTACTTTTGTCTACCTTTAGACTGCTGTCCCTGCCTTTATTTCATGGGTCCTTCCTGGTCCTCTGGACTTATTTGTGTGGGGAGTTTTTTGTGCTGGACCCCAGTACTGCCTTGTTTGCTTTATTATATCATCACTTGGAATGCATCCTTTTACTTCTAAGCAGGCTCTGTCCCTCTGGGACCGCTGATTTCTAGTAATCATTGGTATGTGCCAGTTTTATCACTGTATCTGAATAATGAATGCTACTATCTTTGTGACCTTTGCAAATGACTTCCTGCTACTATTTGACCTTGAATAAGTCACTGATTCTGGCTAATATTTAAACTTGAACAAGGTTCACCTTTTTGGTCTCAGTTTTTGCATCTATAACACAAAGAAGTTCATCTGAATTAAGATTAAGATCCCTTCTAATGTTAAATCCTGTAAGTCTATGAGCCTGAAGCTACTCAAGATTCAAAAATCTTGTCACATTCAAATAAGCAAATGAAAAAGCTTTGTCCTTGGTTCAGACTGTAAGAAATTAAATTTAGGGTTTGACTAAATATGAGAATTCTAAAATAATATTGTGGTTGCCAATTTAAAAATATAGTTCAAGTCAACATGACTTTTAGTAGCTTTTATTTACAAATGGGTAGAAAAAGTGAAAGTAGAGAAATGTAAGAAGAGGGTAGAGAAAATGTCTAGCCTATCACACTAAATGTTGCTCTTTTGTCTGGTTCAGCCCCAGCAGGGGTCCTCAGCCAGAGGACCAGGTGGTGTCTTATGCAAGGGGTCCACCAATGCAGCCTCCTCCAGGAAAGGAAGGCCTCTCCAGAACTAATCTCTCCAGAAGCCAGGAAAGAAAGGCCAGCTACTCATTCACCCAAGAAATTCAAAGGAGAAGATTCAGGATCAGTCCTCCACGAAGCAGTCCAAGAGCCAAAGTCAAGGTCCAAGACAAAGGTCAAGTCCAAAGCCACCTCCAAAAGACAAGTCACCAGGAGAAGTTCCCTGGACAGGAAGTTCAGGACTTTTTTATAGTCCTTTTTCATGTCCCTTCCTGTCCCTTCCTCCACTTTATGGGAACCGATTTCAGTCTTTGAATTTGCTTAGCACTGCCCAGGGGGTGGTCAGTGGCCTCTGGAGTTGTCACCCACTTTAGTAAGTGACTTGGAACTCTCTTAGTGTTAAGTAGGGGTGCTTAAGTTTTTGGTTGATTAACTTTAAAATTGCTGATTGATAGACAAAGACAGTTTGATTCATTCTTCACAAGACAATAGCAGAGTCATCAGCCTGTGGACTCTTAAGCTGGGGTTTCTAGAATTATGGATCCAGACTACTATTTTTCACTAAGAAATTGCCTGTACTTTGGGGAACTTTAAGGGCCTTATGGGAGACATATATTTCATGCATTTAGGGTAAAGACATGACCTACAGTCTCTGCCACATAAGCATTACAATGGTTCAATAAACCTAGGTCTAATAGTACCAATTTTAGTGAGCTAGATCTATTCACTGAGCAGGCCTGAAATAGTTTCTGAATACGAATTATCTGTAATCGTTCATTTGCTCCTCCACTGGAGGAGCCTTGGCACTGTTCATCAGGAAGGGTAAGAAGTAGTGGCCCTGCCATCCCCACAGAACCATCAATATCTGTGACTTGTGTCCCTAACTTTTTATATTCAATTCACTAGACTAGCTAGTAAGGAGGAAAAAGGATGATACTCACCAAACTGGAGATCCCAGATGCAATCTGTTCTCAGTACAGGAAGGTGACAAAAGGAAGGAATACAGCCTTCCCTATTCTTTGTAATTTGTCTAAATATTAGATTAGTCCATTTTTTTGTATAAATCCTTCTCTACTCCGAGGTTTCAGACATTCACAAAATTTCATATTTTAAGAGTTCCTGTAACAGAGAGTGGTGGTCTAATTTGATAGTATTGTCACCTATTCTCTATACCTTTTCTGATACTTGAAATTAATCTAGGCTTCTCTTCTAGAACCAAGATGATCACTATATGCCTGATAAGTCATAAAAATGTCCATTGAAGGAAGAAATAGAATTTCTGTAGCATTGAAAAGGACAACTAGGAATATGCATAAATTTCCATAAGGTAGACACTATCATAATGTCTTCTCAAAACACACATTTTTGTATGAATCATGTTTTCCACTCCCTCCATTTCCTGAAGTTCCCCCATGAGCCACAGTTCCTTTTGTAGTGACTACTTGGGAGAATTATAGGTTTTCCAGATTAACTTGGAACACACTTTGGTAGCAGCATGGGAAACATAAAAACAAACACCATCATACTTCAGGGGGCTCCTCAAGTTAGACAACTCAGGTTTGACTGCTTTCCCCAATCATTTGTTGTCTTGCCCATTAGAATATGAACTCTTTAAGATGAGGGACTGTATTGCTTTTTTATATATATTTCTAATCCTCAGAACAGGGTCTGAACATAGTAAGTGCAGAATAAATGATTTTCTATTCATTCATTCACTTGCTTTGAAGGGACCATTGTCTATAAGTGGTGCCTTGGCTTTATAAAATACTATTGCTACTCCATTCCTAGATATTCTGCCCTGATAATGCTTCTCATCAACCTACTTAAACATTTCAAAATGTTTCCATTGGCCAATGAAAGCAGGAAGTACTGGTCAGTTCATCCAATGTCATATCCACTGGCTCTTTTTAGTTGGTTTCACTTTGTCATTTTCTAGCTTCTGGGACACCACATGTGACAGAAGTCCTATCGTGAACATTGAGATTTGGAAGCTTAGTGGATCAGCCACTCTGAAAGGCCTTCCTGTAGACTATACATACTTTGCAGCAACTCAGGCTCATTTGAACCCACTCAGATTGGATCTGCTTGGGGAGGGCATGATAATGCCTATTCCATGGTTGCATTGTCTGCACCAAACTGACATAACTCCTTCCAATGGGTTCCTATACCCTGCCTGTGTCTATGTATATACATACATATATACACATACACATACTATCCATTCGATTATCTCCAGAGTATGTACACATGTGGGTATGTGTGTGTACAAATATGCACCCTAGAGATGATCAATGGGTGGCCCTTTGCCTTTGTCAATAATTTGGCAGTGGATTACATGGATCTGTCTAAAATTTTAACATATTACTGCCATGGGTGAATTATGATGCCCACTATTATATCCAACTGTGTGAGGTAAGTGCCCAGGGCAAAGGTCCCTTAGAGAAGTTGGCAGGCTTGTTGCAACCATCTACTCTGTCTTGGGGTGACAGGAATGTTGGAATTTATCATAGAGCTGGCCTCATTGTTGGCAGTAGACATCTTATCTTCACCAACCTCATTCATTTCCTACCCTATACTGGAAACTGTATGACCACTGACTTCTCCAAACTATTTCCAAAATATACTAGATTCATAGAGTCCCCTCCTAAATCACCTCTAAGAAGGGTCTCCAGGTTGTCTTCCATTCTTGAACTGCTCTATTACTAATTCTCCAGTTAAAAATTCATATTTCTAGAGCACGTAACCTCTCATCTATCCTCTCTAAGGGCAGAGAGACAGGACCTGGACCCTTGATCAGTATCTTGGATCTTAGATTTTCTCCCTTGGAGATGATCAGGTCATTCCCATGGAATTCTCTTATAATAACATAATTTATTGTCTAAGATTCTCTTATAACAACATAATTCACTGTCTACCCAAAATACAACCTTTTGTACAAACTGGGGTTTTCACTCCCCAGTTCTTCCTTGAAATTATCCTATGTGTGTTTTAGAACCAGTATTTACCAGGGTTCCCTCTTCCTCTCTCCCCCCAATATATGTTAAGCTAGATTTCCCCTAAAAGTCTACAAAGCCAAAACTTGATTGGCCTGGAGCAAGTTCAAGCAGGATCTCCTTCAGCATACCTTCCTAGTAAGTAGGCTTTGGTTGTATTGACATGGTTTCCTGGCTTAAGGCCATAAAAGGCCCACCCACGTGGAATTGGGGCTTTCAGACTTGGTAGATGACCCAAGACCACAAGAGTCACCACACCCTGCCCTGCTGGCCAGATGTATTCCATATAGGTATGAGAGAGGATGCATCAAGCTGAGCTAAGTGCTATCATCTCTTTGTTGAATATCCTTTTTATGTTGGGGCTAAGTAAACTTTTAGCTATTTCATGACCCATGAGTGCCTCAACTCATCCAAACATTGACACTGAACTTGTACTGGCTCAGTCGGCTTGCCCCTAACATCATGAGCCAAAATTTCTGCTGCCAACTACCTGTGATAGTTACAAACTTCCCAAACTGATTTGTAACACATTCCTTAGGCAGCCAAATGGCAAGGAAACATGAAATCAATCATTATTATATTCCTGGTTAGGAGGATTCAGGTCTGGTTTTTCTCTCTAAACCTATGTACCAAGAAGTCTTATAAGGCATTTTTTAAAATCCCTACCTTCTGTCTTGGAATCAATACTGTGTATTGGTTTCAAGGCAGAAGAATGGTAAAGGGCTAAGCAATGAAGGATAAGTGACTTGCCCAGGGTCACTCAGCTAGGAAGGATCTGAGGTCAGATTTGATCCCAGGACCTCTCTAGGCCTGGCTCTTAATCCACTGAGCTACTTAGCTGCCCCCTTTCTTAGACATTTATTATATTATTATATTATATTATTATTATATATTTCACCAGACTGTCAAAGGGGAGAGAGTCTCCCCTTTGACAGTCTGGTGAAATATATAAGCTCCAACTCAAAATGATGTTTTTCAATGTATAAAATATGTAAAATCATGAAGAAGATCAATTTTATTGAAAAAGTTATTAGAATATGTCCAAAAAGCCCTGGACCCTTGGTCTTGGCAGAGAGATGATATCTAGGCCTAGTCGAGCATGACCAAGTGAGGAGTCTATCATGCCGTCCCTCTAGATCAGGGGTCGGCAACGTGTGGCTCTCGAGCCATATCTGGCTCTTTTGAGGGCCAGATATGGCTCTTTCTGCAGGAGCCATAAAGTCAATTTTTTTTCAGGCGCTGTTACAGGAGCGCACTGTGAGCACTGTACGGCTCTCACGAAATTACATTTTAAAAAATGTGGCNGGCTCTATCTGCAGGAGCCATAAAGTCAATTTTTTTTCAGGCGCTGTTACAGGAGCGCACTGTGAGCACTGTACGGCTCTCACGAAATTACATTTTAAAAAATGTGGCGTTTATGGCTCTCCCGGCCAAAAAGGTTGCCGACCCCTGGTCTAGAAGGATGTTGGCTTACTTAATGTCTTTGCAGGAAACATTGTCATTTCCCAGTGCTTTACCCTCTGTAGTGCTTCCTAACTTGTTCCATGCTGATTTTCTGTTTTTGGTTCCTAAATATGATATACCATCTATATAGCTTTAAAAGCTCTTATCAGCCTGAAAAGTTTAGTCATTGGATACCAAAGTTGTCTTTTTTTTTTTTTTAGACCTTTACTTTCTGTCTTGGTAACAACTGTAAGACAGAAGGGCAAAGACTCATTTCTCCTCTGACGTCTAGTTTTGCTTATCCCAACACATATCCGAGTTGATCCCAGTAGTATATAAACATCCTTTGGATAAACATCCTTTTCCCTATTAATGGTCTCAATCTTTATTATAGAGTATAGTGACTGGATAGTCAACCTCAAGCTTTTAGTGGCTTGGGACCCTATACACTCAGTAGGCCACTTCTTTAACATCATGAAAAATGTTATTTATATGTAACCATGCTATGTGTCATACAATTTAGATGGGCACAATCTTTGTCTTCCTAAGGATTTTTTCCTCCTGAAACTAGCTCTCTCTGTCTTGTTCAGGCTGCAGTTCAGCTGCCATTCATGATCCTGACTCCACTATTGATTGACAAGGACCCTCTGACCCACTCCACATCCACCATGGGCTGCTTTGCCCACCTTGAGCTGCCTGGACTGCACTCAATCCCTCTCTTGGAGGATTACCATATTGGCACCAAATTTAGTACAGAAACCTGATTGGCTTTTAGCCCCACTTCTACTCAAACTCCTAAAATCAAATGATCCAACAGCTTCACTCTTTTCAGAAGCATGAATTTCAGGTCTGTAATACCAGGTCATGGTTAAAATAATGAATTATTAAATGAATAGTCCATTAGACTTGAGTAAGAGGCAGCTATATGGCAGAGTAGATGGATTGCCAGGCCTGGGGTCAAGAGGATCTGGGCTCAAATATGACCTCAGACACTTCTTAGCTGTGTGACCTTAGGCAAGTCACTTAATCCTGTTTGCCTAGTCTTTGCCCTTCTGTCTTAAAGTTGTTACCAAGGAAGAAAGTAAAGATTAAAAAAAAAAAAGACTTCAGTACCCAATGACTAAACTTTTCAGGCGAATGAGGTCTTTTAAGATATGTATAAATGGTGTATTGCATTTAGGAACCTACAAAGTTAAAAAAAAATCTACAAAGAATCCACATACCTCTTTGGGACTATAAATTACTACCAGAAAAATCTTAGGCCCTAAGAAGAATTTGGATCATTTAGGTTTTACTTAATTGTCAGACCTCATCATTTGTACCTTCAGAGCTCTCCCTTCTCTAGAGTACCAGGTTTTGAGTCAGGAAGACTTATTTTTATGAGTTCAAATCCAGCCTCAGACACTTACTAGCTATCTGATTCTTGGCAAATCACTTAACCCTTTTTGCCCAAGTTTCCTTATCTGTTAAATGAGCTGGAGAAAGAAATGGCAAACCACTCCAGTATCTTTGCAAGAAAACTCCAAATGAACTATGCCCAAAGCGCTATAAAACTGTACATATGATTTGATTCTGTAATACCACTACTGGGTCTGTATCCCAAAGAGATCATAAAAAAGGGGAGAGGACCTATTTGTACAAAAAATATTTATAGCAGCTCTTTTTGTGGTAGCAAAGAATGGGAAATTGAAGGGATGTCCATCATTTGGGGAATGACTGAACAAATGGTGATATATGCTGGTGATGGAATATTATTGTGCTATAAAAATGATAAGCAAGATGATTTCAGAAAAAACTGGAAAGATCTACATGAACTGATGCAGGGCAAAATAAGCAGAACCAGGAGAAAGTTGTATACACTAACAGCAATATTGTACTATGATCAACTGTGAGATACTTTGCTACTCTTGATAATAAAATGATCTGAGATAATTCTGAAAGTCTTATGACAAAGAATGCTATCCACCTCCAGAGAAAGAACTGTTGGAGTCAGATGCACATCAAAGCATATTATTTTTCACATTAGTTTATTTACAGTTTTATTTTGGGGTTTTGGTTTTATATGAATATCCTCTTACAATAAACCTCCCAAAGTCCCAGAGGTTCTTGCTTGTATCGCAGTTTTCTCCACCCATCAGCTCTCTTTGTGGCATCTCAGGAATCAATCACAGTCTCCCAATTTGCCTAGCTCTTTTAGGAGGAGGGAAGGAGCAGGGCAGTGCTTATGGTCTTTTAGGGTATGAACTAGTAAAAAGTTCTTACTCACTATGAAAGGCAGGGGACTCCAAGTTCTTGATTGAATTACTTAAAAAAAACAAAGAGAGTTTAAATTCTCTTTCACATGATTCAAGGACCACTTATGACACATGCAGGTAGTATGACTTTGGGCAAGTCACTTGATTTTTTCAGTGCTCTAAGAAACTCTCTAAACTTTCAGAGAAAGTGCCAACTTGAATTGGTAAAGGAATTTCTTTACTTTGTTGTTGTTCGGTTGTTTCAGTCCTATGCAACTTTTCATGATCACATTTGGGGTTCTCTTAGCAAATATACTGGAACAGTTTGCAATTTCCTTCTCCAACTCATTCTCCAGATGAGGAAACTAAGGCCAACAGTGTTAAATGACTTGCCCTGAGTCACACAACTAGTAAGTGTCTGAGGCTAGATTTGAATTCAGGAAAATGAGTCTTCCTGACTTCAGGTCTGGCATTCTATCTGTTGTGCCACTGTACTACCAAGCTACCCCATTCCTCATGTAGGAGTTAGCAATACCAATGAAATCAGAAGTCTAGACCCTATTCTTCTTCCTTCCCAAGGAGATTAAGAATCCCTTGAGGTCCTAAACCCTGTCTTATATGTAAAATATAGGACCCAAAATATGAGTTGTAAGTCAGCAGATTATTTAAGCAGATTCTCAAAGCCAATGGTAAAGCAATTTGAATTGGAAAATCAGTCAACCAGTAAGTATTTATTAAATGCTTAGTAAATGTCTACCCACTGTACCACGGGGACACAACAAAAAGAAAACCAAAGTAGCCACTACTTCAAGGAGCTTCTATGCTTTTTTTGGGGGGAAAAATTACACATTCATATATAAAGAAGTGCCAAGTTATTTTGGCATTTAGGGGACAGGATGGTCAGGAAAGGCTTCATGTGGGAGATAGTAATAATAATAGAAACAATGACAACATTTATATAGTGTTTTAAAGTTTGCATAATGCTCCACATGGAGCCCCACAGTTTTATCTTCAGGAGATATATTTGATGACTTGATAGGTTTGTCTAATTCAACCCAATCAAAGTTTGATCAGATTTTTAACTCTTTGGATGGACCTGGCTGAATGTGCTAAGAAGCAATTATTATGGTACAAACTGTTTGGACAGGACTCCAGACCCTCTACCGAAACATATAAGGTAGCTACATAGTTGTTGATAGGTGGGGCCACTGGTGTACAGGTTTCATCTTCCATAGTGTTGGAACATTGGTAACCAGGACCTCAAAAGCAGGTAGGTAGTGATTTTTCCTACTATGTAGTGAAACCATTCTGTTTATATCAAAGTAAGCTGGCCATGAATGGAGAAGGACATCAAGAAAGATAAGGAGTAGCAGAAGTTCCAAGGAGCTAACTATAGAAATTAAAGTCAGAATTGAGAAGAGAGAGTTGAGCGCTGAGAGTTTTACTATTTGTGAAGAAGAATGTTCTTGTGACTAGAGGATTCATGGGAAGCTTTCTTCTTGGCATGGCATTTTAAGAAGGAAGACCTTGATGACTATGGGTGCTATACAAATTCCACAGTTCCATCTTATCCATTTTCAGCCATTTATCACCTAATGACCTTCCTCAAGCTTTTCTCAGCTATCATAGAAAAACTAGCTGTGGGGTACAGAATAAACAGTGTGATTATAACCCAAGCACTAGGCTGACTAAAGAAATTAGATTGGCGTTCCCTTCTTTTTCTCAGTTCATTTCTCATTCTCTTTGTTGACTGTTTTAGGAGCTTTTTTGTAATTAGTTATTCAATAGGTACTGTGACAATTTCTTCCTTATGAATACCTGTGAAAAGATTTATTTTAAAAGGTCATCAAACTCTTTATCTAGCACAGAGACTGGCAAAGAAAAGGGCTAACAATGTGTCCTCCATCATGGAGAAGGTGAACGTACTTGTCTGTTGATACTACACACACACCCCACCACCACTACACACACAATTGATATTATAGCAATATGACAATTTGATGAATATTACATATTAAATACTACCTTGTTTAATTTTATTGGTTTAAAAAAGATATACAATATGTCTCTCCAACTTGATCATAAAGTTCTTGAAGTGAGAAATTCTTGGTTATAGGGTCAATGTCCAATGCTACATGAAGGTTGGGTTTCTCTTTCTTTAAAAGGTATATAATCTATTAATTGCTTCAGCAAAGTTAAAGGTTACAAAATAAATCCTCAAAAATCAACTTCATTTCTTTGTAATAGTAACAAAACAAAAGAAGCAATAACAGAAAGAGAAACCCATTCCAACTAACTACATAGTGCATAAAATACTAGGGAACCATCCTACCAAAACACACAAAAGATTTTTATAGATCAAACTACAAAAGGTTCCTCTAAGAAAAAAAAGAATAACTCAAAGCTAGGGAAATATTCAGTGCTTAAGGCTAGGTTGTTGTCAATATAATAAACTTGATAATACTATCAAAATTAATTTATACTTTTAATGTTGTACCAGTCAAATTACCAAGGGGTGCCTTATAAAACTTGGTGAAATAATAACAAAATTCATTTGGAAGAATAAAAGATCTAGAATGTCAAGGGAAATGATGAAAATAGAGATGAAGGGGAAACAGCACCACTAGACCTCAAACTATATTTTAAGGCAGCCGTTGTTAAAACCATCTGATACTGGTTAAAAAATAGATCAGTCTTGGAACAGACTAAACAGGGAGTTTCAGAAAGAATAAAACTCAATAAACTCATGTTTGATAAAGAGAAAAACATAAGCCATAAAGGAAAAAACTCCTTATGTGATAAAAGCTGCTGGGAAAACTGGAGAGCAATCTGGCAGAAATTAGGCTTTGACCAACACCTGATTCCCAAAGTGGGCGCTACCGCCCCCTGGTGGGTGCTGCAGCGATCCTAGGAGGTGGTAATGGCCACAGATGCATTTATCTTTCCTATTAATTGCTATTAAAATTTAAAAAATTTTAATTTCCAGGGGACCTAAGTAATATTTTTTTCTAGAAAGGGGGCGGTAGGCCAAAAATGTTTGGGAACCACTGTTCTACAAGATGTTCTTTTTGTTGTTGTTGTTACCATTTTAAGAACATATATATATATAGTATAATATGTAATATAAAAACAATGTAATAAGATAATTTGTTGTAAGTATGTAATAAATACACTTATCCAAGAGAAACAAATTCTCACATTGGCTATGCCCAAAAATCAATATCTCATTCTTTCCCCCCTCCTTTCTCACTCCTCTCCCCTCCCCAAGAAGGTAGATAATATGATATAAGTTGTTCAATTCAAACTAACCATAATCCAAAGTGGAATCCTGGTAATAATTCCTTATTTTCCTCAATTCCATCCTTTTTCCCAACTTCTGTTAATGGCACTACCATCTTTCTAGTCACTCAGTTTTATGGTCTTGGAGGTATCCTTGAGATTTCCCCCTCCTCGATTCCTTATTCTTAATCAGTTACTAGGTCTTATTTCTTCTTCTTTTTTCTTAATTTATTTGTTTGTTGGTTATATTAAAATTCCTAGGTATCTCTCTCTCTCTCTCTTCCTCCTCACACTAGAGAAGACTTCACTTGACAAAAAAAAGTACATATAAATTATGCTTTTTGTGTTTCTATTTATCAGTTCTTTCTGTGGAGGTAGACATTTACATGTTATTCTTCAAACGTATTCTGTAGCTGTATATAAAGTCTTCTTGGTTCTACTCATTTCACATTTCATAATGTCATATAGGTCATTTCATGTGTTTTTTTAAATTAACTTGCTCCTTATTTCTTATGGTGTAGTAGTATTCCATCACAATTATATGCCACAAATTGTTCATCCATTCCCCAAATGATAGATATACCTTCAATTTCTAGTTCATTGCCACCACAAAGAGAACTGCTATAAATATTTTAGAACACATAGATTCTTTTCCTTTTTCCCTGATCTCCATGGAAAACAGAACCAAGATGGTATTGCTGGGTCTGAGAGTATACACAGCTTTATAACTCTGGGCATTATTCCAGATTGCTAGAAGATACATTATTAACAAGAGTCAGAAGTAATTACAAAAGATAAAGGACAAGAAGGGAAATTGTGGAGTGGGAAAAAAATCTTTTTATCAAGCATTCGTTATCCAAGATATAAAAATAATATGCTAATATCTACCTAATTATCTACCTTCTTATCTATCTATCTATCTATCTATCTATCTATCTATCTATCTATCTCTTATAGCCTTTTCTCAATAGATAAGTTGTCAAAGGATATAAAGAGTTCTCAAAAAGAGAACTGCAAACTATTCAGAACTGTGCAAAAATTCTCAGAATCACTAATCATGAGAGAAATGCAAATCAAAATAACCCTCAGGTTTTATCTTACACTCTAAAAATTGGCAAAAATGACAAAAATTGTAATAGTCAATGTAGGGGGGTGTAACATGGAGATGGCAGGGTGGAATTCCTGCAAGATACAGGGTCGAGCCTCAACCCAGAATTCCAGGACCTCCCACCCCCTAGAGAACTCTGGGTGAGGGGGCAGTTGGTTCTTGGGGTTGGAAGTGAGCAGATCACCCTGCTTGCTGATTCCAGTTCTTGATTGCTTTGGAGGCCTTGTGGCAAAAGCCATTTTGGTTCTTCTCTGCTGCTAGCCTGTTTAGCTGAATTAGACTTTTCCAGCAATAGCACTATTGTTACCATTTAGTTAAGATATTAGAAGTGATTAATTATAGGCTTTGAGGGCAAGCTAGTTATAAAGACTGCCTCTCCCTCCTGGGGGAGGGGCTGTTTCTACCTAACAGTTCAGGGCTTCCCAGATCTTATCCTGATCCTTGACAAAACTTCCCTTCTTTCCCTTCCTCATTTATCAGTAAAACTTCATCTTTTGGGAGCAGTGCCTGTCTATTATTTTGGGAATACTCACATCCATCTTCAGCTAAGTTTCCTTCAGCTATCCAGCCCATACGAAGACATCACGCTTCTCCTATTATCCCTTAGTCAAACCTGTGGGGAAAATAAATTGAGAAAGTCAACATCATAAGATATTTGCCTGCCTATCCTTGCCAGAAGAGTTCAGATCAAACCTCCATTTCCAACTGATTTCTAACTGCTTGTTGGGAGCGGGGAGAAGGGAGCACTGAGCCAATTTATGCCCCTCCCTCTTCACTCAAGCATGTCAGTGGGGGAGGAGTGAGTCTAGCAAGTTACTGATTTCTGGCCATCCCATCAGCTTCTCAAAACACTGTTTCATACAAATATAACATGGGATTGTGGAATGATAGGCACACTAATACATTATTGGTGGAGTTGTAAAATTATAAAACCATTTTGGAAAGCAATTTGGAACTATGAAAATAAAGTGACTAAAATGTCCATACCCTTTGAAACAGAGAATCCATTAGTAAACATATACCTCAAGCAAGCCATCAATAAGGAAAAAGTCTTCATATACTCCAACATACTGATAGTAACACTTTTTGTGACAGCTAAGAATTGGAAACAAAATAGATGTTCATCGATTGGAAAATGGCTTAAAAATTGTGTTGCATGGATATAATATTGCTGTTCTGTAAGGAATGAAGTATATGATGAATATAAGGAAACCTGAAAATATGTACACACATAAACACACACAGAGAAATAATGAGAACCAAGAAGTCAAAATGCACAGAAACTACAACATTATAAATGGAAAGAACAACTACACAACAAAGAATCAAAAGTCAATGTAACAAAATTATAAAGATCCAGCAGGACTCAAAGAGATATGATAGGATACCCCCAACCCATCCCTTCATAGCAGTGGAAGGTCCACAGGTATAACACATGGCACAAGTTTTCAAATTCTTTCAATGTTTTGATCAGGTGTGCTGATTTTTCCTCTCTTAAAACTACCATTTCCTATATGGGATGGCTCTCTGGGAGGAGGGGTAAAGGGTATACTTGGGATTACTATGATACTATAAGAAACAGAAGATAATAAAAACTTATTTTCATATATATATATATATATATATATATATATATATATATATATATATATATATATATATATATGCTATTCTCTAGATTTAATTGGCTCAGGGGACTAATGACTTGGTCCATGGATGTAGGTTCCTGGTTTTCTACATAGAAAAGCCAAGGCATGAGTAAACACCTTATTCCTCCCTCAGGATTTTGACTGTGCAGACCAGTGACAGGACCATCACCAGCACAGGGGATCTATACTGAGTTGAATTAGTGTCATATGCTTAGTGAATATCCTTTCTATGCTCTGAAATCTCCTTCCCTTGTTATAGCTAACTAAATCTCCCTTTGTTAACTGCCAGATGTTCTACAAATGTCTTGCTCTAATTTTGAATCTAAGGTATCAAACTAACCTGAATTAGGCCCGGCTATTCTATAACCTATCATGCTTCTGTGTATCCAGGGTACTTGCCATAGAGCCCTGAACCTGATAGATAATCAGTACGTGACCACTGTTGATAATGTTAAAACTCCCTAGTCAGGGTGAAAATGTGCCCCAGTTATAGGACTTTTATACTGAAACCAGAGGCTATTGAAATCTTTTCTAAAAATTAGGGAATTTGAGCAACATTTTCTTTGGTTTAAGCCTTAGAAGCAGAATGTCTGTATGCTCCCAATATATGCAGACTTTTTTGTGATTAGCCATTGAAGACTGGACTCAGAATAAGGAAGAAATTAGTTGTCTCAGTCAGCTTCCAAAGAGACAAGACTAAATCTTCTGAGCTAATCACTGATACAATTCTCCAACTGATCACTCTGACCTTTGAGGCAGCAAAATCCCTACAACAAAGTATGTTCAGGAGAAGCCCCTAGTCACCATGAATTATTATGTTTATTTGGAGCATAAATCGTTCTTGTGGAGCTGCTTTAGTAAACCAGGACACTTATCAGCAACTGACTCTGAAACAGCATGTAATTCAGCAGTTATCACTTCAACTCTCCACCCTAGTCCCCAGATGATAATGTGAATATAGAAACACTCAGAGAAGGCAATAAACTCTATGAGCAAGCACAAGTATGATGTGCTATTTTGTTCCATGGATTATCTCTAGGCAACTGTCTCTATGAAATTTAATGGGGCAAGGAGAGAGAGAAAACTTGCTCTTAGGACTAAAAATTATTCACTAACTAGTGAAGCTTTGTCTAATTATGGGAGAAAAAAATGCAGAATCCCTTCTACTTACTCAACCATTTAGAACATAGCAGGTTAGCGTTACACACCAGTGCCAGAATGAATGAATGAAAAAAAATTTATTAAGTACTTACTATATGCAAAGTAGAGATAGTCTGTTCTCAAGGTAGTCATATTCTAAAGATGAAGAAAACACTTATAGCAGGCTTCAGCTACCAGTAAAAAGGAAAAGTCTCATGATTCTTGGGATGCAACAGGAAAGCAGATGGTAGTGTTTTAGGAGGAAGTTTTAAAATCACCTCATACTAGATGGCTAAATGGTTAGTGCTAGGCCTGGAGATGGGAGATCCTAGGTTCAAATCTAGCCTCAGATATTTCCTAGCTATATGACCCTGGGCAAGTCAAGTCAGCCCCATTGGCTAGCCCTCATTGCTCTTCTGCCTTGGAACCAATGCATGGTATTGATTCTAAAAAATTAAAATAAAATAAGGTCATTTCATACAACCTGTCATTCTACATTAAAGAAAACTCAAATCAAGAAAAATAAAATACTTTGTGTAAGGGTACAACATTCTTTTCTATTATATTTCATTCACACAGGACATGGCATAGCAAATAAATGATTTCTTTCACCCAAAGAGGTAGAATCAAATGTCTGTCTAGAGTTTGTGATCTAAGGCATCTAAATTCAATGAACCTGTAAGCTTTGTTGCACTAAAATGCAGAGGGATACTTTCTTTCCTTTGGAGTTTTACCTTCACTTCTATTCTTTACCTGCTTAACATAATGGTCTATCTTTGGCTACCGTCCTTGCTCCTCAACAACTAGTGAATCACAAACTAGATGAGGTCTCCTCAGGTCATATAGTAAATAAAATATGAAAAACAGAGTTGAGATTAAATCTTTAGTATATTGGCAGGGGTGTGTTTGCTAAACATCAAACTCTCCCATTACCAACCATAAGCAGCAAAGAGAAAAATTCCAACACTTCCCTTGTCTGACTGACCTTTTTCATCTTTTTTTTTTTTAAAACCCTTACCTTCCTTCTTGGAATCAATACTGTGTATTGGTTCCAAGGCAGGAGAGTGGTAAGGGTAGGCAATGGGGGTCAAGTGACTTGCCCAGGGTCACATAGCTAGGAAGTGTCTGGGGTCAGATTTGAACCCAGGACCTCCTATCTCTGGACCTGGCTCTCCTAGCTGCCCCCTGACCTTTCTTATCTTATATAAACAAACTACAAGTTTTCTTTATAGGATTCTCCTCATCCCTTCATCAAGGAGGGACATAACAGAGTAGATTCATTTGGATTTTGTAAAACAACCAGATTTAATCCTGAGAAAGTCTGTATGTGGCAGACAGAATCCTGACTGATAGTCAATTCAATTCAGTAAGCATTTTGTTCTAAAAATGTGAAGACAGAAATGAAAATGGTCCTGGAGAACAATTTGTGCCCTCAAGAGGCTTACATTCTATTGGAGAAATGGTATGTACTTAGTTGACATATACCCAGTTAAGTCAATAACACACACACACACACACACACACACGCCCCTCTTAGACATGAATCAGAATACATAACAACTGATAAATCAGGATTCTTGAAAGAGTTGCGATTTGAATCAATCCTTAAAGGGAATTAGAGTTCCCAAGAGGAAGAGATAAATGAAGAGAGCATTGCACACATGGATGGGCAACAGCTTGTACAATGGAACCAGAGCTGATGACAGAGTAATATTACATCCTGGGAACATAAGTAGACCCACTTGACTAGAACACAGAATGTGTCAGAGTAATGTGTGATCATTCTGGAAAGATAAGCTGGATCTAGATCATGGGGGACTCTAAATGTCAAACAGAGAAGTTTGAATTTTATCCTAAAAGCAATAAGAGGTTTTGTGGAGAGTGACTTAGCCAGGCCTGTGCTTCAGAAATAACATGTTGGCAATTAATTATGTAGAGGATGGATTGGAGAGGAGAGGGACCGGGTACAGGAAAACACATTAGTCCTAGGTGTGGTCTCAGAGCAGCTATCAAACACCAGGACAAATGTCCTTGAAGATGAAATATAAGGAGATGACATACTTGGAGGACAGATTTGGCTAATGACAAATAGACACCTGGGTACACTTGTCTATAGTTCCCTAAGTCTGTGCCTATTATTGGAGAGTAGTGAGAACTGGTTCATAGGATCATAGCTTTTGAGCTGAGAAAGCCCTTAAATTCCAAACCTGTTGATCCCTAGCATTTAATAGATGAGAAAACTGAGGTCCAGAGAAGTTCAGACTTGCCTGGCATCACCTGGATGGGCATGGCAGAGCTGAGATGTGCAGTATGCGGGAAAATTTATCATGGAAGAAATTTCAGATCAAAACTATCTCTGGCTAGATTCATAAAGGGTTACAATGTAGGCCAACCAAAGCCATGTCAAAGCAGGATCCCTGGGATGCCTTTGCATTTATAGCATGGGGAGGTAGAGGAGAAAAAGAAAATAATCTTATCATTGTCTAAGTTGAAGGGAAAGGAAGTATCTAGAATAAGAAACTATTCACAAGAGAAAAGGACAGAGATGTACAGTTTTTGGAGAAAGGAGAAAAGAATGAGAGCTTGTACTTCGTTCATTCTCTTTCAATTTTTATGTATAGAAGTAGGCTGTGACCACATTGGGGCATTTTAAGGTACTGACTTACCTTGAGATGTCTGAACTCCAGGTGGAATTAGCTCTGCCATTCTTTTCATACTCCCACTGAATTCCTTACATTTTATGTACCCCATAACTATTTCTAGGGCCTTGCTAATATAAAATTCCCACAGTTGGCCTTGCCCAATATCATAATTTGGCTCCAGAGATCCTCAAATGAAGTGTTGGCAGTTCGTGAACCATAATTAAAAAGTAATGACATAACCCTCATTCATTTTTTAAAATGGCTCTTTCTAACCATCCTGATGAGAAGGAAATAGACAGAGAACCAAGAAGAGGCACCATGAAGACGGCTCAGACAAGATTCCTCACTTTGACCACTGTGGTCTTGATCTGGAAGGAAGGTTCTTTACTATTTATCTCTACAGTATAATCTCTCTCTCTCTCTCTGTCTCTGTCTCTGTCTCTCTCTCTGTCTCTCTCTCTCTCTGTCTCTCTCTCTGTCTCTCTCTCTCTCTCTCTCTCTCTCTGTCTCTCTCTGTCTCTCTCTCTCTCCTTCTCCCTTTCCCTATCTACCCATATACATGTGTGTATATATCTATATCTATATCTACATCTATCTTTGCACTTCAGTAAGATAAACAGGGACTGGTTATTCTGTCTGCAATACATGCTCTAAACATTAATAAATAAAACAAAGTTTCTAAAGTCCTCTCTCTGGTACCTGAAGGTATCATCATAGTTGCCATCATTTATGTATTTGCTGTTAAATGAATAGAAAATGATAAGCCCCAGGCCCTGCACTGACCCTAAGTAAATCACTTTCCTTTTTAAGGTTGAGGTCTCTCAACAACAAACTCTTGAGGCAGCTAGATAGCACAGTGGATAGAGTGCCAGACCTAGAGTTGGGAGGACCTGGGTTCAAATCTAGTCTTAGATACTTCGTAGCTGTGTGACCCTGGGCAAGTCACTTAATCCTGACTGCCTAGTCTAGTGATGGCAAACCTATGACACATGTGTCAGTAGCCATTTTCAATGACGCGTGGCCGCCTGCGACTGCATACAGAGAAGTATGGGGCTGCATGCTGAGTATGAAACATTTGCTGTAGTGTAGTGTAGACACTCTGTGCACTATAGATGACAATTCTACCTATATTCATTTACCTATTTTGGTTTATTAAATACAGTTATATATTGCAATTATACATTTTTATTATTTAAACTATAAATATTATAACATTATGGTTTTTTTTTCTCAAAGTAACACACCACTTGAGTTATGTTTGGTTTTTTGGTGAATTTTGACACACCAAGCTCAAAAGGTTGTCCATCATTGGCCTAGTCTTGGCGCTCTTCTGTCTTAGAATTGATACTAAGACAAAAGGTAAGGGTTATTTTTTTAATCTTATTTTTTCCCCTTTATAATATATAGAAAAATGGATGGTCCAAATCCTGCAAAAGTATCCATCAAGCAGTAAAAGACCCAGGAGAAAGTCTCCTGTGCTCTTAGATAGCTCTTTCATGAAAGGATTTATGTAAGGACATTCTAAATAAAGAATTGCACATGCTAAAAAGGCATAGATGGTTTGGTTTCTGCACTGGCAGAGTGAGTGTCCACACTGACCCACTGAAAATAGAATAATCTTAATCCAGAGTGTGTAAAATTGTTGGCCTAATTTTTTTTAAAATAACTATTTCAATATAATTAGTTTCTTTGGTAATCCTATATATTTTTTTTATCATATTCACTTAATCCAAAAGAGAAACTGAGTCTGAAGAGCAACTGAGAGACATAATTCTAGCTTTTTCTCCAAATAGTTATCCCACAGAGGTCAGAGATTCTTAACATTTTTGCATCATGGACCCCTTTGGTAGTCTGATAAAGTCTATTCTGAGAAGATTCCTTCTCAGAATAATGTTATAAATGTATATTTAGGATTACAAAGGAAACCAACTATATTGAGTTACAGTCATCAAAATGTTAACAAGTTTGCAGATTCTAGGTTAAGATTATTTCATTTTATGTAATTTGAAGCCTCAGACTTAATCATTCTCTTTCTGAGCTCATAGTCTCACTGACAGCTTAGTAAAAAGAAGGCATGGCAGAACTAACCCATGACCAGATTGGCATGTCAGAGCAGGACAGGGGTGGGGCACACACTTCCATAAAAACAACTCGGTTGTGTCTGGTTAGAAATTATTCTCTTAGCCCCAACTGTGAGAGATGTAACTTTCTATTCTGGTCCTATTTTTAATGCTTTGATTCTTTGTAATTAGATTACTTATCCCTTTGGAATTTGCTGTGCTATTATGTTATAAAATGTTAGTATAGACTTATTCCCCATTAGACCTCTTTCCAGTTTCCCCATCATTTCACGTAGAATAAAGGGTTCAAGAATGGCAAGCCACCAGTTTGTTTTCTTGGGTTTATCAAACAGCAGCTTATTGTACAGGTTTGCTTCTAGAACTTCCTTATCTAATCTATGGCACTAGAGGGTATGCCTAGAGGGTATGCCTGGAATGTTAGCTATACCTTGCCCTCTTAGTGGTGCTTTAGAGAAAGGGGGCAGCCAATGGTAATTTAATTCCAGAGTGGTGGGATACATGCAAAAAAGGATGGAGATTTTTCTATGTCTTTTTTCATATGTGTGTATATCTATCTTTATTTATATCTTATAGGTGTCTATATAATATGATAGGAGCTTAGACCTGCTGCCTTTCAGTTCACCCCTCCATAGCAACTTTCCACCCCATCCCTTTCCTGGAGACTCAATTCCTTATTGCCTGACTTGATTGGCTTTAGCTCTACTACAACTGCAATAGCCAAACTCAAGTGATCAACTAGTCTTAGCCTTTCCAGAATCAGGGATTATGAATGTGTACTGCCATGCCTGGACTGCTTTGTCTTTCTACAGCATTTATACAATTCAATCCTGTCTTTATTGCATAATACAATTTGCATATTATTCAATTCAGCACTCATTGCATAATGCAACTTGTATTATACATGTCAAAATGAATATAGAATGTATTTTTAAAAACTGCTTTACTCACACTGTATACCAAGATAAGGACAAAATAAGTACAGGATTGAGACATAAAGGGTGATGCCATAAATAAATTAGGGGAGTATGGGATATTTTACCCATCAGATCTATGGATAAGGAAAGAATTTATGACCAAACAAGACAGAGAGCATTATGAGAGATAAAATAGACAATTTTGATTACATTAAATTAAAAGGGTTTTGCACAAACAAAACCAATTCAGCTAAACTTAGGAGGAAGGCATAAAATGGGGGGAAATATTTATAACAAGTTTCTCTGTTAGAGGTCTCATTTCTCATATAGATAGAGAATTGTTGTTGATCTTATTAGTCTCAAAACTGCTACTTTATTATGAATAGTATTTTCTGTTCAATTTTATTTATTTCTCCATTGACTTTCAAAATCCTGTTATGTTTATTTGATGTGGGATTGCTAACTTGTTAATTTTTTAGTTTTAAAATTTTTACATGCTTGGTTTATTAGGTCTTACTTTTTCTCATTTGTTAACATAAGTTTTCAAAGAAAATTTTTCCTTCAAGGACTGCATCAGTTGAAATACATATATTTGGTTATGTTTTCTGACTCTTATTATCATCTTCCATGTAATTATTAATTGATTTTATGGTTTATTCATTGACCTGGTCATTATTTTGAAGATTGTTATTTAATCTTTAACTAGTTCCAACCTTTTGGTTCATATTTTCCTTATTGCTTACTATTGTTTTTTACCCAATGGTCTGTAAGGAATGAATGTAATGTTATTTGTCTTTCTACATTTATTTATATTTTTATGCATTAGCACATGATCACTTTTAGTAAAGATACAAGGATGCTAAAAATGAAGTCAACTCTTAAATAATCCCTTTCAATAATTATAGTATGTCTAACAAATCCAGTTAATCCCAAATTCTATTCTGATCTATTATTTCTCTATCTTTCTTTTAAATTTATTAAGTTCCAAAAGAGAATGCTATAAACACCTGTAACTATTACCTTATTAATCAAGATATTTTTACATTTCAGTTAATTTCCCCTTCAAGTACTATAAGTATTTGGGTCATATTTATCTATCTAACTGTTTAATAGTAAGAAATCAGAACTAATTTTGATCTGCCTAGAACACATTAAATGCACCCTTTATCTTCTGGTAGGCCACATTATAAGAGGTAGATTGAGCCCATAAAGGAGAATCAAATAAACATACCTTGAGTGGAGTTAAAAAAAAAAAAGCAGAGGGGAAGTATAGGATTTGTATTTCCTGAACTGGACTCAAATCTCAAACAAGTTAGAAGGTAGGGGACAGAGAATGTTTTATTGTCTATGAGATTTTTAAAGTGTAATAAAGCTTCCCTATTTGTTTTGAGATCTGTTCTAACTGTTGCCTTATTGGCAATCAAGATGATAATTTCTATTTCTTTGACTTCTGAAGTCAATCAATTTCAATCCAGACCCTCATTTTAGCCTGATATATATTTTTTATGGTTTAAGAGTTTCTTGTATACAGCAAATTTTTGGATTCTGTTTTCTAATCCATTCTAGTACTTTAGTTCATTAACTTTTTTTGAGGAAGGAGGATAAAATGTGTGTAGTACCAAGTTTTTAATTATAAACTCAGCTACAATAGGGAAAACAATACAGTCCATATGAAAATAAATAAATAGTTAATAAATTTAACATTGGAAAACAAATTCCTTTTGTTCATAGAGACCTTATTTTGTCACCATCTTTTTTCCCATCCCTACCTGGTTCACACTATTGTATGCATCTGCAAGACTACTTTATAAATGAGGTCTTTCTTCAATTTTAACTTCTTAGATGAAGTCCAAGGTGGACACCAAATCTGAGCTGCAGTGGACCATTCCTGGCAAGATGCTAGTGTGGTTATCCCATTCACAAACAGGCATCCCTCAGTTGCCTTCATTAGTAGGAAGTTTAATCTAAGTCAACCAAAGATCATAGGTGGTCACTGGATGGATTCAAGCTGTTAGCAACAATAGCGTTAGAATTTCTAGGGCATAACTAAAAAGAAAAATCTGCCCTTTCTTATAATTTGTGGCTATTGTATAAGTTCATTAATTTTGAAGGTTATAATTGTTAAGCTTGAGTTTCCCTTAATCACATTCTATAATATCAATTTTGTTTTAGCTCAACATTAGGTCCCTGCAATTTGTTTTCCTTTCATAATCCAGTCCTAGTCTCCTCCCACTATCAAATGATATCTAGACTCTTTGCTTTTACTTTTATTTTTATTCTCTTTTTAATATATATGCTTCCCTTGCCTGGATTCAGGATTCAGGAAAAGAGATTCAGGAATTCCTCACCCTAATCTTCTTCTATTATTACATCTCTTTGTTTGAATGATCTTTGTCTATAATATCTTACATGAAGAAATATTCAATCCTTCCCCTTCCTTATCTATTTCCCCTTCAACTCTTCCTCTGTCCCTATCATTTTTTTGAATGATCTTCATCAAAGGCAACCAACTTCAAGAAGCATACATTTAATTATTTCTCCTTTCTTCTCTTTTTCCCTCCCTAGCATACTTGTGACATGGTTGTCACAAATGGTTGCATTAATCGTTCCACCTATAATTGTTCTCTTTATTTTCTCTGTGGTCTTTAGATGAAGCAAAATAGATATTATCTTCGGGTCCTTGCACATGTAAACATTATTTTATCTGCTTATGGGTTTTTTCCCTTTAGATTATATGGACAAGATGGAGATAGATAGCTATAGTGAATGAATAAATAGCCTTGGAATTCACAAGAGCTGGCCAGGTTCAGATGTTGCCTTTGACACATACTAGTTATGTAGTCAGAGATAAGCCATTTAACATCTCACTGCCCCAAGCAACAATCTAAGAATATACATTACAGCAGCAAGCAGATGGTTCAGTGGCTAGAGAACTAGATCTGGAGTTGAAAGGACTTGGGTTCAAATCTGGCCTCAGTTATTTCCTAGCTGTGTGATCCCAGGCATGTCACTTAATCCCATTTCCCTACCCCTTCTCACTCTTCTGCCTTGGAATCAAATTAATTCTAAGACAGAAGGCAAGGGTTTAAAAAAATCATAAAAATCATAAAGATGAATCATTGATCTGCATAAGTGTAGAAAGTTTTCCTACTAGGAACTTTCTGTACCAATAACATCATATGACTACTAGGCAAAAATAAATAAAATAAACAACAGAAAAAGGACTCCTTTCCCTTTCTCGAGTTTGAGTTTGTTTTATTTGATGAGCTTGCATGTCAAGTTCTTTGCTCATCTCTGGTTTCTTCGGGTAGGAATGATTACATTTCTTTCCTTCTGCTGAAAAGTCATCTTTAATGACAATCACCTCCGCATGAAATGCTATTTTTTGGTCTCAAACCAGTTTTCTTTACTTTTTAGAATGCCATAGCCTGGCTTTTATTTTATTCCTCATAGCTGATGAATACATAGGCTTGTGTGATTCGCACTGTTTTTCCTTGATATGTGAAAGTCCTTATCTGGCCAACTACAAGAATTTTTCTTTAATGTTGAGCCTCTGGCCTGCAGCAAGAAGTCTGAGACCAGTTGCAGAAAGAGATCTATTACTTCCCTGGTCTGTCCTTAGAGAATTGCATGACCCTCAAAATAAGAAGCATTTATTAAGTGCTGACCATTTGTTAGACGCTGTGCTAAGGGATTAAAAACAGAGAAAGGTAAGAAGCTAACTTTTTAATGGGGAGATAACACACAAGCAACTAAGCACATACAAGATACTTACAGGACAGGTTGGAGACAATCTCAGAGACAAGGCACTAGCATTAAAGGGGCCTGGGAAAAGGTTTCTTGCAAAAGGTAAAATTTGAGCAGAGATCTCAAGGAAGCCAAGGAATCCAGAATTTGGACATAATAAGGGAAAGTATTTTAAGCAAAAAGGAAAGCCAATGAAAAGGTCTTTTAAGGAGTCAGGAGACGGAGTGTTCTAAAGAAGGAATAGGAAGAAAGCCTAAATGACTGGATTATAGACAATGTGGAAGGCAGTAAAGAAGATACAGTAGTCATGTGACAAGAGCAAAGTTAAACTGATGGACCACCCATGTGCTTCATTATTATGCATACAATTTCAAGAAAACTACAAGAAGACTCAGAATTTTGAGTGGATCCCTTCTAGATAATTTATAGGAGTCACATAAGATGGGCAGATATAGCTGAATTTTGATCTATGACTTTGAAAAGAATTCCTACATGGATAAGACCATATATCAAAATATCTATTTAAAAAATAGATTCTTATTAGTATTGTTTGTTATCACCCAATTTTTTACTTCTAGCCCTTTCCTGCCTATGAGCCATCTTTTATAACAAAGAACTTTTTAATAAGAGGAATAATAGAAAAAAGTTATCAAAGCAAATCAACTCAATGAAAAATTCTGATGCTACATGCAGTGTTCTACTTCTGCAAAGGAATAGGAAAAAGTGTCTTCATTAGAAGTAGGGGTAGAGTTTGGTCATTTTAATTTCCCAACATTCAACTATAATTATGTTTATGGTTATTATGCTGTTTATATTATTATAGTCGTTGTGTGTATTATATTCCTGTTTCTGCTTTTTTTATTTTGTATTTCCATGCTTCTCTATATTTATCATGTTTATAATTTCTCGCATCCCAATAATGTTACATTTATGGATCACAGTTTGTCAATCCATTCCCCAACTGATGAGTGTCTTCTTCATTTTCAGTTCTATGCTACCACACACGCACAAAAAGCTGTTATATTTTGGTGTACCCGGAGCCTTTATTTTTGTCAATGATATCTCTCACAGTGGAATCTTTATCCAAGGGTATGAACATTTTAGTCACTTTCTTTGCATTTCCAAATTGCTTTCCAGATTGGTAGTACTAATCCACAACTCCATCAACAATACATATCTTTCCAGAATCCCCCTACTGCTGATTATTCCCATCTTTTGTCATCTTTGCAGTTTTCTGAAGATGAGGTAAAAACTTAGAATATTTTGATTTGTATTTCTTTAATTATTTGGAGCATTCTCACTAGGCTGTTATTAGTTTACAACTCTTCATTTGAGAACTACTTGGATACTCAGTCACCAAGCATTGGAATCAACAAGATCTGGAATAATAACTGGACTCAATCGGACAAACATTTATGAAGTGCTGACCTGTACCAGGTTCCATGCTAGGGAATCCCTCTTCAACTTCAATTTTGCACTGGATCTCCTTCATTACAGCATCAAACACCTTTGACAAATATATGCTTCCCTGTTTTAGGCTTTGCTTGATGTCTTTGATCAGAGAGACATTCGACAAGGTCATCTGTATTATATGTTTTAAGGAATATTGGATAATTTTGATGTATGGATAGGAGACACTGTCAGAATAAAACTTTTAAGGTAGTATTTTGTTCCACCAGATTAAGTTTTTTTTATATATGTGTATATATATCTAAATCTGTATCTATCTATATATATATATATATATAAATCATGAAACAATAAGCACAGAGAAAAGTTGTATTTTATATATTTCAGCCAATTTTTTGATAGCAAAGATGTGGTCTACCATAGAATATCCCTAGGAAAATTCAGCCTGCTTCCTATTAATAGCCTTATATAAGGGTTAAAAGGAGGTTTTGATTGGGTGAATATTAAAAGGTTTGGTTGCCAGAGAATTGAATAATTATCAATCCCCAATTAAAGAATAACCTCAAGTCAAATTGACCTTTATGAAAGTTTATTTATAAATGAAAAGAGAGAGAGAAAGTAAGAAAATTAGAGTGAGGATAAGATAGGATAAGTAACCTAACACACTAGATAATTTGCTCCAATCCCCTAGTTTAACTCAGGCAGATCTAATTAACCCTCAGCTGAGGGAGATTTGGCCTTGAGCCCAAGGCCAGAAAGTCAGATGGCTGGAGGCTCAAAGGGCCCTGGAGGCAAATGAAGCAAAATCTTTAGTGACAGAGTCTTTTTGAAAGGGAAATTCCTTAAGAGAAGTTCAGGAAGATTCAGTCTTTACACTCACAACGTGGAATTCCAGAGGAAAGATTTAAGAATAGTCTCACCAAGTTCTCAGGTCCCAGCTCTGGAGCTCCTCCAAGTCCTGGTCAAGAACCAGAAGAACCCAGCTGAACTCACTGAGTTCTCTTTTAAAGGGGCTTCTTATGTGTCACTTCCTGTGCCTTCCTCTTAGTTTATGTGTCCAATCACAACAGACGCTTTTCTTAGGATTTCCCAGGAGGCAGTCAGTAAATTTTGATTTGTCACTCACTCTAGCACATGTGGGTCACAGATCTCCCAACTTATGATTTAAGTGGAGATGTTTTCACCTTTGGTGATTAAATCTAAAGATGGGCAAGGTAAACGTAATCTAATTATCACAATCCCCCCTGTAATCATTTGGGAGACCCATCTCCTCAATTGATCATTTGACATAATCATCTTGTACCCCTAAAATTCTTCTAGCTACAATAGTTAGAGATAACAGGGGAATAGAAAAGAGAGAGAGAGCAAAACCAATGTTTTGCTAGACACATTGACAAAAAACCAATTAGGGGGCAATCCCCTTTGGCATAAGAGTTTACAATTCAAAATAATTGTGTTCAATCCCCTTAAGTTCAATCAGTTGCACTTCAAAGTTCATTTTGGATCATCTTGATTCAGTGTAGGTTTCTGCAGGCATATTTCTCCAAATAGTTCATTTTTTCCAGATTCAAAGAGTTAGCAGGCTTCTTTTCCTGAAAAATTTCTCAAACAAAATTTTAAATCTTGGATTTTTATAAAATACAATCCCCCCTGAAGAGGGTGTTGCCCAACACCCATATCAGCTCAGAATACATCATTGAGTTATGGGGTATATGAGTCAATTATCAAAAGAAAAACCAGAAGCATAAAAAGAAAAACAAATAGAAGAAAAATTAATTTTTTGGAGAAAGAAAAAAATTCAAAATCAGGATCAAAATATCAAAATTCTATGTATATAAAAATTTCTGAGTAAACAAGAATAAATTCATAATAGGCCCTTGTATCAGGGTCCAACTAAGGTAATTTCTATCCTACTAGTCTGTAGGATAAAGTGTAGTAATATTGCATTTACCCATTGGCAGCTAAGACTACAGGAAGTTGCCATGCTAAAAGAGAGAAAAAATGGACTAGATTTTTGTGTGCAAGGGAAGTGCCATTTCCTGGTCTGATTTACCTTCACTCTCAAGGATAGGGTGAGCCAGGATGATGGCCAACCTTTGGTACTTGACTGGTAGTATAGTTCAAGGTGTCCTACATCTTAATATACATCAAGCGTTGCAACCTTGAGTCTTACACTAAGTTCAAGTCCTTTAGTATTGGCATGGAAGTTCAACAATCCTACCTGGATTGGTATGGTCTGTTTGGCTTTGTGCTCCTTGGCACTGTACAGATTTTCATCAATCCCACTGGGACTGGTTGGTCTCCATGACCTTGTGCTTCTTAGCACTGTATAGTGGCTCTTGTGTTCTGTTATAAAGACTCCTACATTTCTCAGGATTTGATATAACAGTTCCCTTCTCCTGGAATCAGACAGAAACATTAATCATAGTCCCATGATATTTACCAATAAATGACAGGTTACCATAGTCTAAGGCTTTTGGGTATGCATTAATATTATAGCAAATATATTTTAAATTTATATTACTGCAGAATCAAAAAAGATTAATATTGATTATATGTACTTTAAGTGCAAGAAATAAAAAGGGAAAAATAAAATATTTTATTATAAAAATAAAAGGCAATAATAAAATAAAAATTCAGGAATTCAATGTATTCCCAAAAATAGTGTCCACTTTTTTCTATGGACTATTGTCTCCAATGCTTGTGATAGGATACAGTCAATCAGTTTCAATAGAAGGTGCTCTATTTACATGTGAGCAATGAATCCAAGAGTCCTTTTCTCCAATTTTTATAGCTATTGGAATGGTTAACAATATTTGAAATGGACCTTCCCAGGAAGGCTGAGTTGTTCCAATGTGCTGGAAATTTTTTACATATACCTTGTCTCCTGGGTTCAGGTCATGAAGTGAAAAATCTATTGGTCCTGCTTGTACTGTAGCTCCAGATTCATGGAGTTCATGAAGTTTGTGTTGTAATTCCTGTATATAGGAAGCAATATCACACTTATTAAGTATGCTCTCAGTGTATGTATAGATGATTCCCATAAATGTTTTATGTAGATGGAAAATAGGTATAAAGGTCAGTAGTGAATCTAAATAACTTACTTCCTCTATACTTTAACTCTTTTATGTAATTGCAAATTTTTCTAGCTGCTTTGGGGATAGACTGGTAGGTAATGTTCATTTTAAAATCTCTAACCTTCATTTTTGGCAACTTAATTATTCTCCCCAAACTTTCATTACTTACTTCTTGAAAACTTTGTCTCTCAGGGAAGTTAGGTGGCACAGCAGAAAGAGCACATCAGGCCTGGAGTTGGGAGAACCTAGGTTCAAATTTGGCTTCTGACACTTCTTAGCTGTGTGCTCCTTGGCAGGTCACGTAGCCCCATTTCCCTAGCTCTTGTTTTTCTGTCTTAGAATTGTTATTAAGACAGAAAGGGTCAAAAAAAAAAAAGAATTCTGTCTCTTAAAAACCAAAATATGACCAGTTCAGAACCTGAATATTCCAAGTGCAGATTTCTCCAAAACCTATCCTGTACAAAGTATTTTATTATTGTACTTTCAATGATGAATGAATGAGAATTTGTGGGCAGAGAAATAGATTGAGATAGTAGTTTGGGAATTGATTTAGTGTTTAAGGCTCCTCTAGAACTCTTGCTTTCCATTGCAATGACACAAGACAGCTCTGAGGGATTTATGGTAAAGATGCTACCCACATTCAGAGGAAGGACTGCAGGAGAGGAAACATATAAGATAAACAATTGCTTGAATGCATGGGCTGAGGCGGACATGAATGGGAAATAGACCCTGAACAAGGACACATGTTACAACCAGTGGAAATGTGCGTTGGCCATGGGTGGGGGAGAGCGGGGGGTGAAGGGGAAAGTAGGGGCATAAAGTATGTAAACAGGTTAAAAACAAATATTAATAAATGTCTAATAATAATAAAAAAAGAACTCTTGCTTTCTCTATCCATGAAACATTATGTAGTTGCATTGAACTTTGAGATTTTCAGATGAATTTATTATTAAATAATACATTATGTTACATATATTATAGAACATATATTACATTACATATTATAATATATGTCAAATAACATTATTTATTATTAACTCTTTATTAGAATTAACTATATTATTATCTATAATCTATTTTATCAAATTTGGGGGCACTGAAAGTGGAGACTTCTAGATTTGAAAGAATTATCAGTCAGCCTTATGTTTCAGTTAAAATTTCAAGTCTTAGAATCAAGGAAAGAAGTAAAGAAGAGATCAGCTTATCTGAAGTTAGCCTTTGAGTAAATCTCAGTAGACTATGTAAACATAAGCATAATTTATTTTATGCATGATGTGTGGATGGATATTTCAGCTGCAATAATGTCTACATTTTAAGATATACATATATGTGAAAGATCTAGTGATTTGAGTTCAGGAAATTCCCCCCACTAATGGACATAAATAGCCATAATTTCAATGACTTGCTCAAGGTCCCAAATCTAATAAATGGCAGAGGACTTATTTGAACTCAGGTCTTCCTGACTCCAAATCCAGTAATTATCCACTACAATGGGCTGTCTCTCAAATTCTATTCAGTGAAAGAAATTACTGAGACTTTCCTTACCTGCCAAGTTGAACTGGGCTAATGATTATTCTCCCACAACAGAATTTCAGTTTCTAACAAACAAAAGGCAATTAAACTTCTCAGTAGGAGTTGTTCAAAGCTCACAGAAGGGACAAACACCAGAAAAGTGGCCTGACAAACACTGAGCTTGTTTGACATCATTATCATAGCACCATCATGAATCTGCTTGGAAACATCTACCAGAGCTGTTGCCACTCTTGGCTTTAATGGAGCACCAATACTTCCCTCTTCTCTCCCTCCATGAGTTTGATGTGAGCACAGTTCATTCCAAATCTTGCTTCAAAACAAAACAAAGGGGTTAGAAACCAGTCCACTTCCTGATTCTTCTACTACACATAAAAGCAGATTGTGCACATTTGATTTTCAAATGCCAGCAACATAATAGCAAAATTATGTTAACAGGGAGCATTGAATCTGCTCACATTCAAGTGGCTCAAAGCTCTTAAACTCCCCACAGCCTTTATACCTCTGGACCATTTAAGGAGTGTAACTTCTCTTTCGAGCGTTGAGCTAAAGAAGAGCTTCAAAGAAACATTAACTGCTAAAATCTGGGATACTTTCAAGGCAACAAAAGACCAGCCAAGTCCCAGGTTCAGATCATGATCTAGATAACAGAGATGTGAGAGCCTCTGGAGACTGCTGGCATGTCTAATATCCTGGACATGTGGTATCTAGAGCAATGGCAATGCCCAATAATTTGTGTGATCCTGAACAAATCCCTTAACTTCTCCCAGACTTAATTTCCTCATCTGTAAAATGGAATCAGCAATAGCAAAAGGAACAAGCATTTATTAAATGTCTGCTCTGTTTCAGGACTTGAGATAATGCTAGTTGCCTTTGATCCTCGTGAAAACCTGCACTAAGACTTTTGGGATATCCTGTATGTATTAAGTGCTTTGTAAACCTTAAAATGTGATATAAATGCTTGCTATCTATTAATCCCACCTCAGTTACTCTTTGGTTGGCCCCATCTCCTCAGCTGCCTTGTCTCCACCTCAAGATGACTTCATTCTAGGGGCTGCTATCTTGATGATGAGGCCCTGGCTGGGATTGCCTTTTCTTGAGGATCTCCAACTGGTCTTCCCATGTTAGAATGTAAGTTCCTCTGTGAACTGGTCCAGATATTTTGGAAAGTAATTTGGAAGCATGCCAAAAAATCTATGAAACTATGCAGGGTGTTGGACTGCTGGAGAAGGAAATGGCAAATCACTCCAGAATCTTTGCCCAAAAAAAGCCCCAAAAGGAGTCACGAAGAGTCAGACACAACTATAAATGACAAAACAAAAATTCTTGGATCTGAAGATACCTCAACTAGGCCTATACCCCAAAAAGATCAAAGAAGAAAGAGATCAAAGAAGGAGGAAAAACCCCAAATGTTCAAAAACATTTATAATAACTTTTTTTATGGTGACAAAAAAATTGGAAACTAAGGAAATGCCCATCAATTGGAGAATAGTTGAATAAGTTATTGTATGTAAATGTGACAAAATACTATTTATACTGTAAGAAATGATGAAGGGTATACTATAAGAAAAGTGAAGTGAATAAAACCAGGAGAATAATCTATACCACAACAACATTGTGAAAAAAAAATGACTTGAAAGACTTACAAACTCTGATCAGGATAATGAATGACTAGCCGTAATTCCAGAGGACTCAAGATGATATCCATCTCTAGATATAGGTGATAGATTTAGAGTACAAATTAAATCATATTTGGAGGGGTGAGAGAAGATATTGTTATTATAGGAATTTATTTTGCTTGACTACATATATTTGTAATAGGTTCTATTTTTCTTACTTTCTCAGTGATTGGGTGGGGCAGAGAATTTGGAACTGAAAATGTAAATCTTCTTTAGATAAGGACCATTTTGTTTTCTTGTATTTCCTTCCCTATCCCTTACCACAGTGATGGGCAAACTTTTTAAAGAGGGGGCCAAAGGAAAGGAAATGCTCATCTGTCAGTCTGTTTCTAAGGCAACTCTTTTGAAGTTTCATTGTATGGTATCTTACTCATTGTATTTGTCAGATGAAGAATAATGTCCTGTGGCTGGATAGAACATTTCAGGTACCCCCCTCCCCCATCTGGCCTGTGGGCCATAGTTTGCCCATCACTGCCTTAGCACATGCCTGGCATTTTGCAAGTGCTTAATAAATGCTCTTTTTATGTATGTATTTATGTGTGTATGTATGTATATATCTCCCTTCCACTCTCCCTACTTATCTGTCTTCAGAATTAGAGAGTAAAGTATGTTGTCTGTAAATATGTTATTTGTGTGGATAACAAGATTTTATTTCATTTCATCACCTATTTGGACATAAAAGTTGCCAACAGCACAAATGAATCACTTTGAACTTTCGGATCCTCGAGCCACATTTTTTCCCAGAATTCAGGAATGGTAGTGTCTGATAGGATGTCTGCTAGATTTTTGCAAAGTGGGTATCCACCTCTTTGTGCAGTGTTCTGACACTTGAGCACAGAATGCCCATATTGCTGAGATATCAAGAGGATGAGAAAGAAGGAAGGATCAAGAACCCCTGATGGATGAGGAAAAGGAAATTAGAAAGAAAAAAAAGGATGCCTGAATTACAAGCTAAACTATTCAAAATCAGATATTAATTTGTGTTGACAAAATACTCTGATATCATAAAATCACATATTAACCCTGGTACCAGAGGCATCCGTGACAATATGGAGAGCTCAGTTACTTTTAGGGCATGTAACATTGTTCTTGGCTGGAGTTCCCCTCAGAAACTTTAAGAACCTGGGAGGTAGACCTTCTGAGATTTCCTTAGGGACAATTGCATGACCAATGACTCCCTATCATCATCTCCAAAGTCTTGTCTCCTACTTACTCCAAATGCCTTCTTTAACCCTTTCAGGGATATGGTTCTATCTTTCCTATTTTACCTTGTTGTGGGAGCTCATGATAACTGACCCCATACTGAGCCAAGGTGACATCACTCCAGTGCTGATGCTCTTGTAACCTTCTTAAAAAAAGAACAGTGGGCATATCTTTCCCGAAAGGCACATACCTTAGTTCTTCAGGAAGCAGCAAGTTATTCCAATTCTTTTCATTACCATGAGACACTTGGAAATATGTAAATTAAGCATGCAAAAATTTCCAGCATGGCTTATATTAGTTTAAAAGGGAAATTGACAGATTATTCATCTGTTCTTTTTCTATCTAGAATGACACAAAGTCATTCCAGCAAGACATCTAGCAAAGAACAAAAATGCCTCATTTCTTTATTTTCATCCAAAATGGTTTTTTACACATAAGATCTAAGAAGGAAGCCATATGAACAGCCCGTGAAATTTGTTAGCATCCCCTGGGACTCATTTACCTCACTCTACTAAGCCAACAACATCTTTACAATTTAAAATCAGGGTAAGGTATGCTCCTCAGGGTGAATTGGACCCCAGCCCAGGATTTAACTATTCATGCCTCTAATTAAGATCTGTTATGTGCTGTTATTAGAGCCTCAGCTTGCATTTTTAGCAGCTTAAAGGTCAGAGGGTCTGATCAATGCATGATAAAGGAAATTTGATAAAATGTCACATGCAGGAAAAGTCGAGCTTATTCTGCAACCCCAGAACCTCGAAAATTGGCTATGGGGAACAGCAATAATGGATACCCACTATTATATCATAAATCTGCAATTTGCTCAGTGCCTTGACATCTTTAATTTAGAAAAAAAATTTTTTTTTGCCTTATCTCCCCCCAAGTCCAATCTTTTCCTACTGCTACAGAGGGAGGGAGATGGAAAGAAAGAAGAAATGCATGACAACACAAATATCTTTCTGTCTTTCAACCTGAGACAAACAATCTTTGCCTTGTTTACAGTTTCTCTTGTACTAAATATGGTTCACTGAGTCCCTGGTTATATTTCATGGCATTTGAAGCTTCAAGTAGTTTTCCTTTAAAGAAAACCACACACTCTCCCTTATCAGCTCTTTTTCCCCAATGCCTAAGAGTAGATATTACTTGTAAGGCATATTTTTGTTTAATTAACTAAGCTCCTACAGATTGGCAACAGGATTCAAGAATTAGAACAATTAATTGAGGGAAAGGATGAATTTTCCACCCCCAACAATAAAATCACTTTCCCTCTTCCTTGAACACATTTTTCCTAAAATTATACTTTTAACCTTAGAATATTCTACCATAATTTCATTCCTCTCCCCCTCTTCCTTTTGTTTCATACATTTTGTATGTTAAAAAAACATTTTGGGGACTATTTTGATTGAATGAATAATGCCATCTAATTAATATCCAATATATATTCAAGAACATGCAAAAATCCCTACCATCTGTTATTCTCCTCTGAGATCTCCATTTTTCTGTTGCTTTCATCTTTTCTACTATTTTGGTTGTCTATATGTTATTTTCTTTTCTATGTTAATTTCCTCCAAGCACCACTGAATTTTACACTATTCATAAAATTTGGAACAAAGATATGTGGTTCAATTAAAAGCAACAAACTACAAAATAATGGCTTAACTACTAAATAAAATATTTGGGGTTTAAATGGTTAATCCTAAAGTGATAACAGATGCTGCTTTTCTCTTGCTAGATCTTTGTTTCTCTATAAGAAAGAGACAGAAAGACAAAGACAGGATGCTGGAATAAGAAAGGGAGATTAAGAGGGGGAAAGAGAATAGGAGGAAAGAGAAAAAGGGACAGTACAAAAATATTAGACACAATAAAAGATGAACAAAATTTGAAGGCATTAGTGTACATTTTTAGTAGTAGAAGCTTTATACTAAAATCAGGGAACAACAATATAATGAAAAACAAAGATATCTTCATTAAATTAACCCTACTATTTAAATACCAAATCTTTGTGTATGTTTATATGTGTTGTGTAACTGCTTAATGTAAGCTATTAGAGAACTAGGTTTTTGTCTATAAACAAGATAAAGAATAAATACTTCTTGGAATTTACAAATCTAAATGGAGGAATAGCCTGAATGCATATGAGAAATATGTACACAAAAAGATGTATACATACATATATGTATACACACATATTCCTACAGGCAATTGAACTCCATCTCCTCCTACTGCTCCTCAGTTCTGAGCCATTCACAATATCTGTCCACAGTATATGCATTAATGGACCAACTCTAAGGTTGTCCTTTTATTGCTCAGGGCATCAGACATTCTTGATCTATGTGGTTTTTTTCTTGTGTGGATAGTTAGGTCAGACTCTTTTAGTTATCAGGGACTTCATTTAGGAAGTTCTGCAGTGTTCTGGGGCTGTACATAATCAGCACAATGTCATATTTAAACTCTTTGCTGAATATCATTCCTTGAGGGAGAAAACACAAGCCTCCCCATTTTATGCCTTGTTTGACATTAATAATCAGTTTTCCATCAAGAATAATTTCTATTCCTACATTTTAAATGATCAGTATAATTTTGACATATGCATGTGACATAACTTGTTATGGTGGCATTTTGTTCTATCAAATCACTTGCTTTCTCTCTAATCAATACAATAAGGCCAATGGAACCTTAAAGTTCCTATGCCTTCTAGAAACTTGTATAATTGTCAAGACGTGGTCTACTATAAAAGATTGTCTGCAAAAAGCTGCCTCTTCTTTTCTAGAGCAAACTGTGACATTAGAGTGCAAATGCCTTAGATTTTGTAATGAGACAATAGTGATCATAATCTTCCACCATCTTCCTCTGTAAGATTTTACAAATAAGTTTATATTCCAAACAGCATAGAAGGAAAAGCAGACACTTGAGCCAGTTATTAATATTGTGCATGGATACCATATCATATCTTGACACTTGGCAAGAGAATTTTTGGTGGCTGAAGTAGTTTCTAGTTTCCTTTGTTCTCTTTGTGAAAATTACTTTACACCAGTTGAAATTATTTATGAAACGGCAATAGTTTTTTTCTTTTAGCTATCTCTGATTTTATTGTTGGGACCTTGTTTAAGCAGATTGGAGTGGCTTCAATTCATTATCATACAGTCTACTCATTTTTATATTTCTAAATTGGTACTAATTTTAATTCTTGCTGCAACAAGGCAGGGATCTGATTGTATATAAGTGGCCAATTTGTAAATGACTCCTACTTCAGTATAACAGTCATTTTCTATCGACTAAAGCATAATCAATTTCATCATTTTTATGTTATTAGCCCTTGCTTTGTCCAATGCCTTCTGACTCCCTTCACATAAAAATATTCATTATACATGGGCATAAAACTTGTAATTTAGTTTTATAAGAGTCTGTTTTTTCTTCATCCTGAGTCATATTTTCTACTTATTTTTCACCATCACTTTCCATCTCAAAATTCAAGTTAAAGTCATCTGATTTTAAGGTACCTGTTAATATGAAATTAGGGGTCTTATTGAGGTTCTCTTCCTTTTCATCTTCTACAAAAATATTGGTAATAAGATACAATTATATTTGTGGTGGTATTTTTGAAGATACTTATCATAAGTACTGAAATATAAGATGACAAATATTCCATGAAACAAAGTTCCTTGTTGCCTTTGAATGCAAAATAAAACCAGTGCCACATTTCCTTTATTTGCCTCTCCAAGAAACCCGTGAGCCTTTTGTCCATTTACCTGCAGCTTTCTTTTGCCTTCTGGTTTCATGTATACTAAGAATGTGAAGATTTAAATGATTCAGTTCTTCCAACAGCATGTTTCACCACTAATTTCTAGACAAGGATTTCACATTTAGAGTACTAACAGTTAATATTTATAATGGCCATAAAATGGATTCTTCAACCTCTGCCTTCTTTTCCCATCACTTGGCTACCATCAATGCAGTAGTGGAAGGAAACCAGACAGGACCAAAGGCAATTTTACACTTGTTGTTTGTCTCATGAGTTGTTATGACCAAAGAATTAAAGAGTGCCCACTTTGTTGGAGAGGAATTTCTCTGTACTTTTTTAGGCTGGTCTTTGGAAAGCAGACCAAGTTTGCTGCCAACGTTGCACTTGAAATCTTTTCCCTTTAGTATGACTTGGTAGAGCAATTTTTTGAAAGAGTCCAAGTCATTGGAGACTAATCAGAGATCACTGCCTTATCTTGGAAATGGTCTAGAGGACACATCTACCTCCCCTGGAGGTGACTTCAGATAAAGATCCATCGCTGGCAATTTCATCAAGTTCATTCTTAAGGGCTCCACTGATCACTCCCATCACAAAGGTACTATACTTTCATTAGCAATTAATATCTGAATTTCTAGAGGAGCTGAAGAGGAACACAACTGCTCTTTTAGGAGAACCCATCCAAGACCACGCTGACCCAAGAATTCATGGCTAGAATGAACCACAAACCAACTCATATGGGATGCAAGGTCCAGGCTAGGTTTTATTTAGATGGGTACACACATAGATGCTCAGTTCCCCAAGGCCTTTGATTATATGGTTTTGATGTTAGGTGGCCTTACGAGAAGTCAGGAGCTCTGACTTCTAAACCTAGCTCCAACTAAATTTACTAAACAATTTAGACAGGTTACTTAAGTATCCTAAGCCTCAGGATACCCATTTCTAAAATTGGCAACATCTTTGGTGCTGATTTTCCTTTTAAAATTCTGCTTCTATTAATACTATGGAAATACTATGTAAAAAGCCTGTTATAAAGAAATATGAGCAGTTTAATGTGGTTGGCATAAATTTAGAATACAATTTAAAATAAATTGGTTATGTTCCAAAAATCCATTTATAAATGAGATATTTGAAATTAGAAAATGATTTTCCTTTAGAAATATTGTTATAATGTTTGTGTTATGAGGATAGCCTACAAAACAACCAAAAGAAAACCAAAAAAAAAATAAACAACACCCAGAACAAACCCCCATAATCATAGCTAAATATTAGTACTAACCAATTTTCTGGATCCTAAGAGGAAGGGGAATTGACTTCAATATAGGAAAGATGGGAAAGAAGAGGGGAGAAGGAGGAGGAAGGGAAGGAAGGTAATTTCTTCCTCTTTTCCAAGTGCAGGACTGGCCCTAGACAACATCTCACCTTTTAGTTCCTATTTGAATGTTATCTAATGTACTGTAAATATGATTCATGTATCATAAGGACATAATAAACCAGACAAGTGGCCAACATTACATATGTGTGTATTTCTTTGTTCAGTTTGACTAGATTAATTTAATAAGTTTACATGACAATAAACCATAATAAACTGGAGTTAGACTGGATGAAGGCAGAAATTAGAGAAAGATTCCTAAGGACTACCCCCACTAAAGGCAACATGTAGTCAACTAACATTTATTGCACTAGATTGCTTTTTTTTTTTTTTTTTTTTTTTTAGGCAAATAAAGTTAAGTGACTTGCCCAGGATCACATAGTTGGCAAGTGACTGAGGATACATTTGAATTCAGGTCTTTCTGACTCCAACCCCAGCAATCTGTCCACTGATTCACCTACCTACCTTTCAACTAGCATTTATTAAGAGCCTATGTGCCAGGCAGAGTGCTAACTCTAATTCCAAGTCAACAAAAGTGGAAAGTAGTTCAAATAACCAAAAACTGACAAAGAGAATCAGACTATTCTAGACCATTATTCAATGAGAATAGCAGAGGAAATGACTTCAAGACCAAGGTTATCAAAGAGCTCAGCATCACCCTCTGGTTCTTAGTTTCTTCATCTGTAAAATGGGGATGATACTTCTATCTACCTCTAAGGATTGTCAAGAAGATCAAATAAGGTATGCATGCAAAAAGTTTTATAGACTTTAAGGCACTACATGGGATCTGTTATTATTATTATTATTATCTGGAAAATGAAATGCTTGGATTAGATGATCTCTAAGCTTCCTGGGCATTTAAGAGGCACAGTGGATAAAGTACTGGCCAGAAATCAGAAACACTCATCTTGCTGAGTTCAAATAATCTGGCCTCAGACATTTATTGGCTGTGGGACCCCAGACAAATCACTTAATCCTATTTGCCTCAGTCTCTTCATCTACAAAATGAGCTGGAGAAGGAAATAGCAAACTCCAGTATATTTTTCAAGAAATCCCCAAATGGAGTAACAAAGAGATCAATGTGACTGCAACAAAAGAACAACAAAGATCCCTGATAGCTATAAAATTCTAATTCAAACCCCAAGTTTTAATAGTCCACTAGGTGTCACCATAAACCAAAATGAGGGTTTTTTTTTTTGTGGGGGGTTTTTGGAAATTGTGGAATGATCTAATTATTCCCTTTGGGGTTGATTTCTTTTGGAATCCTTCTCATAACAGTACACCGAATATCATAAATTTATTTCGTTATTTGCCTTGCTTGTTTATTTATGCCACCGGGAAAAATATTCTTTGACCTGAAAATCCTTCTAGTCAGGACATTCAGATTTAGATTACCACAAAGGTTTTTATTCCATCTTAGTTTGATTTTTCTCTCCACCGTGAAACCTACTTATGTTCTAACCACAGCACCCTCCAAAACACAACAGATATGAATCATGAGCGACAGATTGTGGTTGTGTGGGTCTGCTAGGGAATAAAGGCTCCAATTGCCTCTGAAGAGATGAGAAAGCACCATTTGTCAGTCAGTTAAAAAAGTTATTAAATGCCTACAATGTGTCAGGCAATGTGCTGACCACTGGCGATAGAAAGAAAAACTAAAATGATGCTTGCCCTTGAGGATTTCACAATCTAATAGAGGAGACAATATGTAAATACCAAGCCCAAAAGCTCTATCCTGGAAAAATGGGAATTCCTTCTTAATAGCAGAGACACTAACTGGAATGACAGAATCCTCTGTACATCAGAAAAATATTCACTTGCTGACTTTGCTGCTCCCCATCCAAATATACAGTATGGGAAAGTCAGTCCTCACCAAGAACTGAAGATGAAATAAAAAGCATCACATTTTCTGTCAGGCAGAATCATCAAATTTTTATTGTGTAATATAATTATTATCTGGAAAATGAAGGAATTCCACCAGACGATGGCTCAGGAAGTTTCCATGTGCTGTTTATATTTCCTCAACACTTATTTACTGCCCTTTGAAAGCTATCTTCCTATCCTACCATTTCCAAGTTATCAACACTCTCAAGTTACTGCTCTCTCAAGATATCAGTGCTCTCTTATTTGCTAATTGCATGGCCTTTTCTCAGATCTTAAAGTTTCTTGAATTACCTGAATGTAGCTTTTGAAACTATTGCCCAGCACCCCCACACCTACTCCCTTATTTTTCAAAATTCTCTTCCTTTGGCTGGTTGATTTTCTGATTCTGCTCCTAGCTAATGAGATTGCTCCTATTTCCCTGTGCTAGATCATTATCTATCACTTGCCTTCAAAGCATCTATGTATTTTTCCTGGATCTCTCTCCTGGGCCCTCTTCTTTCTCTCTCTACTCTTTCTTTCCTTTAGTAATCTCATCAGATCCTGTGAGTTCAATTCTTACTGGTTTTCAGGAGGACTTCCAGATCTATATACACATAGTGTACATAGTCTCCTGAACTAGAACCAGACCTCTCCTGTGTCTCTTACTACCTGTTGGACATTTCTGTTACGCTATACTATCAGCAACCCAAATTCAATGTGCCCCAAATTTAATTTATCAACTTTGTACCTAAATTTGCTCCTACTTTAAACTTCCTCATTTTTATCGAGACACCATGATCTTTCCAGCTACCTAGGTTTGTTACTTCAGAAAGATATCCTTGATGCCATGCTTCCCAAAGTCAATCATTTTAAACATCTTGTTGGTTTGATCTCCAGAGCATCTTAGATCCCTTTTCTTCACTCAGTTGGTCACTATTCTAGTTCATTTAGTTATCAGCTCTCTTCTGGATTATTGTGATAGCTTCTAGTAGAACTACCTGCCTCCCTCACACAGTTGTAAAAATACCCTTTCTAAGGCACATATCCAACAAAGTCATTTCCTTGTTCAAAAACTTCCACTGGGTCATTATTGACTAGGTTAAAATACAAACACTTTAGCCTGTCATTTAGGGTATTCTGAAGTCTGACATCATCTACCTTTCCAGTTCTTATTTCTTGCTTTTACATATTCTATGTTCCAGACAAATCCACTAGTGATTCCCAAACTCAACAGACCATCTGTCTCATCTCTGTGTATTTGCACAAGCAGTCTCCCTTATTTGGAATAAATTTTCCCCTTATATTACCTTCCAGATATTGTTGCTTCCTTCAGAGATTATCTCAGGTAGTACAACTTCCTCTGGGAAACAGTTCCTGATCACCCCACCTATTAGATCTCTCTCTCTCTCTCTCTCTCTCTCTCTCTCTCTCTCTCTCTCTCTCCAAATATTCCTAGAGTGCTTTATCTCACCTTTCCTTTGCTTCCTTCATCCCCTCTCTTGTATTCTTGTATTCTACTTGAATTCTTCTAATCCGTGTATACTTTCCCAACCCCCCACTGTCAACTCCTAAAGTACAGAAATAAATTTTTTTTTGCATTTTTGGTTTTATATTCCTAGAGCCTAGTACTGTATCTGGCACTGTTTTGTTGAATTCAAGGGAACTGTAGAACATTGAACCAAGAGATCTGATAAGTGTGCAAATGGCACAAAATAAAATAGAGTTCCTATGATTGAGTTGTTTAAGGTGAGACATGACCAAAAAGGCTAAGCCTTATTTGAGAAAAGCCTTATCCCTCTAGTCATTCAGAACTCACCTCTCAACTCTATCTCTTCCTTTTCTTAAGTTTGTTACCTTAGTCCATGCCACTTCTATTCTCTTAGTTACATAAGTTTGTAAACTTGTAGTCATCCTTGATTTTTCCTTTTCTCACCATCATCCACATCTAATAAGATGCTAAGCCTGACTGCTTTCATCTCTAGAAAGTCTCTTGGCTTTTTCTAGTCACTACAAGCATTCTAATTCTCATTATCTTTCTCCTGGATTATCGCAATAACCTCTTAACAGATTCCCTCAGCCTTTCTAATTCTTAATTCATCCTCTCTTCTTATAAATCTAATGATATTCTATCAGTATTCATCCTTCGTTCTATATTGGTGAACAACTTCTGTTTTTCTCTCTGTTTTTTTATGACAGTAGTTTCCTGGTTCTCCTTCTCCCTGTCTGATTGCTCCCTAGACTCCCTTGCTAAATCATCATTTATGCCATGTGTTCTATATTTCTGTATTCTTCCAGTCTCTATCCTGGGTCCTCTTCTCTTTTATCTCTATGCTCTTTTTCTTGGTGATATCATTAGGTTCCAAGGACTTAATTATCATCTCTATGTAAATGATTCATAGACCTAGGAAGAAAACAAGCATTTATGAAATGCCTGCTATATGCCAGACATTGTGCTAAGCATTTTATAAATATAATTTCATTTGATTCTCACACAACCTTGGGTGTTATAATTATCCATATTTTGCAATTGAGGAAACTGAGGTAGGCAGTGATTAAATGAATTGCCTAAGATTATCTGAGGTTGGATTTAAATTCAGATCTTCCTGATGCCGGTGCTATATCTATTCTGCCACTTAGCTGCCTCTATAGAGGAATCCCTTTTACAATATTCCTAACAAGTGGTCATCTGGCCTTGACCTGAAAATTTCTAATGATGGGATTACCTATTACTTCTTGAGATAATTCATGGAAGAAAAGAATCCCTTAAAAATTAGAATTGGGCAAATAGAAGCTAATGACTTTATGGAACATCAAGAAACAATAAAATGAAATTTTAAAAATGGAAAAAAGGGAGAAAATATGAGGTGTCTCAATGAAAAAAACAACTTACCTGAAAAAAAGACCCAGGAGAAATAATCTAAGAATTATTGGACTACCTAAAAGTCATGATAAAAAAAAATCCTAGACATCATGTTATAAGAAATTATCAAAGAAAATTGCCCTGATATTCTTGAACAAGAGGATAAAATGGAAAATGAAAGAATCTATAAATCTCTTCCTGAAATAAATACCCAAATGACAACTCCCAGGAATATTGTAGCTAAGTTCAAGAACTTCCAGGTCAAGGAGAAAATGCTGCAAGCAGCCAGGAAGAAACAATTCAAATATCATGGAGCTACAATCAGGATTACATAGGATTTAGCAGCTTTTACATTAAAGGACTGGAAGCCTTGGTATATGATATTCTGGAAAGCAAAGGAATTAAGTTCATAGCCAAAAATCAGCTACCCAGCAAAAATGAGCATATTCTTTCAGGAGAAAAAAAAAGATCATTTAGTAAAATAGAAGATTTCCAAGAATTCCTTATGAAAAGACAAGACATAAACAGAAATTTTGATGCCCAAATATGAGACTCAAGAGAAGAATATAAAGGTAAGTAAGAAAGAGAAAATTTAAGGAATTCAATAAAGTCAAACTGTTTATATTCCTGCATGGAAGGATGATATTTGTAACTCGAAATTTTTATCATTATGAGAACAGTTGAAAGGAGAACACATAACAGAGGATGTGGGAGTAAGCTGTTTAGGATGATATGCAAAAAAATCAAGGGGGGAAAAAGAAGATTGCACTGAGAGAAAAGGGAAGAGAGAGATAAATGATATCACTTAAAGAGGAACAAATGTCCCCTGTGTACAGTGGAAGGGAGGATGAAGGAGGTGATAAGCAATGCTTAAACCTTAATCTTATTGGAATTGACTCAGAGAGAGAATAATAACCATACTCATTTGAGTGTAGAATCCTATCTTCCCTATCTTAAAATCCCTTTTTTAAAGGAGTAGGGAAGTATCCCCTACCCATTATCACTTTTTTTCAAAGGACTTGGGAAAAAAGTCATTTTATAAAAATTATCAATCATCATTGTTCTTTTTTTAATTTTAATTTTGAATATTTTCCCATAGTTACATATTTCATGTTCTTTCCCTCTCCCCCAAGCCCCCCTAATCCCCTGTAGCTGATGCACAATTCCACTGGGTTTTACATGTATCATTCAATCAACTTTGTTCTTGAGAATCTTTGAATGAATACATAATGTCATTCCATTGCAACATTTGATTATCTAGAGGCACACTGTATATTATCAATAAGAGGAAACAGAGAGGCTATGTATAGGTTTTTGGTACTTTATACCACCACTATTACTCCTCTGAAGCCCAAGTATTCATACACCTAAACTATATTCTATTTAATTGTGTTTGATTTAAAATATCTATAAATATCTCTAAAATGTTTTTTAAAAAGAAAGGTCTAATTCATTGAGACACTTTTCCATATGTATATATAAAGTGATATCTATAGATCTATAGAAAGATAAAATAGATATATGTATCTGCCTCTTTTCAATTTCTACTCATTTTTCTTAGTTGTATCCTCTGGAACCAAGAAGAAAAAGTCCACATGACGGTCCACTTCCACATGATAAACCTTCAACTTAAAGACAAAGGCCTTATCTCCCTGTTGTCTCCTTTTCTACAAGCTATTTCCAGATCCTTCATTTAATCTTCATATGGGAGAATCTTCAGAACCCTTCACCATCCCGGTGAAGTGTGTTCTTGACATTCTCACATTTATATCAATATCTTTCTTAATCTATAACAACAAGAACTGAAATCACCAACCCATATGTGATCTGACCAGGTCTGATTATGTACCATTGTGGTAGACAGGCAATAGCAAATAGACAAGCTGGGCTCAGAAATGAACAAGAGGAAAAGAATGGGCTAGACTATCTTTGGGAAATTACATTAGTCTTTTCAATGAGACCAAGCTTTTTTCAGAGGGGGAAAAAGCCCTATCTTTTCAACAATAGTATCCCAATATCACTCTGACTATGAGTTGTAGAATACTACAACATCTGAGAAATTAGAGTTGAAGGTCACCCAAACAGCATCATAAAGGTATAGAACAGGCATGAATATAGGCTGTGACATATTGCCAATAAAGAATTAGGCAGATGTCAGAGAGCTGAACAGAAACAGGATTTGTCATCATTGGCAAGAACAAGGCTAACCAATAGATAGTCTCTGTGGTTCATTGATACCATTACAAAGATAAGAGAATGAGAGGAAAAACACCAGCACTTTAGAAACCTTAGGGTTTATGGGAGGATGTAAACGAGAGTATCACAGAAAGAATAGGCACGTATAGGTTGCAGGCTTTATCTTTGGAAGGAGTATCTGTCTCAGTGAAATCACAATTCCATTTGGAGTATAGATAAATGCCCTTGTTCAAACACCTCCTAAATATATCTTTTTCAAATCTACGAAAAGCATTTGTTCCTCAAATGCATAAATTCATATATGTATACATATGTATGTGTCCATATATACATACGTTTATTGTTGTTGTTGTTGAGTCATTTTAATTCTGACTGACTCTTCGTGACCCCATTTGGAATTTTCTTGGGAAAGATGCTAGAGTGGTTTGCCATTTCCTTCTCCAGCTCATTTTACAGTCGAGGAAATTGAGGCAAATGGGATTAAGTGACTTGCACAACTAGTAAAAGGCCAGATTTGAACTCATGAAGATGAGTTTTCCTGATTCCAAGTCCATTGCTCTATCCACTGTACCATCTAGCTGGCCCCATGTGTATAGGTGTGTGTGCACACACATGTATATCTATACATATACATACACACATACATATATCTTTAGTTGCATGCAAAAAAACACCTACCTAAGTACTTAACTGACAGCACAGTGAGGTAGCAGAACCCTCAGAGTCAGCTGACAGTTTGTTAACTTCTTCAGTTGCCCTTGCAAGTTGCCTTTTACAAATGCATTTTGTTTTTCTGTGCAAAAGGTAGTTTAACACAATGAAGGCTAGGTTTAGAAAAGTATTATCAACGAATAATCATGGGTTGGCATTTATATAATACTTTTTGTTTATTTGTTTTTGTTTTGGAAACCTTTACTTTCCATCTTAGAATCAATACTGTGTATTGATTCCAAGGCAGAAGAGCATTAAGGGCTAGGCCAGGGGGGGTTAAATGACTTGCCCAGGGTCACACTGATAGAAAGTGTGAGGTGAGATTTGAACTCAGGATCTCACATCTATAGGGCCCATTCTCAATCCACTGAGCCATTTTGTTGCTTTCAATATAATATGTTTCCTGGTGATCTATCAGATAGTAATAACTTTTTAAAATTCTTAATTTATGGACTTTCCTCTCCTAGCTATGTTGTACTCTACTGAAGTCTTCCTGACCCACTATTTACTTGTGACACCACCCAGAAGAAGGTTAGGTAAGCCTCATCCTTACTGATTTTCCTATTAGACAATTCATTCCAGTTCATCCAGACATTCATCTATCATTCAAACTATTTATTTCATTTAACCTACTCCCTTAAAAACAAGGAACTCCCTTTAGCCACTCCCATCCCCCAAAGCACTTAGCTCATCAGATACACTTATGCATTTCATCCCACTCAAATAATAGTATTTACTACTTATCTTTTCTTTCTAGAATTTACCTCCTTGATCAAAGAAAAAGGACTCTATGTATAAATATATTTATAGCAACTTTTTTGTGGTGGCAAGGAATTGGAAACTGAGAGTGTACCCATAAATTGAAGAATAGCTGAAAAAGTTCTGGTTTATGAATTGTGATTGGATAATACTATGTTGTAAGAAATGATGAAAGGGGATGGTTTCAGAGAAATCTGAGAAGACTTGTATGAACTGATGAGAAGTCAAGGGAGCAGAACCTATGACATTGTATAAATTGTTCTATTGATTCAGGCATACTGTCAAAAACTTGGAAGATGATACTTTTTCTACTCCCTGTTCTGATTAGACTATATCAGGAAGATGTTATATTTGATTTGGGTACCACATTTTAGAAAGGATTTTTATATAATTTGGAAAGTAACCTGTAGCTCACTGGGATGGTGAAGCACCTTGAGTCTGTATCATCTGAGAATCAGATGAAGGAATGGAGGATGTTTCACATGAAAAGAAGACTTAGGAAGGATCTGATGGTTGTCTTCAAATATCTGAAAGGCTAGAAAAGGTAGTATTTGTCCTGTTTGACTCCAGAGGACAGTTACAATAGCAATGGAGAGAATTTGTAAATTTTAGGTAAATGCGGAATAGGCAGTACTGACTAGTACATTCTCCTTCCCAGAGATCTTTGAGCAGAAGATGGATAAGCATTAGCCATGGATGGAATACTTATTTATACCTGATAGTTTCCAAAGTTCCTTCTAGTTCTGAAGTACTGTGATTCTATAAGTTCCTTTGTTTCCTAACATTTTAACTTACTATAGTTGTTGTTGAAAGCTATGCCATGCTTCTTCAATAACCTTTTTTGTGTAAAGTAGAAAGCCAATCAGTCAATAAACATTTACTAAGCACCTACTAAGTGCTAGGTGCTGTGCTAAGTGCTAGAGATACAGCTAAAAGCAAAAGACAACTCCTGCCCTCAAGGGGCTCACAATCCAGTGAGACAACAAGCAAACCAGCTATGCACAAATAAGCTATATATAGGATAAATGGGAAATAATCAACAGAGGGAAGGTGCTAGAATGAAAAACAGTTGGGATAGGCTTCTTGTAGAAAGTGGGATTTTAGCTGGGGACTTGAAGAAAGCCAGTGAAGCCAGAAGGCAGAGATGAAGAGGAAGAGCTTTCCATGCATGAGGAACAGCTATAGTTAAAATGGACAAGGTCAGGAGATAGAGTATCTTGTTCTTGAAACAGCAAGGAGGCTAATATCAATGGAATAAATTGTTATAGTAGGATGTAAGTATAAGAATACTGGAAAGGGAAGGAAGGGACTAGTTTATAAAGAAATTGTTGTTTGATCTTAGAGGCAATAGGGAGTCACTAGAATTTATTGAGTGGGAGGGGTGATATAACCTTTAGGAAAATCACTGACAACTGAGTAGAGGATGCCCTGGGGAGGGGGGAGACTTTGCTAGGCAGACCAATCAATAGACTATTGTAATCTTCCAAGCATGAGGAGATGAAGCTCTGGACCAGGATGATAACAGTATGAGAGGAAAGAAGAGGGTGCATTTGAGAAATATTAGAAAGGAAAATTTGATAAATCTTGGCAATGGATTAGATATGGGTGTGAAGAGTGAGAGAGAGAGAGTAAGAAGCCAATGATAACATCTAGGTGTGAACCTGGGGGGAACTTGGAAGGTGGTGCTATAGTGAACCTGGAGAACTGGAAGGATAGTGGCAACAGGAAAGTTAGGAGGGAGGGGAAGCTTTAAGGGAATGATGATGAGTTTAGTTTTGGATATGTTGAATTTAAGATGTTTACTGGACATCCAGTTCAAGATGATCAAAAGTCAATTGGATGGGAGGCAACTTGGTGGCTCAGTAGATTGAGAACCAGGTCTAGAGATGGGGGTGGTGGTGGTGTCCATGGTTCAAATCCGGCCTCAGACACTTTCTAGCTGTGTGACCTTGGGCAAGTCATTTTACCACCCATTGCCTAGCCCTTAATGCTCTTCTGCCTTGGAACTAATACACAATATTGATTCTAAGACTGAAAGTAAACGTTAAAGAAAAAGTCAGTTGGATACGTGAGAGACTTGAGGTCAGCAAAGAGGTTAGGCAGGATAAGTAGATTTGAGAATTATCAGCATAGAGACAATAATTTAATCCATGAGAGTCTACAAGATGAAGTAACCTTGGGAGCTAATTAAATTCATGGGAGACTTACCAATAAAATAGTGTAGAGGGAGATAAAAAAAGAGGGCCACGTACAGAGCTCTGTGAGATACCCTGTGAATTAAATCATGGTTGAAGAGCTATTTGTCCCTCTCATGCTATTGATAGCTGAGTTGTCATACTTTTACCTTTTTCCATCAATAGAGAAACTATCTATAGTTTAAGGTTCTTCGATTATTATGAACACTCTGTCAAGAGTTCTAAGGCTCAGGAACCATTTAAGGATCTGTAAAGTACTGTTTTGAGTACTCGGTTATTTTGTTTGACTTGGCTTGATCTGAACAACAACATTTTCATCTTCAGTTATTTTTATGTACACCATGGCTGCCAGGTGTGGATGCCAATTCCTTGAGGAGGTTGAGTTAGCTGACCCTACTACACCCCCTATTCAAGTAATAAATGATTTAATTTCTGAAAAAAAAAGTTGTTCCTGTTCTATCAGTTAAGCCATCAAATATTCTAGCCTTATTGCTATACTTACCTAGACTTTTCAAACTATCCTCCTCTGAAGTCTAATTTCAATACTATATTAAAGAATGCAAACTTATTATACATTAGTCCCTTTAATATACTACACTCCAGCCAAATTGGTCTTTCTCCATTCTTCAAGCATTTCTGCATTTTCTTCACACATGACATCCCACTTCTATTCTTATACCTATATATTGGCTGACTCCCATCCTAGAATGACCTTCTTCCTCATATCTTTGCTTCTTGGAATCTCTGGCTTCCTTCAAGATTCTTCTTCATCTCCCTAAATGGTGGTGCTCTCTATACTGTCTCCTCTCCAAAGAAAACCTTTTGTTTTCTATGTCATTAGTGTTTTGTATATACTTATATATGCCCAGGTTATCTCCCCTTTTGGATAAATCTTGAGGACAAAAACTGTTTCATTTCAGTCTTTGGATTCCCTACTCCCTAGTATGGTGCCTGATCCATAATAGGTCCTTGATAAATGTTTGTTGATTAATTGTTCAGGTTCCTAAAGTCTACTCCAGCAGAGGCAAACTCTAGTAGGTCCCACAAAAATGGAAACACTTTGAGTAGGATACTGGTTATGGACTTCACATGTATTATCCAAGAAAAATCTTGGTTAAGTTTGGAGAGATTAAAAACCAGAAAGCTAACAGCCACGTGAAATGCTTTTGAGGCTACAGGAACTCGTGAAGATCATGTACTAAGAGAGGGGCTGTGATCTGTATCTATAGAGAAAATATTTCTATTAATGAAATTACAGATCTTTCAAATACTATAAATTTTTCACACTTTCTCCTTATTGTCAGTTTACAAGCATTTCTTGGGGCAGCTAGGTGACTCAGTGGATTGAGAGCCAGGCCTAGTCAGGAGGTCCTGGATTCAAATCAGATCTCAGACACTTCCTCTCTGTGTGATCCTGGACAAGTTACTTAATCCCAATTGCCTAGACCCCCCAATGGCAACCCTATGACATGTGTGTCAGCACTGACATACATAGCCATTTTTGATGACATGCAGCCGCAAATGGCCACATACAGAGAAATATGGGGCCACATGCCAAGGATGAAATATATGCTGTAGTGTAGTGTAGACACTCTGTGCTAGAGGTCTGCATGCCAAAACAACTGTCACTAAGCAGGTAAGTTAAATAATTAGTGTTTGGTTTATTAAATACAGTTATATATTACAATTATACATTTTTGTTATTTAAACTATAAATATCATGAAATTATGGTGTTTTTTCTTGAAGTGACACACCACCCGAGTTATGCTCGTTTTTTTGGCAAATTTTGACACACTAAGGTCAAAAGGTTGCCCATCACTGGCTTAGACCTTACCACTCTTCTGTCTTGAAACCAAAACTTAGTAATGATCCCAAGGTGGAAGGCAAGGGTTTAAAAAGAAAACCAAGCATTTATTAAACACTATGTGCCAAGAAGGGGAGCTAGGTGGTACAGGGTATTAGAGTACCAACCAGGAGTCTGGAAGATTCATCTTCCTGAGTTAAAATCCTAGGCTTGGAATCAGGAAGACTCATCTTCATGAGTTGAAATTCAGCCTCAGACATGTATTAATTGTGTGACTCTGAGCAAGTCACTTAGCCCTGTTTGCCTCAGTTCCTCATCTGTAAAATTAGCTGGAGAAGGAAATGTCAACCTAGTCTAGTATCCTTGTCAAGAAAATCGAATATGGGGTCATGGAGAGACAGACATGACTGAAATCACTATACAACATGAACTTGTAGATTTGTATTTACTGACTTAATGAAGAGGCACAATAAGGAAAGAAAGTCAGGTTAGAGATTGGTTGGGGAATTTCAAAGGGGTTTATATTTCTTCCTCAAAGTGAGAAGAATGCAGAGTTTTATATCTCATAGTTTCTACCTTTTCTGCTTTTAAAATCCTCTGCCTTCTCTAAAGAATTTAAGTATTTTAAAAGTGTTAGTCAGCACTAAGTGGTTTTGTGATTATTGTGAAGATTAAAAAAACAAGTGGGGTGGGATTCATTTAAGTGAAGGAAGTCTCATTTCATATCAGAGGCTTGAAAATCTCATCCTAAGTTTATGAAATTATGGTTTCCTGCTGATTAGACCACAATTCTACTTTAAAGACTTTAATGCCACCTCTGCGTTATTTCTGTCATGTAAAGATCACCCTGTAAAATAGCAAAACCACAATTTTGGAACACCAAACCTGGGTCCTTCTTTATCTACATAAAAAGCTTTGGCTGTCCTCAGGATTAAAATATACTACTATAAAGTAAGACCAAAACATTTCTCTTGGCCCTAACATATACTCTTTGAAAGGCACTATTGATAAGTTTATCATATAGGTAGGGTTTCTTTAGTATTTCACACGTTGTCCAATCAGGACATAAAGCACAACTGTTTCTAATGAGGTTCCTTTAAATTTGTTAGCCTTTGCCAAGATTAACACAAAGCATAGCTGTTATACTTGATCTGTAGGACACTAGATCTATCACAGACCTTTCTCAGGGTTTAGGAGGAAGTTGGATTTTGGCCAGTATTGGCCTTTGGCCAATTAAAAATGTCAAGATTGGTCTGTTGGGAAACTTGTTAGCAAAAGGAATTGCTGCACACTCAATAAAGGCAACTTTTAACTGTTCTATTCCTCTGTCTTTCAAAATTCTCTGGTATATATAATACAATAACAACATCAAGAAACATATTAAATGCCCATGATGAGCTCAGCACAATACCGCTTCAAAAAATTAAACAGTTCTTTCTTCTTAAAGGAGCTAACTTTCTAGGGGGGAGAAAAGAATGTATATAAGAATATCCAGTGTGTGTATATGTGTGTATGTACTTAAACACACACACATATAATAAAATGAATTTAAACAACAAACAAGAAATAACCTGTGTCCTCAAGGAACTTATAGTCCATGAAAATATAAGTGCTAAAACTGGAATAACTAGTATTAAAGCTCATCACATATATGTTAATTATCAGAAAAATGTAAACTTGATAGAAGAGATTATTATTTTTTATATTTGTATTGCTAGTGCCTGGCAACAATGGTCAGAGAACTTCCATTAAATGCCTGCTGTATGCTAGGCACTATGGTAAGCACTGGAAAATCATAGAAAGGCAAAAATATGATCCTTTTCCTCAAATAATTCATAATCTAATGTGGGAGATAACATACAAAAAGTTTGTACATGTAATGTATATGCAGATATGTACAAATACACATACATATGGTTGCCTTGTCATCCTTTGTATTTGAAGGGGATCAAAATAACATCCTTGGTGATGAATTTTAACACACATAAATTGGATTTTCAGTGTGGCAGACTTGTGCAAAGTCATCAATCTCAATCCTTCTTCCAGAGTCATCCAAGTCCAGTGGCAAGATGAAAGTCAAGATGACTGGTGATGGCTCAGGATTCAGTGGATGACCTTGGCTTCTTCGATGTCTAGCCACACTCTAAGCACTCCACAAGTACCTCCTTCAGCCACCTTCATGGCGAGTGGAACAAATTGTTCTCATTTGCCCCTTCTGCCAAGGGGATTCTTAATATGCCTAGAATAGATGCTCCCCCAACTCACCAATGGATTTGGTGCCTGTTGGTTACCTTCAATCTGATTTAGCCTGCCTGCTGAGATGATTTACAGGAGTGAGACTGCTATACATACTACAGTTTCTTGGAGACACAGGTGGGAGCTAGGCAGCAGGTGGGACACCAAAGGCAGCCCTGAAAAGGGCTTGGCAAGAGCCCTCACACCAGAGGTACTAATCTTCCCAGAAGTACCCCATATGCCATGCATCCATCTGTCTATCTATCTATCTATCTATCTATCTATCTATCTATCTATCTATCTATCTATCATTTAATCTCNATCTATCTATCTATCTATCTATCTATCTATCTATCTATCTATCTATCATTTAATCTCTTCCATTAATTCACTACTCTTATGGTACTTATCCAGTACCATATATGTCCACATATGTATGTGTGTGTATACACGTGTGTATTTGTATACATAAGCATATATATATATACACATATATATATATTATTCAGAAGAAAAGCACATAGTAGAAAGAAGTAGGGGAGTTGGGGGCAGGAGCCTGAGAAATACCTCCTAAAGATTTTTTCCAAGAATATTTTAAAGGAGCAACTATGTGGCTCAGTGATCCTTATGGCTTTTCTGCCTTAGAACTGATAGGTTTTAAAAACCTATTTTAAAGGTTTTCAAATATATATTTAGAATTTTTATTTCATTGTTTCCCAATTACATTAAAAATAGAGTTTTAAGTAATCATTAAAATTTTTTGAGTCCCAAATTCTCTCCCTTCCTTCCTGCTTGCCTCATTTGAGAGGGCAAACAATTTGATATCAATTATGCATATGGAGACATACAAAATGTACTGCCATGTTGCAAAAGAAAACATAGATAAAAAAGAGAGTTTAAAAAAGTGTGCTTCAATCTCCATTCAGAGTTCATCAGTTCTCTTTCTGGAAGTGGGTAATACTTTTCAAAGTAGCTAAGTCTTGTGCAATTGATCATCCTTACAGTAATGCAACTACTGTGTGTAACGTTCTCGTGTTTCTGCTTGCTTCAATTTGCATGAATTCATGTAAATCCTCCCAGGTTTCATTTGTGTCTCAATTTTTCCATATCCCTTCCAGCAGTTGTCATTTTTCTTTTCTATCATATTAGCTGATCTGATAGGTGTGGGGTGGTATTTCAGAATTATTTTAATTATCATTTCTCTAACAGGAATGATTTAGAGCATTTTTTCATATGACTATTGATAGCTTTGATTTCTTCATCTGAAAACTGACTGTTCATTCCCTTTAGCCATTTATCAACCTTGGAATTGCCTTTACTTATGTAAATTTGGCTTAGTTCCCTATATGTTTGAGAAATGAGACTTTTATTATAGAATTTGATGTAAGATTTCCACCCCAGTTCCTGGTTTTCTTCCTAATTTTGTCTCAATTTTGTTTGTGCAAAAGCTTTTTAATTTCATATGATTAAATTATCAATTTTATTTTCCATGATCCTCTCTATCTCTTGTTTCGTCATAAATCCTTCCCTTATCTATAAATTAGACATATTTTTTCATGTTCCCCTAATTTACTTATGATATCATCCTATGTCTAAATCATTTCTCCATTTTGATTTTATGTTGCTATATAACTCTTTGCCTAGTTTCTGCTAAAATGCTTTCCAGTTTTTTTCAGCAATTTTTGTCAAAAGTTGAATTCTTACCCCCAAATCTTGGATTTTTGGGGTTATCAAACCCTAGATTACTATAGCCATTTACTACTTTGTATTATATAATTTAGTTTATTACATTCTATTTCTTAGCCAGTACCAGATGGTTTTGATGCTTACTGCTTTATAATAAATATAGTTTGAAATTTGGAACTGCTAATTTACCTTTCTTAAATATTTTTCTATTGATTCCCTTGATATCCTTGACTCTGTGCTTCTAGATGAATTTTATTATTGTTTTTTCTAACTCTATGAAATGATTTTTGGTAATTTGATTGCTACAGACTTGAATATTCAAATTCACTTAATTAAAGTTGTTATTTTTATCATATTGGCTTGTCCTACCAATGAGCAATTAAATATTTTTAGTTGTTCATATCTATCTTTATTTGTGTGAAAAATATTTTGTAATTGTGTTCCTATAATCCCTGGGTTTACCTTAGCAGACATACTACTAAGTATTTGATATTGATTACAGTTATTTTAAAATGGAATTTCTCTTATCTCTTGCTGCTGGTTTTTGTTCACTTATATTGAAATGCTGATGATTTATGTGGGTTCATTTTCTATCCTGCAACTTTGCTGAAGTTGTTAATTGTCTCAACTAATTTTTTAGTTGCTTCTCTATGGTTCTCCAAGTATACCATAATATTATCTACAAAGAGTTATAGTTTTGGTTCCTCATTGCTTATTTTTATTCCTAAGATTTTTTTCTTTTCTTATTTCTATAGCTAGCATTTCTAGTACAATATTGAAAAATAGAAGTGATAATGAATATTCTTGTTTCACTTCTGATTCCATTGGGAAACTTTCAAGTTTATCCCTATTACAGATAATGCTTGTTCTTGATTTTAGATAAATTCTACTTATTTTAAGAAAAGTTTAACTGATTCCTGTGCTTCCTAGTGTTTTTAATAAGAATGAGTATTTATCAAAGTCTTTTTCTGTATCTATTAATGAAAATCATGATTTTCAAATTGTTTTTGGTTATTGATATGGTCAATTGTGCTAATAATTTTCCTAATATTGAACCAGCCCCGTATGTTTGGTATAAGTCCTATTTGATCATAATATATGATCTTTGTGACATATTGCTGTAATCTTCTTGCTAGTATTTAATTTTTTTGAACCAATATTCATTAAGAAAATTGGTCTATAGTTTTCTTTTTCTGTTTTTGCTCTTCCTGATTTAGGTATCAAAACCATATTTGTATCATAAAAGGAATTTGGCAGGACTCCTTTCCCTATTTCCCTATTTTTACAAATTGTTTACATAGTACTGGGATTAATTATCCCTTTAAATTCACTTGTAAATTTATTTGGTCCTGAGGATTTTTGCTTAAGGAGCTCATTTATGGCTTATCAAATTTCCTTTTTTAAGATGAGGTCATTTAAACATTTTATTCTTCTGTTATTCTGGGCAGTACATATTTTTATAAATATCCATTTCACTTGGATTATCAGTTTTACTGCCATATAATTGGGCAAAAGTTGTCCTAATAATTGCTTTAATTTCAGATTCATTAGTGGTGCATTTGCCTTTTTCATTTTTGATACTAGTAGTTTCATTTCCTTCTTTCTTTTTTTATTAACCAATTATTTACATATTTTATTGATTTTTTCATAAAATCACCTCCTAGTTTTATTCGTTAGTTTAATTGCTTTAAAAATGTATTAATCTCTCCTTTGATTTTCAGTATTTCTATTTTAGTGTTTAATTAGGGGTTTTTAATTTGTTAATTTTCTTATCTTTTGTTTAATTCATTGATATACTCTTTCTCTCTTTTATTTATGCATGTCATTTAGAGATAGAAATTATTCCCTTAAATATTGCTTTCGCTGCATTCCACAATTTTTGGTGCATTGTCTCATTGTTGTCCATTCTCCTTAATGAAATTATTGATTCTTTCTATTTGTTTTTTGATCCACTCATTCTTTCAGATTAGTTTATTTAGTTTCTAATTAATTTTTAATCTATATTTCCATAGCCCTTTATTACATGTAATTTTTATTGCATTATGGTCTTAAATGAGCAAATTTAATATTTCTACTTTTCTGTTTTTAGTTGTGAGGATTTTATACCTTAATGTCTTACCAATTTTTGTGAAGGTGCCATGTGTAACTAAGAAAAATGTATACTTCTTTCTATTCCCATTCAATTTGTTCTAGAGATCTATCATATCTAACATTTTTCTAAGATTTTATTCATCTTCTTGATTTATTTCTTATTTATTTTATAATTAGATTTATCTAGTTCTGAGAACAAAAAGTTAAGGTCCCTACACTAGTATAGTTTTACTCTTTCCTTATATAATTAAACATTTCCTTTAAGAATTTCGATACTATGCCTTTTGATTCATATATGTTTAATACTGATATTACTTTGTTGTCTGTGTTTCCTTTTAGCACTGCATAGTTTCCTTTTTATCTCTTTTAATTAGGTTTATTTTTTCTTTTCTTTTGCTTGAGATCGTGATTACTACCTCTGTCTCTTTTTTTTTTTTACTTCAGTTAGAGCATTTTAACTCCATGAATCTCTCTTTTTCAAGTGTGTTTCTTTTATACAACATATTTTCAGGTTCTGGTTTCTAATCCATTATACCATCCACTTCTGTTTTATGGATAAGTTCATCTCATTCACACTCACAGTAATGATTATTATCTGTGCAACTCCCTCTACTATATTTTCTTCAGTTTATGTTCTCTATTTTTATCTTGTCCCCCCTATAAGTCTGTTTTGCTTTTGAAACTGCCTTTTTTGGTCTACTCTGCCTTATATCACTCCCCCTCCTGTTTTCCTTATCTCCTTTCTCTCCTACTTCTGTTAGGTTAGATTGATTTCTATTACCAATTGAGTGTGTGTGTGTGTGTGTGCGCACATACACACTGTTCCTCTTTGAACCAATTTAGATGTGAGTGAAGGTCGTGTTGCCTCCCTGCCCCCATCATTTCCCTCTCCACTGCAAAAACTCTTCTTTGTGTGCCTCCTTTATGTAAGTTTCCCCCTGTCTTCCTTTCCCTACCCCTTTCTCCCAAGGCATTTCTCTTTCTCTCCCATATTTTTTTACATCATCTGAACATAACTGAATTGTTCCTGTGTCTTCTTTTTATGTAGAATCCCAACTATTCTAAAAACTACAAAGTTCTTAGAAGTTACATGTATTATTTTCCTGTATAGAAAGAGAAACATTTTAACCTTATTAAGTTTTTTATGATTTCTCTTTCATGATTATGCTTTTTATGCTTCTCTTGAGACTTATATTTGAAAGTTAAATTTTCTGTGCCCCTCTAGTCTTTCCATTAGGAAGTCTTGAAAGTACTCTTTTGTCAAATATACTCAGCTTAGTGGGTAGGCTATTTTTTTAATACTAGCTCCTTTGCCTTCTGGAATATCACATTCCAAACCATTTGCTCTTTTAACATGGTAGCTGCTAAATCTTATATGATGCTGACTATGGCTTCACAGTATTTGAATGGTTTCTTTCTGGCTGCTTGAAGTATTTTCTCTTTGACCTGGGGGCTCTGGGATTTGACTATAATATTCCTGGGAGTTTTCATTTTGAGATCTCTTTCATGTGGTGATTAGCAGATTCTTTCAATGCCTATTTTATCATCTGATTCTAGGATATTGGGGCAGTTTTCTTTGGTAATTTCTTGAAAGATGATGTCTAGGTCTTTCTTTGATCATGGCTTTCAGGTAGTTCAATAATTCTTAAATTACCTCTCTGATCTATTTTCTAAAGTAATTGTTTTTCTTATGAAGTGTTTCACATTTTCTTCTGTTTTGTTGGTCTTTTCACTTTGATTGTTTCTTGATGTCTTGTGGAGTCATTAGCCTCTACATGCCCAAATTCTAATTTTTAAGAAATTATTTTCTTCAGTGAATTTTTATATCTCTTTTTTCTTTTAGTCAATTTTGTTTTTTAAAGCATTATTATCTTAGTATTTTTGTGCCTCTACTACCAAGCTGTTCATTGACTTTTCATCATTTTCTTCCTTTGCTTTCATTTCTTACCAAACTTTTCTTCCATAATTTTTATTTGATTTTGAAAATCATTTCTTAGTGCTTTTAGAAATTCATGTTGGGCTTGTGTCCATTTTATATCTTTTCTTTGAGGCTTTGCTTGTAGTTATTTTGCCTTCATTGTCATCTTCTGAGTTTGTGTCTTGATCTTCTCTGTCACCATAATAGATTTTTATGGTCAGGTTCCTTTTTTCTTGTTTGCTTATTTTTTTACTCTTTCTTAATTTTAAACTTTATGTTAAAGGCAGGTTCTGTTCCTGGCATAGGAATTGGGACACTGTCTTGAGCTTCATGGTTTTTTTTTTGCACTACCATTTTTAGAGCTTGTTCTGGGTGTTTAGAAATTTTCAGTGCTTCCAAGGTGGATATGATTTGGGGAAAGGTGTGTTTACTGATTTCCTGGTCTTCGCTCTGGTCCTTACCCTGGAAGGGCTCCTGATTTCCATAAGAGCCAAAGTGATAATGTTCCTCAGGGTTTCTGATTCTCTTGTGACAAAAATTAATATTGCCCTTCAGGGCTTCCACTCCCTCTTGACCAAAAGAGCTTTTCTCCATGTTTAAACTATGACCCAGAAGTGCTTATGGACAAAGGAGTTGCTAAACAATGTCTGGTCCTATGTCCAGTGCTAGCATAGGGGTTTCCTTTAATTTCTTTCTGGCCAGTTGCCAGGTCCCCTTACTGCCTCTGGTTTGAGAACTCCTGAAGTTACTGTTGCTTTTTTCACCACTACGTAGTCCTACTGTTGTTGTTTCATTCATACAGCCTCTTCCCTGATGCCACAGATCTCTCTTTCTGACCTCCTACATTGTCTTTGGCTGGGAAAATGTCTCACTCTGATCTTTTGTTGGCTCTGCCAGTCCAAAATTCAACTTAAGGTGTTATTTAAAAGTTATTTGGAGGGGAATGTTGGAAGAATTCAGTTGAGTGCTTTCTATATTCTGCTATAATGGCTCCATCCCTGGAAGTCAGAAGATGGGTTTTGAACTGAGTCTTGAAGGAATTCAGGGAAGTTGGTAGGCTTTGGAGGGAGAACATTCTAGGCAGGAAGCACAATCAGCAGAAAAGCACAGAACTGGGAGATAGAGTGTCCTATGCGAGATTTTGCAAGAAGGCTGAAGTGGGGTGAGGTGTAAGAAGGCTGGGAAGATAAGAAAGATAGAGGTTGTAAAGGGCTTTGACTTTAATGGAAGAGAAGAGATTAAGGGAGTAGAGAGCTTCCTACAAAAGGTAGTATTTATTTGCTAGGTGCCATTTGAGGTTAATCTTGAAGGAAGTCAGAAAAGTCCAAGAGGCTGAGGTAAGGAAGGAGAGCATTTTATGGTTGGGGACAGCCTGGAGAAAATGAGTACCCTCTGAAGAATGGCAAATATGCCAATATAGCTGAATCATAGAGGGTGTGGAGGAGTGTAAAATGCAAGAAGACCAGAAACTTAAGAATGGTCAGAATGACAGAATTTAATATTTGATCTTCAAAGTCAAGGAAGCTGCTGGTGTATACTGAGTATAAGGATGACATGGTCAGATCCTATAAGTTAGGAAGATAAATTTGACAGATGAGTGGAGGATGGATTGAAATAGGAAGATACTTGAAGCAGTGAAACCAACCAGATACAGTGCAATAGTACAGGTTAGAGGTGATGATGAGATGGTAAAAAGCTGGGGGACAAGGACAGAGGAGAGAAAGGGACATATGAGTAAGATGTTGTAAAGGTAGAAATGATGAGATCTAGCAACTAAATGGCCAGGTGGAGTGAATGAGAAGACTTAAAGATGACACTGAAGTTGTCACTACAGAATAGGGACTTAATAGATACTTGTAAAACAAATTTAAACCTACAAGAACCCAGTGGGGCAATTTAAGACATATATTGGTTAGACCCAATTAAAATATGAATAAGTGAAGGCACTGGAAGGCTAAGTGACTTGCCTCTCACACATTAGGTTAAGAGCAAAGCCAGGACTAACATCTGAATTTTTAAAATGCCCATGATGCCTTTCAGTGACATACTATGCAATGTAGCAGTTTCAAAAAGCAACTTATTTACTCAGTTTATAATTCAAAGATACAAGTGTTGAACATTAAGCTCACATCAATAACAAACAAAAGTAACTATTACCAAGCCTGGAAGGAGACCCGAATTGATTAATGATGATGTATATAGTGAGCTTCCCTCTTCCGTTAATCCTTTCCAATAATGTTGTGCATTTCCTACCTGATTTTCCTTTTTGACCAAATGGAATCTTTTGAAATAAGGAGCTCTTGTTGTTTTCTCATTTGGTTCCTTAAAGACTGTATTTAAAGTGCCTGAGGTTTTTGTAGTTTACTGTGTACCATTTTGGCAGGTGTGCTATTTATTGAATAGGCTTAAATATCCCTTTGTAGCCTAGCTTGGCTTGAGGAGAGAAAGATATAGGGCAGCTTTCTTGCAGAGAATTCTATCATTGTCAGGATTCATACAGGATATTTTTAGTTTGCTTATATAGCCAAATGATCAGAGCAGCTAGAAAACAACAGTTCCCCAACCCAAAGAGGAATGACCAGAAAATGTCCACTTAAATCAATTATTGACCTTGGAATTAGTTCTATTTGAAGTAGAATGACATTGTCCAGAGGGATATTTCTTATCTTTGAGGGGGGCAACATCCACTCCAATTTAAGCCTTATATTAGAAATGTTAGGGATTAATTTATATGAGAGGCCAGAACTAGGAAAGGATATTAAGTGTTAGTGTAAATTGTCCCAAAGGTTGTTCTGACACCATGAAAAACTAAAACATGAGCAGTTTTTTGCAGGTGCTACTTGCTTTGACACATGATCCTCATCTGAGCCTCCAACCCTCGGGGTTCAATTTTAGAGGGTTTTCTTGGCACCTTCTCTTGTCTGGGTATGCCATTTGGGGGGTCTGTTGGCAACACAGTTAGAATGGAATTTGGAGAAAGAAGACCAAAATGCAAATCCTGGTCTGTTGCTTTTTATTTATTCTATACTTGTCAAGGTTTTATTTTCCTCATTTCTAAAATAGACTTGTACTAAATGATTTCTAACATCCTTAATTTGCCTTTTGACTCTAAAATCTTACCATCATCTTATTTTATTCTGTACATACCTCATTTGAATGTAGTTGTCCACATGTTGTCTCCCCCATCAGATTGTTAGCTCCTTGAGGGCTGGGCTGTCTTTTGCTTTTCTTTGTGCCTGGCACAGTGCTTAATAAAAGTGTAATGACTGGCTAGCAGATTGTAAAGTTAAGTCCTGTATTTGCAGTAGGCCCATTTACCAACTTAACCCAAGAGGATAATGGGTTTATTGTTTATAATAGTTCCTACAAGATGATGGAAAGCATAATTCCCAAATCTGGCCTCAGACACTTCCTAGCTGTGTAATCCCTGGTCAAGTCACTTAACCCCCATTGCCTAGCCTTTACCACTCTTCTGCCTTGGAACCAATACACAGTATTGATTCTAAGACAGACAGTAAGGAAAGGAAGGAAGGAAGGAAGGAAGGAAGGAAGGAAGGAAGGAAGGAAGGAAGGAAGGAAGGAAGGAAGGAAGGAAGGAAGGAACATAGGGAGGGAGGGAGGGAAGAAGGGAGGAAAGAAAGGGAAGAAAGAAAGCACAATTCCTTTTAAACCAATGCCAAATATTCCTCAAGAAGACTGCTCTGCAGTAAAAGGCCCTGTCAGTGTCTTTTCCTGTTATTCAATTGGAATCTTAAGCTGTTTAGCTTTATGTTATATTTTTTCATAGGCCCCTGACATTCAATTTGAAAAATATTCTTTTGAAGTTTAATCATTTCACCCATCTCTGATCTCTTTAGTTTTTCTGATTTCCTAAGAATGAAGAAAATGTCCTCAAAACATTGATGGCAATCGGCTTCAGTTTCCATTCTCAATCCCCTTTTTATTGCTATGAATTTTATTGAAAGATTCAGAACAGACAGATTCACCTGATTCTAGCACTTTCTTTGTGACAATAGTCACAATCTAATGTAAATATACTAAATTACCATCAATAAAAACCACTTCCTTTCTCTCCTAGTACTCCTTGGAATTGTTTCTTGCAGGACTAGTTAAATTTAGTATTTAGTCTAGTCTACTAAAAAGAGTGCTGGAATAGCAATCAGAAGAGCTGGGTTCTAGTTCTATTAGTCTTGCCTCTAACTGTATGACTCTGGGCAAATCACATCATCATCATAGTTATTATTATTAATATAATTCACATGTATATAATACTTGATGGTTTACAAAGCCTCTTCTAGGTATTATCTCATTTGATTCTTGCAACAACCTTGCGAGGTAGTTACTAACATTATTTCCTTTTTACAGATGGGGAAACTGAGGCTGAGAGAGGTTAACTTGCTCAGAGTCACATAGCTAATAAGTGTCTGGGCAGAACTGGAACTTAGGTCTTCCTAACACTAAATATAGTACTCTATCTACTATACCACTTGTCTGCCTCGTTGATTTTTAGTTTCCATGGCTATAAAATAAGGAGATTAAATGAAATAAAGTTATAGTTTTTTCCTACTCTAATTTTTTTATTTTATACTTACACATGTTTATATTCAAAATTATTAAATGATATAGATATTAAAACTCAAATATTTCTGCAAATCATTTCTGTTTCTAAATAGATTGTTTATTATTAGGGAAGGAAGGGAAAAAATAAGCATTTACTAGGTACCTACTATATGCCAGGGACTGTGCTAAGCACTTTACAAGCATTATCTCATTTGAGACTCACTACAATCCTGTGAAGTAGATGCTATTATTGTCCACATCTTATAGCTGAGGAGATTGAGGCAGACAGTGACTTACCCAGGGTCACACAACTTTTAAGTGTCTGAGACTGGATTTAAATTCATGTTTTTCTAAATCCATCCCCAGTACACTACTCAATGCACCAGCAACTACTTCCTTATTGAAAAGGTATGCAGTGAGAAGTAGTTTGAAGTAGTGGATGAACTATATAGCCTAGAGCCAAGATTACCTCTGTTTAAGTCCCACCTCTCATAAACCATGATGGGCAAATTTAGTCTCTCAATGCTCTAGCTGAAAGTGCCAAAGGGCAAAAGATGCAAGCAGCCAGAACCAGATTAAAATCAAATTGGATGGATGGGACAACTAGTTAGCACAGTGGATAGAATGCAAGACCTGGAGACCGGAAGAATTAGGTTCAAATCTGACCTCAGACATTTCCTAGCTCTTGGCAAGTCTTTTAACCCCAGTTGCTTAGCCCTTGCCCTTCTGTTTTAAAGTTGTTATTAAGACAGATAATAAGAGTTTTAAAAGTATAATTGAGAAGTGTTTATCAAAATAAATAAAAATGTAACAGAACACAGATAATGGTAATTTGTTGTTTTCCAAGTTAATATGGTACCATAAGGATCTGTTTCTATTTGAGTTTGACACCATTAGTCTACAAAACTCTCTAAGGCTATCAGTTACCTATATGTTGTTGATTTGTGTTTGAATCTGAAAATCTTGTAATATAATAATGAATGCTTGTAGATTACTTGATCTGGAACAATGGAGGATGATTCTCAACTGGCAATTCCCCATATCGATGAATGAATAGGATGATAGATTTAGATCTGTAAAGGACCTTCACAGATCATCTATTCTAACCTTCTCATTTTACAAATGAGGAAACTGAGGAACTTAAGTGATCTGTCCAGAGTCACGTGGCTAATAAGTGTCTGGGATTAGATTTGAATTTAGGTGTTCCTAATTCCAAATCCAGCCCTCTATCCAATGCCTTTCCATCCATCCAGTTATTGACAAAAGCAGTTGTATAAATATTAGTGCTAAATACTTCTAAGAAACAGAGGCTTAAATACTCACTACTCTTTTACTATAAGGTCTAGATATGAAAAGTCATCATCCAACAAGTCCATTTTCTGCTCTGATCTGGAAGTGATTGCAAAAGGATTGTCCTTTTGTAACTGTTATCTTATAAAGATCTCAAATTATTTAATTAGTTTTAGCAACTATTAAGTTTACAGGAAGCATTTACTGACCTAACAGCCATTTTAACAAAGTAATATGAGAGGACGGTTGCAAGACTCTCATTGTCACTAGTGCCCAAGTAGGTACTTACTACCTGGGATACTCCGATGGCCAATACAGGACAAAGTGGGAGGGTTGTAACTCATCAACCAATCATCCTGCCAATTTGTTAGGTCCCCTACTATATGTTAGGCTCCAGAAATATAAATACAAAATGAGAAATTACAAAAAAAATACAAGAATTAGACCATCCCTGCCTTCAGGAAGCAGGTGTAATCTGCTGCTAGCAGGATACAACATGTTCACAGATAAAGAACTACATTGTTACACATAACTCTTTTCTCCTCTTCAAATTTTCTGCTCTCAAATGTGGCTCAAGGTCATTTTTTCTTTACTACACATATCATGTTCTTTTAAAAACAAACAAACAACCTTACCTTCTGTCTTAGAATTGATACAAGTATCGAGTCCAAGGCAGAAGAGCAGTAAGGGCTAGGCAAGTGGGGGCAAGTGAATTGCCCAAGGTCAGGAGAATCTGAAGTCATATTGGAACCCAGGACCTTCTGTCTCCTGGCCTGGCTCTCTATCTACTGAGCCACCTAGCTGCCCCACATGCCATGTTCTTAATGAATCTTTCATAAGTGAATGAGTAATAATAGCTTTAGCTAGCATTTATATAAACCTATTTATATAGGTTTGCAAAACACTTTAGAAATCATCTCACTTTATCCTCACAAAAGCCCTGGATAGGAATCAGCCAGTTAACAAGCATTCGTAAAGAGCTAAAGAGCTTACAGGGGTTGCCAGGTGGCTTGGTGGATAGAGAGCCAGGTCTAGAGTCAGGAGGTCCTGGGTTCAAATATGACCTTAGACACTTCCTAGTTATGTGACCCTGGGCAAATCACTTAAACCCCATTGCCTAGCCCTTACCACTCTTCTACTTTGGAGCTAATACTTAGTATTGATTCTAAGACAGAAGCTATTTGAAAAAAAAAAAAAAAGGAAAATGCACTGACTCAGGACATAAGATGTTTTATGTGAGGAGTAACAAATAGCTAGTGTCACTGGAGTTTGATTATTAACCCTATTTTATGGATGAAGAAACTGAGGCTGACAGAGTTTAAGTGAGTTGCCCAGAGTTCACCCAGCTAAAACTGATTATAGCTAATATTTAAATAATGCTTATTATATGCTAGGCACTATAACCACTTTATAATTATTAGCTCATTTAAGCTTCACAATGATCTTGGAAAGTAGTTTCTATTATAACCCTCATTTTAGAGATGAGGAAACTGAGGCAAACAGAAATTAAATGACTTGCCCAGAATTCACACAAGTGATCTGGGGCAAGGTATGATCTCAGGTATTCCTGACTTTGAGCATAGTGTCTGGCAATTGTTGAATTGACTTGACTCCAAGTCCAATAAGCAATCCACTGTGCCATCTATCTGTCATGAATGAAATGAAAAAAAAAAAACCAACACAAAAACAACCAAGAATACATGTGTGTATGTGTATTTGTGTATATGATAATATAAAGAGGTTTATGGATAGAGTGATGGGTCTGGAGTCAGTCAGACCTGAGTTCAAATTTGGCCTTAGATCCTTACTAGCTGTGTGACTTTAGGCAAGTCACTTAAATTCTGCCTTAATCCTCTGGAGAAGAAAATGGCAAACCATTCTAGGATCCTTGCCAAGAAAACTCCTTGGACAATATTGACATGCTATGGTCCATTGGGACACACAGAACTGGACATGGCTGACCAACAAAAATCAACGTCAAACAAGATTTTTTTCCTTATTGCTACTAGGGATAGACACTACCTCCAGGAAATAGCAACTTCACCTGTCAAGGAGTATTTTTTTTTTTGACGGTGCCTTGGGGGCAAAAGTGGCCCTTAGTAATCAGTCTACCTATAAAGACATAACTGGGAGGTCACTAGACTCAGTGAGAGGCAGGCGAAAGTCAGGAGGTGAGGCTGTGTGAGCCAATGGCCGTTCCCATTCTCGGCTGCATTCTCTCCTTCTTCGCGGTGCTCGGGTGGATCTCTCAGGCAATACTGGAGGGTGATAAAGATTAGGACTTTTCCTAAAGCCGGGGCTCTGGGAGGCAGGGCTTTCCCCCTGCATAATGACATCATTTGTTTGGGGCTGAGCCTTTCAGGAGCGCTATATAAAAAGAGCCCTAAGAGAGTTGGGAGCCTGAGGAGCAGTCCTGCTCGCCACAGTGCACAGTGCTCCAGCTGCGAGCACGTGGTAGCTAACATTCAGCCTCTTCCAGGAGACGCTTTTCCAGAGTGAGAAAAAAGAAACATTCCGTGAACTACCTACCGGGAGGGAGACGGAGCGCTTTCCTGAACATGCCAGCCCAGGGCTTTGGCTTTAGTGCAGCTGGTGCCACCGTGCTTATCCTTTTCTTAAAGGTACAAACCTCTGTACCAGCACCACTTAATGGTAAAGTTTTTTTTCTGCATTTTTTCCCTTTATTGTCTTTTCTGAACTCTTAGATTTTGTGCCTAGAATCACTGAACAGATGAATTACTTGGTGTCATATTAACTGATACAGTGAGTTCTTATCCTCACCTTGGGGGAGGGGGGGAGGCCGGTAGTGGTGGTGGTGGTGGTGGTGAATAGGAATATATAGAATGTGGAACAGCAAATAATTAAGTTATTTTTAGTTTTCCTTAGAATGCATTATTTGGGGTGGAGGAAAGAAGACTTAAGGCAGAAGGCAAATTTACTAATTCTGTTTTCTACCTCTATAACATTAGAATTAATATTCATTCTCTGGATGTCCACTGAACAAAAAGTAGCTTGGGAACGTGCTGACCAGTGGGGAGAAATGGCTATGAGCCCTAAAATAGGCTCTTCATAATCCATCTGCAGACAAGAAAGAATTGACTAGTGTTTTAGGGTGTTTTGTTGACTATAGAAGCAGGGAAATTGCATATTGGTTTGGAAAATCTCAGGGACAAGATTCATTCCCTTAGGGGGGCAGATTTTCATGCCACAAACTTCATTTAAAGATGGAGGGACAGTGCTTACTACTTTTAATTATCTTCTCTGAAAGCTCCCCCCCACTTCTGCCTCATCTTAATTTTTTTTCTGGGTTCAATCAGTTCTATGACATTTAAAAGCAAGATTAGAGACCTAAAGCTTAAGTTGTGAGCTCCAGGTATGGGTCAGTGCATTTTGCTGAACTGCCACATTGTTGGAGGTGGAGGTGGAGGGGGATGGGGGGGACAGGTTTCAAGTTATTTTTGGAAGAAGAGAAAAATGCCAAACTTTGCCTGCTGGAGTGGGGGTGAGGGGTGCCGGGTGCGGGGCGGTGGAACGAGGATCTTCCCACTGCCTAGGGTTAGTGCTTTTCCAGGGGGAGAAGACTGACATTTATGAATAGCTCATGGATAATTCATAGGCATTTCATGGATAATTCATGATGGTTCATGTCCTGTGTGGGGTACACTCTGAAGCCATAGCCCAGGTCATTTGTGTGAGCTACAAATACAAAGGTTTTATGCCTACCCCTGGCAAAGACTTGTGGGATGCTTAGCTGGCTTGGCAGGGAAGCTGAAAAATCACTTCGGTCCCTCACCAGAAAACTTATGTGCCTCCTTTATCTCCTGGAGGTCAGCACAGATTCCTGAGTGTAAGAACCTATTATTTGTAACTTTGAGATTGCCCTTAACTAAATGAAGCCATTACATGCTTGATCCTATCTTCTGGTAAGGAAGAAATGACAAGGAGTCAAGAGAAAGGAGTGATCTAGAAGTATAAATGAAAAATGGCAGGACTTTAACTGTATTGTGACTGTTGAAAGCTCATTAACCCTTTCCCCCCTGCTTCAAGAAAACAGTAGTAAACTAGATCTATATTCATCTTAGAAAACCTCTTTTTTTCTGCTGCTCTCTAACCAACCCAGGACAATAGAGACAACTAGCTCTATTCATCAGTCCTTTTCATTCTCCCCACACTCTTGAATGAGGGACCTTTACCCTTGGAGGGGCAGCTGCCTCCCACTGCCCCAATCAGCAACAAAGCAACTTTCCCAAGACTTGAATGAGTTGGGGGCATGGGGAGGTGGGATATAGGCTCGGGAAAGGAGCTCTTCATCTCACACTGTAGTTAGCTGACTCTGCACTAATTTCTGCTCATGAAACACATTTTTATATTGTGCCTTCCCCCCCCCCCCCAGATTTCTCAGCTTTTTTAAAGCCTCTGGGTACAAGGTCCAACCCACCTGTACCCCCCATCTCTAACCTCTACTCCACAGCCCCCCCCAAAAAAATAGTTCTTGGTTGTGGGTCCAGACCATGAGCTGGGGTGGGGGATGGTGGGTCGAAAAGGAGACTAGACTTCACAAGTTTTAATTCCCCCAGCTGCCAGAACTGGTGAGTGTTAAGAAAAATGCATGGGGGATGGTCTGACTGAGGGAGAAATGAATAAGAGGTGAAATGTGAAGTCCTGGGCAGAGAAAGCCTCGTATTATGGCTTTATGAGGCTATTTAGGGCAGGTTTTTAATGAATTCTGCAGAGCAAAATCTCGTCTAGCCTAAACCAGTTTGTGCTGTGTTTTACTGTGAAGAATCGAGTTTGCAGCTGGGCTGCTCTGCCTCAGCATAGGGTTATGTCCAGAAAGTTCTGACAGTGGGTACAGGGAACTCCAGATTCTGTGAACCCCGTGACTTCGATCTTCACAGATCTTTTTTTTTTCTTTTTCAGAACACACCCAGAACATTTTCCCTGCCCAGTCGGTAGTGAGTTTGCAGGTTCAAACAGGCATTTAAGGTTGAGTTACTCAAGCCTTCCTAAGTCACTCAGATGACCTTCTTTAGGATGGAAAATATCTCCCTCACGGAAGTCCCTACTAGTCACAAGAAGCTAGGCCTGGGTGCCAGGATGAGAAATTTGCCTTACTTGCTTTCTGGAGGTTCATGAATTTCCTCCATAGTGTAGGTCTATTCTCCAACATCTTATATCCAGAGATGAGGAGCTGCCACTTGAGGAAAAGTTTCTTTTAGGAAGAACTTTAACAATGTTGGGGACAACTAGGTGGGTTGGTAGATTAAGAGCTAGGCCTAGAAACCCAAGGTTTTGAGTTCAAATATGACCTCAGGCATTTCCTACCTGTCACTTAACCTCCATTGACTATCCTTTTCCACTTTTCTGTCTTAGAACCAATATACAGTATTGATTCTTAGCCAGAAGGTAAGGGAAAGGGAGAGAAAGACAAAGATGAAGAAGAAGAGGGAGAGGGAGAGGAAGAGGAAGGGGGGAGAGAGAGTGAGGAAGAGGAAGAGAAAGTGAGAGAGAAAGAAGAGAAGAGGAGAGAGAAAGAAAGAGAAAGAGAAAGAGAAATGAGAGAAGAGAGAAGAGTGAGAAATGAGAAAGTGAGAAAGGAAGAGAAAGAAAGAAAGAAAGAAAGAAAGAAAGAAAAGAAGGAAGGAAGGAAGGAAGGAAGGAAGGAAGGAAAAAAGAAAGGAAGGAAGGAAGGAAAAAAGAAAGGAAGGAAGGAAGAGAGAGAGAGAAGGAAGAAAGAGAAGGAAGGAAAGAAGGAAGGAAGAAAAACTTAACAGTCTCTTTCAATAATATAGGTGTGTGTCAGCTCTGGGACTAGTATATCATTTCATAAAGTCAAATGGCTAGATTTGGCATTGATATGTATCTGTAAAAGTCGGCAAACCTAAACCCTTCTGACTCAGTCCTTATTAACTCAATTTTTCTTTAGGCTGACTGCTTCCTTTTCTCCACCCTACCCACTCCCAAATCCATCCAGGCACTGACTTTTATTATTCCCTTTCCTTCCACCACCACCCCAACATATCAAGAGCTCAACTCCAAAGTCTCAGAGAGAAGACAGCTCAAGAGACTGACTTATTATGCCACTTGCAGTAGCCACTCCCCAGCCTAGTGTCAGTCAACAGGTTGAGTCCTCACTATTCCTAACACTGGATGAGGTAAGAGCTGCCACTGAGGTGTTTTTAGGCAGTCACTTCTTAGCATGAGACACAATAAAAGAAAAGGCCCAACCAGGGAAACTTCTGGACCTAGCGGCAAAGATGTTAAGTGACAATCTCCTTGTTGGCAGTTATTTAGTTTGTAGCAGGGGCAACTTAAACACCGGTCAGGGGGAAATTGGCTATTTACTTGGTGTTCAAGGGCCAGGTAATGGGCACTTACCCTGCTTCTCCATAGAAGTGAGGCAGAAATACTTTGCCATTCATGGAAATTAAGGCTAGAAGCTTCACATGATAGGATTTTGCATGGTTTCCTTTGTGAGTATAATTGCCATATGTTTCTACAAATGACCTTCACACTTAGTAAGACAGATAAACAAATGCTCAGGGAATAATGTAGGACAATAAGAGAGAGTTTCCACTTATTTAGCCCTTTGCATCTTTCCTTTATCCTTTATCCACTTTTTTTTAAACCCTTAGCTTTATCTTAGAATCAATACTGTGTATTGGTTATAAGGCAAAAGAAAGGGTAAGGGCTAAGCAATGGGGATTAAGTGGCTTGCCCAGGATCACACAGCTAGGAAGTGGCAGAGGCCAGATTTAAACCCAGGATCTCCCCTCTTTGGGCCTGGCTCTCAATTCATTGAGCCACCTAGCTGCCCCCTTTGTCCACATTTCTACTATGAGATAACTTGTGGTCCGTAAACCATAGGAACACACTTGAGAAATTTTTGTTTCCACAGAATTACAATTGACTTCTTTCAAACAACTATGGAAGCTAAAATAGTTAAGCTTGTCTGACTAAGGCAATAGAAGGAGGGAGCCTGGTGTAGTGGATACAGTGGGTACAGAAAGACCTAGGTTCAAGGTCTGCCTCTGACGTACTGCCTGTGGGATCCTAGGCAAGTCTTTTTAGCCTTTCAGTGCTCCCAAAAAACTCTATGTGCAGATCTCCACTGGCAAAGGAAGTTCCTTACTAGGGATCTCTATACACTGATAAACTCACAGTCCCATTCTGCCTTCGAGATTTGCAGAACTGCTCCTAGGGAGCCTCAGTTTGACTCCCTGCCTAAAAAGAAGGCTCAGAACCTAATGCCCAATTCATGATAATCCCAGGCCACTCCATATGTGCCCCAAGGAGGAAGAGAAGCCTTGCAGTCCTGGTTGGTGATTACCAATCCAGGAAAATTATTTAGGGAAATCTCAGGCAATACTTCACTTTATTCCTCTTCCTTCAGAACTGTATCCCCTTCTACCACAACCGCTTAACCTGACTGTCAACTTTCTACCTTTTCAATTGAGGGAGGGCATATTCTGGAGAGAATAACATTTGAGCTACACCTTCAAGCATGACCAGGACTTCAACAGATAGATATAGGGGTGGGAAGAGATAAGGTTAGTCTAGGCATTAGGAAAGATATGAATAAATGTATGGTGTTAAGAAGGTATGTGATGTGTTGGGGGAATGTTAATTAATCTAATTTTTCTGGAAAGCAGAATGTTATGGGGCAATAGTGGGAAATAGGGTTGGAAGAGTAAGTTTGAACTTGACTATGGAGGGCCTTAAATGCTGCGCTAAAGAATAGTCTTTAGTCAGTCAACAGTAGGGAGTCAGGGAAGGTCCTTGAGCAAGGAAGTGATAGGATCCTATAGATATGTCTTTAAGGAAGAGTAACCTAGTAATTAAGTAACATCCTAATCATGTAGGACAATTTGTAGGAGGGAGAAATTAGGGCAGAGAGATGAACTGGGACGTTGTTGAAATGCCCAAGTAATGAGGTTTGCAAACAAATGTAGCAATATGAATAAAGGAGAGAGAAGAGGCTGTAGGGAATGTGATCAAGGGCAAGAGTGTATGGGTTGATTTTGGTGAGTGGAGAAGGAGCATAACTGCTTCGTATGAGACAGAAGAGGAAGAAGAAAGAATGGCTGAAGATAGGAAAACTTTAAAGTGTGGAAGAGACAAAGTTTTCTTCCACAGATAATTTGATTTATAGGAGGGATGCCAGAAAAATGAGGAAAAAGAAAGGAAGGGCCAAAGGCATGTATAGTGAAAGTGGTAAAAAGACCATCTTCATGGAAGGAATAGTAGAGGGGAGAACTTTTGTAGTCAAGAAATACTGTTTAGGAAGGGGAGTTACATTTAGATATAACTGAAAGGACCTTGATGTTGTTAAGTCCAGAAGTTTCAAACATGTGGCCCCAAAACACTCCTGAGTGCAGCTGGAACCAGATTAAAATGCAATTGGGAAATATCTAACAAAATAAATAAAATACAATAAAAACAAAATAAACATTACATTTTAAAACTACATCAAATATGTGATTCACAGGACTCCTTGTGTATGGGTTATTGGCTCCCTTTTCTATTTGAGTTTGACACTACTGGTCTTGTCTTGCCTCACTTTATATGTGAGGAAACTGAAGCCTATAGAAATAAATTGACTTTTTTGAGGTCAGACAGAATATGTGGTGTAACTAAAAGCCCCATTATCTTTGGAAAACCCTTGAAGGCAGGAACCAATAATCAGAAGTGAAAATTTCTCTCTTAAAATATTCTATTTTATTCTCTTTAAAATATTCTCTCTTAAAAAACATCTCAGGTTGCCACTCAAAAAATCTCAAACAGTTAAAGCCTTTCACAAGTCAAAACAGAAACCAGCCAAACAGATGCAGGGTTCCTAATTGGGAACCCAGGTGAAGGAAAAGTTATATTCATAATAGCTGATCTGACAAAGAAGTACACAAATGGTGCTACATATGAGCATCAACCTTCATCATCTTAATTTAATTCACTTAAAAACTGAGTTGGTCCTGCTTACTCTTCTCTTAATTACCTAATCAGTTCTCTTGGGTTCAATTATCATCCCTCTGCAGATGACTCCCAAATCTATATATCCAACCCTAATCTCTGTCTCCAATCAGTTTAAAAGCATTTACTTATATATATATTTAATCCCTTACCTTCTTCTTAGAATCAGTATTAAATATCATTTCCAAGGCAGAAGGATGGGTGGTAAGGGCTAGGCAATTGGGGTTAAGCAACTTGTCCAAGGTCACACATCTACCAGCATTTATGCTGATGGCACTACCATCTTTCTAGTGGAAAGTTGAAAAGACCTTGTAAATCCTTATAAATGTCATACTTTGGAGGCATTGAATATTAATTTTAAAACTTATACTAGTCACCCAGTTTTATAGTCTTAGAGATATCCTTGAGTCTTCTCTCTCCTTCAATCCTTACTTCTAATAAGTTTCTGTCTTTTTTCCCTCTTAATTTATTTATTGGTTACATTAAAATTCCCACATTATCTCTTTATCTCTCCCACTCTTCCCACACTAGAAAAGGCATCATTTAACAAAAAAAGTATATATCCATTATATCTTTAGAGTTTCTGTTTATCAGTTTCTTCTGTGTAGGTAGATATTTACATGTTATTCTTCAAACATTAATTCTGTAGCTATATATACACTATTCTTTTGGGTCTACTCATTTCACTCTTCATAATTTCATGTAGGTTTTTCCAAGTTTTAAAAAAGTTAACCTGCTCATAATTTCTTCCAGTTCAGTCATATTCCATCAAAATTATATTCCACAACTTGTTCATCCATTCCCCAATTGATAGACATCCCCTCAATTTCCTTTTTTCCTGATCATCTTAGGAAATAAACCTAATCATGGTATTTCTGGGTCAAAGGACATACACAGTTTTGTAACTCTTTGGGCATAATTCCAGGTTGCACTCCAAAATGATTAGATCCATTCACAGTTCCACCAACAATGAATTAGTGCCCCCATTTTTCCAATCCCCTCCAACATTTGTCATTTTGCCCTTTTATCATTTTGGGTATTTTTTCATATACTGTGTTCCATCTTTTTTTACAGGAGTGGTCTTCCATGTGTGGGACACACTCTTTCCTCACCATGTCATAAAATCACAGGTTTCCTTCAAAACATAGCTGAGGTGTTACCCCCTCAATAAAGTCTTTCCTGACTCCTCCTCCTTCCCTGAGGTATCCACATGTTTTACCTCTCAAAATTATTTTGAATTACTTTGTATATACAGTTGTATACATGTTGTGCTTGAGGATAGAAACTGTTTCATTTTTCTTTTATATTCATAGAGCCTGAGAGACAGTATGGTAGACTAGGCAGAGCCAGTTTTGTACTTAGGAAAACCTGAGTTCAAGTCTTGCTCCTGAAGCATACTATGAGACCATGGGCAAGTCATTTTCTCATTACTTCCAGAAACTGAGAAGACTATAAACTGTAGACCACTGGCTGCTCTACCTTAATGGAAGGAGTTTCTTTGTGGGAATTCGTGTCACAATGTATGACATCCAAAGTACAGAACAAAAAGGAAAAAATCCCTAACTTTGAACCAAGTAGACTCTTAATTTGTTTGTTGAGTTGAATTTTTCTTTTCTGAGAACTTCACAAATTCATAGAATCTCATGGTTGTGAGGGACCTTAAAAGCCATCTAGTCCTCTTCCCCTTCCCTAATAAGTGGTCATTTAGCCTTTGTTTCAAGACCTCCAGTGAAGAAACAGCTAGATGGCATAGTGGATGGAGCACTAAACTTAGAATTAAGTTCAAATCCAACTTCAAACAATTACCAGCGATGTGATTCTAGACAAGTCACTTTAGCCTCTGTCTGCCTCAGTTTCCCCATAAGTAAATTGAGGATAATAATAGTACCTAAGTCCCAGGGTTGTCGTGAGGATGGAATGAGATAATTGTTAAGTGTTCTGCAAACCCTAAAATGCTATATAAATTTAAGTTGTTATTGTCTGTAGTATTTCTTCCTAGAGAGATAACACATTTTACTTTTGTATCACTGCAAGTTTTTCTGTTATTCATAGGAAGTTGTCCACCCATTGCTTTTTGTTCTGGGCCCTCCCCCCAAGTAGAACAAGTCTAATCCCTCTTCCAAATGAGAGCCTTTCGGATACTTGAAAACTGCTATAATGTCTCCCCTCAAGTCATCTTTTCTCAAGATGAAAAATTCCCTATTTTTTTTAACTTGTATTTACTTGTTTTAATTTTGTTTTGCAGGATCAAAGTGGACCTATGATGGTAAGTAGTGACTTTTCATTCCTTTCATGGGGAGACAGTTGAATTTACAGAAGGATGTCAGAAATGAAGAGCGATTCTGAGATTCTGAAGCGAGAAGGGAGATATAGTAGGGTGGGAGGCTTCTTATTACAATTGGCAAAAGGAATGAAAAAACTCTGGAGCTGGTCTGTCGAGAACTAGAAGGTGCTTTCATTATTAAATGAAACTACAAAGGCCCCTATGAAAGATTGGTTCCTCGTGAGGTTCCTATCACTCAAGAGGTGTGGGTTACATACTGTTCTCCAGAGGATTGAGCAGCGTCACTTATCGAGCTGTCCAGTGCCCTGCATCACATGTCATAGCTTCCAGAATCCCACAAAGATTTCTATGTGAACTGAGTGTTCAGAGTAGCAGATACTGGGCACGCAGGCATGAGAGGAAAATGTACAAGAGTGTAGCCCTCTCTTTCACAGGGGATAGGTTTACTTTGTGTTTAATAATGAATCAAGGGATCATTTTTTTGAAAATTTGGTTGAAGAGGACCAAAGATAAAGCTCTGATGATTTTGTTGCTATGTGGTGTGGAAAAGGAGTTGGGAGTTCTTATGCTTAGCCCTCAGGCACCTACCTGTCCAAGGCTGAGAACAAAATTTTGGTGATTACATTTAGAGGGGTCAGATGATTGTCCTGCCCCTTCACTGCAATATCTAACTTCTACGCAATGATTGTTATTTAATGTCAAAGTTTTTTTTTTCTTGCCTCCATTTTAGTAAGAAAGACCAAGATCAGGGGGCAGCTAGGGAGCTCAGTAGACTGAGAGCCAGGCCTAGAGAGTGGAGGTCCTAGGTTCAAATCTGGCCATTCACCATGGTTTTATCTCTAGAACAAGGATTATTAATAATACCTCCTTGGAAAGAGTGACAGAAGAAGAGGTAGATGCAGGTTACATTGTTATAAAGGGTAGAAGGTTGGGGCAGGCTTAGTGGATAGAATTCCAGGTCTGGAATTGGGTGGACCTGGGTTCAAATCTGACCCCAGATACTTCCTACTTATGTGACCCTGGGCAAGTCACTTAACCCCAGTTGCCTAGCCTTAGCATTCTTCAACCTTGAAACTGATACAAAAACTGAAGGTATGGGTTAAAAAAAAAAGAAAGGCAGAGTTGGGGCCAGTGGCTCAGGGAACATCAAATCTACTAATACTGAAGACAGAATAATTTGTGAAAAAGACCTATTTCCTTTGATGGGGCAAAAGTTGAATATATGGGTTGACATAACCTTGTGATAATGTTCTAGCAGGGAAGCCAACTATTGTAGTGGAAGCAGAGTCCATAGAGAGAAATATTTGGCCTGGATTTCCAAAGCAAAACCTCAGCAGAGGCTATAACGTGAGACTGCAAATGGGAAGAATCACATTTAGCATTTCTTTATCTATTTGAATATAGTAGAAAGTTCACTGGCACTAGAGTGAAAGTGGTTCAAATCCCATCTATCATATGACTTTGGGCAAGTCACTCCTCGAGTCTCAGTTCCCTTATTTGTAAAATGAAAAGGCTGAACTAAGAAGACTCTGAGGTCCTTTCCAAATCTAGTAATGTGTCCTCTGACATTCATATAATACTATATATGCACTGTATATGAATACACACACACATACATAGAGACAAGTACACAATGTTGCAAAAGTTTTAGTGCAGTATAAAGCTATTAACAGCTTTGGGGATGCCCTGTGTATATAAAATCTCATTTGCATCTCAAAAAACCCATTGAAGTAGATTTGACTGGTATTATTATTTTTAATTGTCTGGAGTTATTTTATTTTTAAGTATTTTTCCATGGTTACATGATTCATGTTTTCTCCCTCTCTTCTTTCCTCCCCCCTCCTGGAGCTGACAAGCAGTCCACTGAGTTATACATGTATTATCACTCAATACCTATTTCCATATTATTTGTTTTTGTAATAGAGTAATCTTTTTTTTTTAAACCCTTGCCTTCCATCTTGGAATCAATACTGTGTATTGGTTCCAAGGCAGAAGAGTGATAAGGGTTAGGCAATGGGGGTTAAGTGACTTGCCCAGGGTCACACAGCTGGGAAGTGTCTGAGGTCAGATTTGAACCCAGGACCTTCCATCCTAGGCCTGGCTCTCAATCCATTGAGCTACCCAGCTGCCCCTAGAGTAATTTTTTAAAACCCAAACCCCAAATTATATACCCATATAACCAAGTGATAAATCATATGTTTTTCTTCTATGTTTCTGTTCCCACAGTTCTTTCTCTTGATATGTACAGAATCTTTCTCATAAGTCCCTTGGGATTGTCCTGGGTCATTGCATTGCTATTAGTGCAAAGTTGATTATATTTGATTGTTCCACAGTGTTTCAGTTTCTATGTACATTGTTCTCCTGGTTCTGCTCATTTCACTCTGCATCAGTTCATGGAGGTCTTTCCAGTTCTTATAGAAATCAAGCAGTTCATCATTCCTTACAGCACAATAGTATTCCATCACCATCATATACCACAATTTGTTCAGCCATTCCCCAAACAAGGGACACCCCCTCATTTTCCAATTTTTTGCCACCACAAAGAGCGCTGGCTATAAATATTTTTATACCAACATTTGTTTTATCTCTTTGGGGTACAAACCTAGGAGTGGTATTACTGGATCAGAGGGCAGGCATTCTTTTAAAGCCCTTTGGACATAATTCCAAATCGCCTTTCAAAATGGTTGGATCAATTCACAACTGCACCAGCAATGCATTTTGACTGGTATTATTATTCCCATTTTACAGATGAAGAGCAAGATGGAATAATGGGTAGAGAGCTGGCCTTGGAACAAGGAAGACCTGAGTTTAAGTTCTGCTTTTGATATATCACTGGCCTCATGACTTTGGTCATGTTATCAAACTCTCAGTCATGTAGACCAAAGGGGTCAGACACATGGCCAGCAGACCACATCACAACACATTTCTGAATTCAGTCTGAACTAGATTAAAATGGAATTGGGAAACATTAACAAAACAAAGAAAAATTCAGGAGAAAATAGATAATGTTAACTGGGATTTTCTAAGTCAAAATGCAGCCCACAGGGATCATTCTGTATGGTTAAGTGGCTCTTACTCTATTTGAGTTTGATCCCCCTGTTCTAGGCCACTTGGCTATGAATCGAGGAAAAGGGGTGGGCTTGCATGGATGGAAGTAATTTCCTCAGCTGAGAGTTTCATATGTCAATGAAATCACAGTCTAGTCTTTATCCTGATCTTACAAAACAGAAGACTGAGAGTCAGGGAGGGCAAGTCACTTGCCTGTGATCCCATAGCTAATAAGTATTAGCCAGGTTTCCCTGACTCCCAGGCCGACACCACAAAGCCAATCACACGTCTGATATTCTGCCTTTGGGGATTATGAAGCATAACAGCCTCCATTAGTATGCTTCTCTGTGCCTCTTCCCCCTCTGGGTTGCTCTAATGTTTGCCTGGGATAAAAGGGCATCAGACCAAGTTGCTGCTGAACCAACAAAACGTCCACCTTTGATCATGCTTAGACACAGAGTACAATGGACAGGACTGAAGGGCTCCAGGAATTAAAGGAAATCTTTGTTAATTTTAGATGGGCAAAGAACAGGCTCTTTCTGACACTCTGCTTATCCCCATCAAGGTTAGTTGCTCTTGGCTTAAACTAAAATGCCCAATATACTGGATGTTTTCCTCTGAGGAGACTCTCATTCATGAGAGGATGATAGTTCTTTGAAAAAGGGAACAGGAGCCTAAACCGTGAATACTATTTAAGTTAACATGTGCATTTTCTTTTGTATGTCTTATGGCTTTAGCATTTCCTCAATCCATTCTTTCCACGAGGTCCTTTTAAGGATCTCATTCTCTTGACTTCTTATAATAATAATAATAATAATTATGAAAATCATAACTAGAAATTTATATAGCTCTTTAAGGCTTGTGAAGCATTTTACAAATATGAATTTATTTTATGCTTACACAACCCTGCAAAGTAGGTATCATTATTATCCCTCCTTGATGAAAAACTGAGACTGACAGAAGGGAAATGAATTGCCCAGGGTCACACAGTTATTACTTGTCTGAGCTTGGATTTTAATTCAGATCTTCTTAATTTCTTTAATTTCAGATATTCTAGGCTTAGTGTTCTGTTCACTAGGCTGCCTGGTTATCTCAATAATAATAATAATAATAATAATAATAGTTGAAATATTTTATATTTATATATACACACATATATATGTAATAGCCCTTTATATCTTATAGCACTTTAAGTTACAATGAATGTTAAAAATATATGATTTTATCTTCCTAGCAACCCTGGGAGGTAGATACCATTATTATCTCCACTTTTTGATAAAAAAAAAAAAAAAAACTGAAACAGATAATGAAATGACTTGCCCAGGGGTTACACAGCTATTAAGTACCTGAGCCTGGATTGGAACTTAGTTTTTTTTATTCCAGGTCTAGTGCTCAATTCACTGTGCTACCTAGCTGTCTCAGAAATAATAATAACTAGAATGATATTCTCTCTATATATTATATATAATAACACTTTATATCATATAGCACCGTAAGGTATAATGAACTTTACAAATATTTTATCCTCATGCCAATCCTGGGAGGTAGGTGTTATTAATATCCTCATTTTATGGATGGGAATCTGATGCAAATAGAGGTTAAGTGACTGGGACAGGGTCACAAAGCTAGTAACCATCTGAGGCTAGATCTGACCTAGCTCTTCCTGATTCTAGGTCCAGAGCCCTATCTACTCAGCCGCCCTTTCATCTATATGGTAACACTCTATATTCTGGAACATATTTTGAGTAAATGTAATTTAGCCTTAGTTTGCTATAAAACAATAGCAAAAGTCAGAAATCTGTATGCTATAGTGCCATGAATATAGTCGGTGGGGTCAGAAGATCTGGGTTTGAATTCAGAGAATTCAAACTGAAAACTTGGGAAGGCCATTTTATTTTTCTGGATTTTAGTTTCCTCATTTGTACAGTGAGAAGGTCAGATGGGGTGACTCTGAAGGACCCTTCCAGCTCTAAATTCAATAATCGTATGTTGACAGAGGCTCGCACTTCTGTTACACTCTCCTACTCTGTACACTTACTCATTCAGAAGAGGATGATTAAATAGAGCAGCTGTGTGTGCCACCATGATCCATCTCCTCCTCTCCTGTCATCTGCCAGTTGTCACCATTGTGGTGGTGGTCTGAAGCATCAATGATTTTTTGTCGTTGTGGTTCAGTCATTTCAGACACTCTATTTGGAGTTTTCTTGGCAAAGATATTGGAGTGATTTATCATTTCCTTCTCCAACTCATTTTACAGGTGAGGAAACTGAGGCAAACAGGGTTAAGTGACTTGCCCAGGGTCACACAGCTACCATGTGTCTAAGGCTTTGTCATCATGGTTAAATGAAATCCATATTCTATTTCTTCTCACCACATTCATTGGGACAATTTCTTAACTAACAATAGTCTAATAGGAGATTACATTTTAACTTAGCTTGAAATTTTTCTTTTCAGTTCTCATTTTGCATCAGGTCCATTAGTCACAAAGCATAACCAAATCTTATATAACCACAGGCCTAAAATGGATTCTAAATGTCTTTTATTGGGTCACTTAAGTGGAAAATTATTACCTGCCTCTAACGATCCTATCAATTTCCTTGGCCTAGATAAGTGTAGATTACTGCAAGCACCAGCATTTCTATGACTAAAACAACACCTTGGTGAGACCCAGAGAAATTAGCTCATGTTTCTGAAGTTGGTCTTTAACCATGGTTAGACCAATAGAGGTGACCTCGAACAGACCATTTGGCATTATCCTAGTCAGCTGCTGTCCAAAGAAATTACCCTTTCCTTTCTTGGATCAAGAGTTCTTAACCTTTTTTTAATGTCATGGTCCGTTAGCAATTTGATGAAGCCTCTGGACCCCTTCTCAGAATAATTTTACAAATATACAAATTAAATATATAGTATTACAAATGAAATCAATTTTATTTATTGTCTATTTTTTTCTTAATTCACAGATCCTAGGTTAAGAACCCTTGTCTTGGATGATTCTAGGGAACACCAAAACATTGAACTAAAGTATTTAGAGTTCTTTCTCTGGTAACTACTTTAGTTAAATTGTATTTTAGTGTCTTTTTTTAAAAAATAAAACCCACTTAGATGGGAATCCAAATGAGGGCTTTACACATCCCCAAATTCTAGTCTAGGAGGTAACCCAAGGGAACCCCTCAGAGAAAATTTCAGTGTTATAGCTGTCATCTAATTAACAAACATTTGTTAATGATACACTTGTGTCATGAAGGCAAGGTACTAAGCTGCTGGGGATACAAAGAAAGAACAAAGCAGCCCCTGCCTTCAAGGAGCTTACATTCTAAGGAAGAGATACCATATAAAGAAATGGGTGTACACAAGATACATATAGAGTAGATGGAGGGTAAATTTGGAGAGGAAGGCTCTAGAACCTTGTTGGTGAACCTATGGCACACATGCTGTAGCCTGCCAGAGGGGGCTGCTCCCTCCCCACCTCTGTGCCTGAGGACATTTCTCACATGACCCACCCCTCTGCCCAGAAGCCCAATGGGAATGCTTCTTCCCTCCTCTGTCTGGGGTAAGACTGGGGGGTTCATGTGCAGCTTGAGGGTTGCAGATTGGGCACTCAGTCTCTAAAAGGTTCGCCATCACTGATCTAGAAATTGGGGGACTTATAAAGGAAGGCTTCTTGCAGCAGGTAGAATATGAACTGTCTTGAAGCCAGGGATTCTGAAAGGTAAAGATGAGTAGAAAGGCTCAGTTGGAAGTGAATGGTAACTGTTAGAGGGTATTATTTGGGGTTTTTAACTGTTGTTTTAATGATGGTTTTATACCTGTAGAAAATTCATTTATCTCTCTATGTTGCTGGGTATTTTTTGTTGTTAGTAACAAAGATATGAATGCTTGCTTCTTTCCTTGACTTGTTTCTAAAATATATTATTATGATTAATAAAGTATTTTACTTAAGAGTAAAGCTATTTGGGGGGCATCAAGGTAGCCCAGGGGATATAGCACCAGGCTGGAGTAAGGAGGATTGGGGTTCAAATATGATCTGAGACACTTCCTAGCTGTGTGATCTCGGGCAGGTCACTTAACCCTATTGCCTAGCCCTTGCTGCTCTTCCATCTTAGAATTGATACTAAGACATAAAATAAATATTTGAAGGCGGTGGGGGAAAGATAAAGATATTCTGTACTGGTTCAGATTATGACATAGAGAATGGAGTAAGCAACATGCTAAGCATTCTCTGTAGGAAGGAAATACATGTGTGGAATGGGGTACATGCGGGGGGGGGGATCTTATTGCTGCTTAAAGACTTGTCATGGTATTCCTTGAAGCGGAGTACCTCCTTCAGACCATACTGATGATTCAATTCAATTTAACAACCATTTAGTGGTCATTTACTACATGCCAAGCACTTAGAGGTCTTGGCACATAGCAAGTATTTAATAAGTGATTTTTGTCTGATTCCAAGGGCTTGTTTTAGACACTGGGGTTACGAAGACAAAGTAGACCCTGACTTCAAGGAACTTGATATCCTCCTGTGAGTGGGAGACAATATCTACTCAGAAAAGTAAATACAAAGTTATTTCAGGCAGAGTGGGTGGGTGGGTAGGGTGCTCTAATAATGGAGGGTGTAGGAGGTGGATTCTGGGGTGAACACTGAATGGAGCTATATGAATAATAATAGCTATCATTTATATAGCACTTTAAGGCTTGCAAAATGCTTTACAATTATCATCTCATTGGATCCTCCCAACAACCCTGGGAGGTAGGAGCTATTATTACTATCCCCATTTTACAGATGAGGAAACTAAAGCAAACAGAAGTGAGGTGACTTGCCCACGGTCTGAGGCTAGATGTGAACATAGCTCTTCCCGACTCTAGGTCCAGTCTTCTATCCACTGCACTACCTAAATGTCTCTAAAGCTAGGTAGGGTGTGTTACAGTAGCCAGAGACCTGAGTTCAAATCTTAACTGTCTCTTACTTCCTATAGTACCTCAGGTGAGCCACTGAACCTCCTTGGCCTCAGTTTCCTCACTCATAAGATGAGGCATTTGGACTAGTGACCTCTGAGATTTCTTCTACTTCTAAATCTATGTAACTATGACTCCAAGAAGAAGGGGTAAGGAAAGAGAGCAGTCTGCTCATAAGGGATGGCTTCCAGGAACATTTCTTCCATACCATCAAATGTGAAAACCCATTTCCCCTCTCCAATATCATCCATCCACTATGGAAACCAAGGCATCGTAACTAGAGCAGGTCCTTGTTGAGAAAGTCTGGGGCATAGCTGGATGCTGCAAGGATCTCATGTAGTGGATATAACAGTAAATTAGGTAGGGCAGTTAGGTAGGAAGATGGATAGAACAGTAGGCCTGGAGTCAGGAGGATCTGAATTCGAATCTGTCCTCAGACACTTCCTAGCTATGGGAAACCAGGCGTTACTTAATCCTGTTTGCCTAGTCCTTGCTCCTCTTGGAGCTGTTACAAAGACCCCTTGCTTTTCTGTCTCAGAGTTGTTACTAAAACAGAAAGTAAGGGTTTTCTTAAAAAAAAATTGGGTGAAGAGCCACCCCTTTAGCAGAACGGGGTGGAGAAAAATATATGGGTTTCACAAAAGGCAATCAGCAAGTCTTGACTGGCAGCCTTGTAAGTGGTGCCCAGAATTGCTTGGAGTTGTCAGGAGGCAGTAGCTAGGCTGGGAACAGTTTGTTTCTGAACCCATAGGGCTTGTAGTCAGTGGGTCATTTTTCATGTAATACCTCACGGCATCTTTCCCAGTACTCATTCGTTCATTCATTCAAGACAATTGTCATAAGGTATTGACGTTTGCGGTGTCCTGTGCTAGGTAGGTGCCAGGGTAAATGCAAAAATAATTGAGACATGGTGCCTGTAGAATTCCACGTAGACACTACTGAGTCATCTTCCTGGTCTGGGAGGCTTTTATAACCCAGGGCATATAATAATGTCCTTCTAGAGGTATGTGAAGAGGAGATCTATTACTGGATAGTAACTCATCAGACCAACCTCAGGGGGTGGCTCCCCAGGACACAGATTTGGATGGCTCTACTCTCCAGACCACAGCTTCAAGGCAGCCAGAACTCTCCCTGCCCGTGGCTGGCTCCCCATTCATGAAGACAACCAGACTTGTGTTCTTTAATTACTGTTGCGGAATGAGAGAATGTGAATGGTGTTACACAAGCCATCCCTACTTGAAAAAAAAAAAAAAGGCAAACATGCATTTTGCTGCAGCCACTTGACTATGGCAGTGGTAATGGTGTGACGTGGGGCTAGTAGACAAGACCATCAAGGTTCTAGTCCTAGTTCATTTATGAACTTAAGTGACCCAGTTCATCTGCAAAATGAGGGAGATGAACTTCCAAAGATTTATTCGGTTCTAATCAAGTATGACTGGACATCAAAGATATTTACAGATAACATCCCAAGGAAAGATTTTGACTCTTGCAAGAACTAAGTATGAGTAGATCCAGCCTGTAGGGAGAATTATCTTAAGCCAAGAATTCTCCCAGTCAAAAAACCAATGCATTAGAGAAAACAACCTGAAATCACATTATGTAGATGAGTAACGGACATGGTGCTTTGCTAATTACATCAAACATAAATTTGACCCCACACTTTTAGAAACTTAGAGAGAGAGAATTCATACAGTGGAACAGGTACAGTGCTAGACTCGGGAGTCAGAAAGGTCTGAGTTCAAATTTTGCTCAGACACTAGCTGTCTGACCTTGGGCAAATCATTTACTTTTTTTGAGCCTGTTTCCTCATCTATAATCTGTGGATAATAATAATAATATTTACTTCAGAGCCTGTTGTGAGGATTGAATAATGTAGTATATTTCAAGTGCTATGAAGAGCAGGGTTCGTGAAGACCTGTCTAGGGTCACAGGCAAGTAAAATGGTCCCTTTCTTAGGCACTTTGAAATAAGCAAGCCTGTTAAAGTTTTCTCTTCAGTAGGTTTATTGATTGAAAAAGGCAACTAGATATAGATTGTAAGACTTAGAATCAGGAAAATCTGAATTCAAATCCTGCCTTATACACTCCATAGCAGTGTGAGACTCCAGGCAAGTCAATCAACATTTTTGTGGCTGTTTTCTTATCTGTAAAAGGGAGGTAATTATGGCTTCTGCCTCAGAGGGTTGCTGTGAGGGTCAAATGAGTTATGGTCTAATGGTATATTTGGATTCCAAAAGGAAAGTCTTCAAATGGAGACCAGCAGGGACAGATATGTTGATAGGTGGAGGCTGGAGAGGGAGAAGAGATGAGGAAGGATAAAAAATGCACATCTCTGTCAAGCTGTAATCCTTTATAAGCCTTAAAGAGCTATCATCATCATCATCATCATTATTACCAGAAGGGACTTTAGATGCCAGAATCTAATCCCCACATTTTGTAGCTAAGGAAACTAAGGTCCAGAGAAGTTAGGTGACTTGCCCAGAGCCATACAGCTAATAAGTATCTTGAGGCAGAAATTGAACCCAAATCTTTCTGGCTCCAAGAATGTTTACCAGATACTCTTTCCACTATGCCCCATCCATATTAGTGCTGAAATGATACTCAGAAAAGGAAGATTGGAGCTTACTGGAGACATGTAGTCCTTTCCTTTCCTTTCCCTTCTATATAAACTATAAACGTGTCTGTCACTACTGGACAATAGAGTCTCTGTTTGAAGAATTTCCTATGGGAATTCTGATTCACCAAGAAATTAAACCAACATTCTCCAACTCCCTTTCGTTCCACCTCGACCCTTTCCCCTCACACACATGCCCACAAATGTCTTTTATCTGCTAGATATTAAGCTATAATGTTCACAACTCTTCCACCCCCACCTTCCAAAAGGCCCTTACAAAGTACCATATGAAACACGTGAGAAAAAAAATGAGAAAACTAGGGAGGAAAGACCCACTTTTGTCATCCCTCCTCCATTTACTACCTTTTCTTCTATTCTCAAACAGAAAGCACAATATTAAAGGGAGGATTTTGTTAGGAGTTAAAATGAGTTTAAAATGGCAGTTACCCCAAATCCCAGTTCCACATCAATTAGGGAGCTAGGGAAATGACACAGAGCTGATTTAATTAAGGATAACTCTTATCTTCACAAAGGTACACAGGTATAACTTAGCTAAAGAAGAACACAGCAGCCTTTATGCTTTGGCCCAGCCTGTGTCCCAGGGGAGCAGGGCAGTCTCTGATAATTACTGAGAGAGGTCAGTAAAGGTTTTTTAGGAAAGAGGGACTGGAATTACTCAAGGCATGCTTTCCTCCAAGTAAACAAACTCCTATTCTTATGTGCTAAGGATTTCCCTTAAGGACAGTAATCTGATCCATTATCATTAATTGAATCTGCCCTATAATTTTAGTTACCCTCTAATTGAAGTTCTAGCCAATTATTCTGGGTTCTGTCATACCAGTCCTGTGTGAATACTGAACGAAATGCCCAATCGTAATTATTTCTTAACTTTCCTGAATTGTAGCCCTTGGATTTGTGGCATCTTCCTGAGAGATCTTACTTTGTTACTGTGGAATTCCTGCTGAGCCTCATTTATACTGACAAAAAAAAAATCCCTATTTGAGTTCCTGAACCTGATTCTTGTTATCTTTGCAGTAAGTGAGGCATTGTGGGTATTGGCCTATCTCCCTGCTTCTCTCAGTCAAGACTCTCAGGACAAATAATCGTCATCCATTGGCAGAGCTTCCTGTGTTAAGCCAAACTAGGTTCTAACTTCAGTTTAGATGTCTGTGTGTGTGTGTGTGTGTGTGTGTGTGTGTGTGTGTGTGTATATCTCTCTGTCCGTCCAACAAATCTCTGGGCTTATACCCTCACCTACTTAGCAGTTTCTATTCCTTCTCATCTCTTGCATGTGCTCCACTTGATCACCTCCCTGAAGATCATAAAGTGTATAATTAGAGAGGTAAGAGAAAATAGGAGGGGCAGCTGGTAGTACAGTGGATAGAGTACTAGGACTGGAGTTAGGAGGTCCTGGGTTCAAATGTGACCTAAGATACTTTCTAGCTGTGATCCTGGGCAAATTATTTAACCCCAATTACTTAGCCCTTACTGCTCTTCTGTGTTAGAATTGGTAGGGACAGAAGGGAGAGAAAAGAAGAGAGAGGGAGAGAGTGGGAAAGGATGAGAGGAAGACAGAGAGAGAGAGAGAGGAGAAAGAAAAGGAGAGAGGGAGAGGGAGAGACAGACAGAGACAGAGACAGAGACAGAGACAGAGAGACAGAAAAAGAGGGAGGGAGAGGGAGAAAGGGAGAGGGAGACAGAGACAGAGACAGACAGAGACAGATAGATTGAGAGGCAGAGAGAGAAAAAGAGAAAGAGATTGAAAGGGAGAGAAAAAATGGAAAACATGAGCATATTAAGATCAAATATATGCCCGTCTTAGACTATAACTTTTGTTTAGTCCCAGCATCAGCTGAAGAAGTCAGATATTCAGTTCTTAGTGGCTCCCAGGCTCTGGCCTTTGAGACAGAAAGTACACTAGATTGGAAATCAGAAGACCTTGGGGTTCAAATACCTGTTTTACTACTTAGTGCCTCTCAGCAGCTTTGGGCTAGTCACTTAATCCCTGAGGGCCTCATTGTCCTCATAGAGAATTGTCCTAGAAGTCCTCTTATGTTCCTTTTAGGTCTGGGTCCAGGAATGTGCTATCTCCAGCCATCAATGATAATCCTTCTGAAGCTAAACAAAAGTAATTAGTTCATGAATATGTTCAGATACAATGATGTGAATGGGAACCACAGCATAGTCTTGCTGGTTGCCATCCAGGACAAGAGGCTTCAGTTTCACCTTTCCCAGCATCCTTATCAATACAGTTCCATACAGATGCACATATATTTCTCTCCCTTCAGCAGAGGAACAAAGATTATTTAGGTTAGCGGAAAGGAAATAACACCACCCAATTCCTAAAGACTTGGCTAAGGCAAAAACCTGGAGGGGGACAAGCTAGTTTGCTCAGGCCTGACCACCATTCTATCCTTCTCTAATCCAGTTTTCCTCAAGTCACTCATTTCTGCATGTATCATTACTCACATAGAGCTTGCTCTGATCCTGGGCAGGCTGGTCACTAGGAGGTGACCATTGCTGTCCTTTTTTGTTGTTCAATTCTCTTAAGCCTCATTTGGGATTTTCTGAGCAAAGATACTGGAGTGGTTTACCATTTCCTTCTCCTTCCCATTTTATAAAGGAGGAAGCTGAGGTCAAGTGATTTGCCCAGTTAGTGTCTGAGGCCAGATTTGAACTGAGAAAGGTGAGTCTTTCTGACTCCAGGACTGGCACTCTTTCCACTGTCACTCCTTGATGTCTAAAAGAAAGTTGTGTTCCTGTGAACAGGAATAGGAACTCTGGAACTTCAGATTAGAAATCTGATGCTCTACCAACTGAGCTATTCAGGTTTATTATCTTTAAAAGAGGGAATTGGACAGGCACAGCTAGGTAGCACAGTAGATAGAACGCTAGGTCTGTAGTCAGGAGGACCTAGATCCAATTCTGGCCTCAGACACTTCCTAGCTGTGCCACCCTGGGCAAAGTCACTTTGTAAGGTAAGTGTCTTAAAAACAATCTATGAATTTCTCCCTATCCCTTAGCACTTATCCTTACAACTTAACCTCTATTGCTTAGCCCTTGCTGCTCTTCTATCTTAGAATTAAGGGATGTTTTTTTTTAATGGAACAACAACCCAAACTTTGCCTTTGAGTCAACTAGGCAGACAGGGGTCCTGGGTTCAAATGTGGCCTCAGACACTTTCTAACTAGGTGCCCCTGGGCAAGTCACTTAACCCCAATTGCCTAGCCCTTCTTGTTCATTTGTTGTGCAAGTGATACTTAATATAGGTTTCTAAGAGAAAAGGTAAGAGTTTTTAAAAATAAAATTGAGAATTGAGAATTAGCTACTTGAAAGAAAAGGCTATGACATGGGATGTGAGGAAGATTGGGAATAAAAAAGATCTAGTAGAAAAGAGAATCAGAGGGGTAGCTGGGTAGCTCAGTGGATTGAGAGCCAGGCCTAGAGACCGGAGGTCCTAGGTTCAAATCCGGCCTCAGACACTTCCCAGCTGTGTGACCCTGGGCAAGTCACTTGACCCCATTGCCTACCCTTACCACTCTTCCACCTATAAGTCAATACACAGAAGTTAAGGGTTTAAAAAAAAAAAAGAGAGAGAGAATCAGAGAGATTTATAGCTTCAAAAGACAGATCATAAAGACAGAAATTGTTCTTTTAGTCTTTCCCTTTACACCAGGATGAATATGGAATCTAGTTTCCTTCCCAAGACAATCTTACTTTTGACATTAACTTTCATATAGCAGATTCCATGATTCTTCCTTTTCTCTCGTAGACAGCACATTTGCTTGTAGATAGCACAAGGCCTGCTTTGGATTATCATTTCCAGTTTTAGAGATGAAGCTCCAGAGGCATTCTCACGTAATCCCACTGGTAGAGTTGAGACTCATCTCAGGGGGCTCAAGGCTCCATTTCTCCAATCCCTTGTCATGTCCTGTGACACCCAACCATTTTTTTGGCAAAGAAGATAATCAGCTCAGGATAAGCTGGGAAGTATTAAGAGATAATATTGCCATGTCAGTTACCTGCCTGTGCAAGTCAGTACTTATTTGTCTTTTTTTTTTTTCTGCTTCCAGGCATTGCAGGAAATTGTAAAAGGCCAGATTTGGGGGCAAAGGCAAGGCACTGCCCTTTCAGTAGAACACAGCAATGAGATGCCAGGCCCTAGACACCAACCCAGCATAAGCGGTCAAAGGTTAGAGTAGGATCCTAAGACTTTCTGATGAAGAATTTCAAAAAAGAAGTGGGGAAGTGAACATATTGAAATAAAAACAGATGTGCCAGGAAAGCCACCTTTTGGAGGGACTGGAAAGACTAGTTTAACACCAGGAAAGAAATAGATTTTATATTGTTTTAAAGGGAGCCCTTGGGTGATATTTATGGCTTTGAGTTCCCAATTTAATCTAATCCCAAATACACGTATTCAGTGTCTTTCCTCTGGACAACAAATTTTAGCTTTCTGATACAGTGATAGATACTTAGAATATGAGAGGAAAGAGTATGGACACCATTATCACAATTACAAGCCAAAATTTACACACCTCTAGGAATGATGCCATGAGACAAAGAAAGCTGTAAATATGGAGCAATTGATCCACAACACTGCCTTAGTGATAAACACAACCACTGAAATTGTTGAGTACGAGGTGAACCTCTTTATCCCACATCATCCAGCAATGGTGGATAGAAATGATCTATAAAAAATCTTGACCAGGGTGGGCAGCTGGGTGGTTCAGTAGATTAAGAGCCAGACCCAGAGATAGGAGGTCCTGGGTTCAAATCTGACCTCAGACACTTCCTAGCTGTATGACCCTGGGTAAGTCAGTTAATCCTCATTGCCTAGGCCTTACCGCTTTTCTGTCTTGGAACCAATATACATTATTGATAAGACAGAAGATAAGGGCTGAAAAAAAAAATCTTGACCAGTAGTTTTGAGAAAAGAATAAATGTTTTTTTCACATTTTATTATTATTATTATTGGGAGGGGTATCTTCTATATGTAGTTTGCATTTGGTTTTTGCTTTGCTTTTTGTTTTGTTCTACATTAAAGTAGCCTGGTGATGCAAGGGGAAGAGTATCTGACTTGGGAGTCAAGAGGATATGAATTCAAAACCTGCATCAGATAGTTATTAGCCTTGTGATTCTGGGCAAGTCACTTAATGTCTCTCAGCCTCATTTTACTCATCTGAAAAGTAATGCTTCCCCAGGGTTGTGAAGATCAAACCACAAAGTACTATATAAATCAGTGGTTCCCAAACTTTTTTGGCCTACCGCTCCCTTTCCAGAAAAAAATATTACTTAGCCCCCTGGAAATTAATTCAAAAAATTTAATAGCAATTAATAGGAAAGATAAATGCACCTGTGGCCATCACCACCTCCCTGGATCGCTACAGAACCCACCAGAGGGTGGTAGCACCCACTTTGGGAATCACTGATATAAATGCTTGTTGTTATTATTGTTGTAGTGATAGGAAGAGCAAAAAGAACAAATCTTTATTGTTGTTTTGAAAGATAAATTAGAGGGTTAAAAAAGTTTTACAAAAGGGATGTGTTGTTCAGGTAGGGGGTAGGGATTATTTACTTTCAAAATAATTTAGCAGGAATATGTTTTAGAGGAAAATACAAGCAAAAAATAACATGGGGAGCAGGACTGAATCTCCTTCCTAGGGGAATTAAAGTCATGTTCTTTGAGAGGAGGAAATTAAAATGAAAGTTGAACTAAAAAAAAAAGAATAAGAGTTTAAAAAAAATTTAATACGTAACCTCCCTGCTATGATTCCTTTAAATTGCATGCTCACATTTCCTTTAAAATAGCCAACCTCTACAAATCTGATTTATGCACAATTTTTCAGAATCTATTTTGCTGTATAAAATGACATGCAGGTGCACCGGCATTAATTGCTTGCAACTTCACTTCTGGCATACTGGAAAGGTTAGCCCAGTATGAATCCAGAGTTAATAAAAAACTGACTTAACACATCCTGGTTTTGTTTTTGTTTTTTACTTGAGCCTTGTGCCTTTTTCAGGATACAGAGCAGAAACAGAAACAGGTACCTACCCAGAGCACAATACTAATGGGATTATGGCTAGCGGCTTGTGAGGCTCTCTCCAGTGACTCAGGAAGCTCCTTTGTTTTTTACTAACCTGGGGTTTGATTTTACTTGTTGTAAAAGGTCACAATGAAGCTGGCAAATAATAATTGCTGTCTGGGTAGGATGCCACCTCCTTCAAGCTCTTGGCTTTTAGCTCCTCTGAGAATATCCCAAGGCTAGAGGAAGCTGGAGAGCTGGAGATGGTTTTGTGAGAGCTCTTGAATATGGATATTGTGTGGGTCACTCTTAGGCTGTTGGGGTTTTTTGTGATCATTGAACTTTTAAGCAAACTTAAATGTGCAGGAAAGACAAAGGAAGCAAGAGAGAAAGCAGAATATCACAAGTAAAGTGATGGGATCTTAGGGCTAGTCAGGATCTGAGAGTCATCTAATGATTTAGAGTCAGAAGGACAAGTCAAGACAATGAACATTTTGTAGTGCTTCCTAGGTGCCAGGCTCTGAGCTGAGGGCTAAAGGTCACATAGGCCAAAAATCTTCATTTTACGGAGGAGAAAGCTAAGGCCCAGAGAGATGGTGTGAGTGACTCAGTAGAACATCAGCTCTCAAATGGTATGCCATAAAATCTTACACTTTGCATGCCCGTGTAAAACTTTGTAAATTATAAATAAATTATTTTGGTCTAGTAAAGACCAAAATAAATCTGGTAAGGACAGCAAGGTGGCATAGTGAATAGAGTACTGGGCCTGGAGGAAGGAAGACCTGAGTTTGAATTCTACCTTAGACACTCTTTATTTGTGACTTTGGGCAAGTCACTTAACCCTATGCTTCTAAAAAATAAAAGGAATATTGCATCATGATTTTAAGAAATTCAAGAATTATTGCACTAAGCAAAAATAGCCCCTCGAGGGCAAAGATTGATTCATTTTTGTCTTTGTAGCCTCAATATCTTCTTCACTTTAAGCGCCTAACAAATGTTTGTTAAAGTGAATTACCCATGATCCTACAACTAGCTAGTGGCAGATACAGAACTAGAACCCAGGTCTCTGCAGTCTTAGCCTACTGCTATTTCCACTATTCCACTTGTATGACTAATTTTTTAAAAAATGTTTTTATAGAAAAATAAGATAATAAAAATCCAGTCAACAATGGTTTGATCAAAAACAGATCTGATGGTATAGTGTATGGAGAGGCAATAAGACCAGGAGTTCGTGCCGGCTATGGGATACAGGGCAAGTCACTTAATATCTCATGCCCCATGCACATCTCTGAGATCAGACTCTACAGAAAAGGTGCCAAACCAATGGTGGTAGAGGGAGTTCCTCACCAAGCACCCTTCCACTGATCTAGTTTCAAAATAAATCCAACAAACCCAAAAAAACCCCAAATCATGCCAAGTTAGCTTGATTTTTCAAAATTAAGATAAAGAGCTTAAGGGATAAAGAAAATACAATAGGCTTAGTCTCTGTTGACATAAATAAAACATTTGATAGGGCTTATTGTGACATGTTCCTGGGGAAATGTGGATCAAAAAAGTTATATGGCTGCTGAAAAAGTCAATTAAATCATTCCATATTATTGATATCAGCCCACAGTTGGGAGGAGATAACAAGCAGGTTCCCACTGGGATGATGCTGGGTCAGTACTGCACTAGTTAGAGGTCCACTGAGAGGCTGCTCTGAGTAATTGACTAATAATCTGATTCCACCAATAATATTTGTTAAATGCCTACAATGAGCCAAGCACTGCTCAGCCATTCAGAACTGGGAGCAATAGACTTGGAGTAGAGAGTACCGTGAGAGAGCTGCCCAATGAATTAAGGTAAAGGCATAACGTCTTAAATGAGGAATAGAAAGTTAGTCATTGGTTGTATAGTCACAGGGTGAGTGAATGAATGAATGAGTATTTATTAAACATTTGCTAGGAGGAAGGCAGGCACTGTGCTCAGCATTGGGGCTACAAATATCAAAAAAGAGAAAGAGACACAGAGAGAGAGACAAGAGAGAGACTGAGAGAGACAGAGTCAGAGACTGAGACAGAGAGAGACAGAGAGAGCTAATCCCTTGCCTCCAATGGCCTTTCATATGAGTAGAACACAACACATATTGAAGTGTAGTGGCCAAGAGGGGATGTTTTGGTCAGCAAAGTTAGAGGGAATAAAGACAAGAATCATTGATGTCTATTTCCAGAGTAAGTAGAAAGGTAGGGATCCAGGGGTAGGGAAGGGTAGGGATGCAGAGACATGGCAGGTTTCTATCTGGAGTGGATTAATACTAGATTTAAAAAGAAAAACCAGGTTGATAAAGAAGGGAGAAAAATTACAATTCAGAAACTGTGTTTTGATTTCTCTCGTGACTCAGCAAGGCTCTAAAATCTGACATTAAAGTAATGTTTAGGGGCAGCTAGTGTGGCACTTTGGATATAGAGCCAGGCCTAGAGTCTGGAGGACCTGGTTTCAAATCTGGCCACCGACACTTCCTAGCTGTGTGATCCTGAGCAAGTGTGTTATTTGGAATTCTGGGGGTCCCATTTAAAAGTATTTGACAAACTTCCTGTGGACACGTGGGGGACTTTGAAACTACATTTTCCGTGATCCAATGGGTTTCCGGTTTTGGACGTGGTGACGTCCCCAACGTATAGCATAGCTTAAATAAGGAGGTTGACCTTGAGACGACCTTGTTGGCTACTGAGGGAAGATGGGAAGAGATGCGGACGGGCGGCATTTTTTGAAATAGTCAGGCGTGGTCGTATATATTTTTTCCAACATGGCCATGGTAATTAAAACATTAATTTTCCTCATAATATCAGCCTTTATCATTTTTAATCCTTACACAAGTCACTTAACCCCCATTGCCTAGCTCTTACCGCTCTTCTGACTTAGAGCCAATACACAGTATTGATTCTAAGACAGAAGGTAACGATTTTATAAAAATAAATTCATTAATTAAAAAAAGAAAATGAAAGATGCATCTCTGTCCAATCCAAATATACTTATTATTAAGTGCTCACCCTGTATAAGGTGATGGGCTAGAGACAAAATGAAAAATGGTCCTGCTCAGGAGGAACTTACCTTTTACTGGACTGTGTATAAATCTGTGAAGGCAAACCTGTGACATGCATGTCAGCACTGACATGCTTAGCCATTTTCGATGACACGTAGCTGCATGTGGCCTCATACAGAGAAGACCGGGGCTGCATGCCAAGGATGAAACATTTGCTGTAGTGTAGTGTAGACACTCTGTGCACTATAGATGACAATTCTACATTCATTAATTTACCTATTTTGGTTTATTAAATACAGTTATATATTACAATTATACATTTTTGTTATTTAAACTGTAAATACTGTAAAATTATGGGTTTTTTTGAAAAGTCATACACCACCTGAGTTATGCTTGTTTTTTTGGTGAATTTTGACACATCAGGCTCAAAATCTATCTTAGAATCAATACTGAGTATTGGTTCTAAGTCAGAAAAGTGGTAAGGGCTAGGCAATGGGGGTTAAGTGACTTGCCCAGGGTCACATAGCTAAGAAGTGTCTGAGGCCAGATTTGAACCCAGGACCTCTCATCTCTGGCCCAAGCTCTCAATCCACTGAGCCACCCAGCTACCCTCCCCCCCCCCCCTTTCATTTTCAAAGAGGAGAGAGACAGCTTTGGACAGAATTGGGAGACTTTGGTTCAAGTTCTGGCTCACACTGACAGGGTGACTCTGGCTAAGTCACTTAATACTCCGGGATATCCATTAAGACTAAATTTTGGAGAAGGGGTTGACCTTCATCTAGTCAGAAAATTCCTCACTGGAGCTCTTTGCATGGAAGAAATTGCAGTATTTTCTCACTGTCTGCACTTAAGAGTCTTTAAATGGAGGTAAATCTGAAAAGAAAAATATTGAACCAATTTCCTTTCCACACTATTTGCACTTCAAGGTTCTCCCTAGAGAGTCCTGAGCTGCTCCACACAGTTGTTCATTGCCAAGCGGGCTTTGCTCAGAGAAGGCTTTTTCTGATGCTGTTCAGGCCAGTCTGGCAGCAGGTTTCCAGCCTTCTGAGTTCTGGCCTCATCGCTGGAGGCTGGGTTCTGTGAATTCTTAAAGCAATTCTCCCCTGTGGCTTGTTCTTCCTCTACTTTGGCAGCTCCTCAGGCATCCTGCTGCTCCCCGGGCTCAAAAAGCAGCCCAGCAGAAGGAGCTCGTGATGAGCAGCGCCTGCTTTGGGTCAGGATGGGAGAGAATACTATTGCTTTACAGGTCTCCAGTTGGATCCAAAGCTTCTATTACACAGAAGCAGCTGGGTGGCCAAGTGGAGGCAGGACTGGACTTAGAGACAAGAAGACCTGAGTTTGAATCCTGCCTCTTATACTTACTAGATGTGTGACATAAGTCACGTAACTGCCCTTTGCCTCAGTTTCCCCAACTTAAAAACAGAAACGGAAATAGTACTCACTATTGTTCTTATTGTGAGGTTATTGTGAGAATAAAATGTTATTGTGAAAATATTGTTATATTGTGAGAATAAAATGAGATCATGTTATTATGAGTTTAAAGGTTCTTGTGAGAATAAAATGAGATAAGATTTAAAAGTGTTGTTGTAAAGCATATTTGCAAACATTAAAGTGGTATATAAATGCCAGCTATTATCATGTCAGACCCTTAGAAGAAAAGGCAGCTTTCTTGTAACCTCCATTTACAAAGAAGGCACACGGCTCTGACAATCATTGCTCCTGAGACCGCAGAGCACTTCTTACTTAACCTGGGCTCTGAGAACCTGTTAATAACAACATATCTGTTATTAACGGGTCTCCCTTGTAATCCTGGGTATTTTCTTTTATTCATTCAAAACCATTATTCCCAGGAATTCCCAGGCTTCAGCAGTCTGCCAAAGGGTCCCAGGACAAATACACACACACAAAAGGGCTCAGAATCTCTGCTAATTGAGGTATTTATGAGGGATATCTAGATGGAAAATCTTGCATCTTAACATAGATCTTTTCATGTACACGTATGTGGAATTGGAGGAAAAAGCCTTGAAGGCATTGTGGTGTGGTGGAAAGGACACTGGCCTGGTAGCCAGAGAACTTGCATTCCATTTGAACCTCTGATACTTACTACCTGAGGGCAGCTAGATGGTAGGCGCCGTAGGTAGAGTGCCAGGTGTGAAGTCGGGAAGACAGCTTCCTGAGTTCAAATCTGGCCTCAGACACTTACTCTGTGACCCTGGGAAAGTCACTTAACCTTATTTGCCTCAGTTTTCTCTTCTGTAAAATGAGCTGGAAAACCACACCAGTATCTTTGCCAAGAAAATCCCTAATGGAGTCACAAAGAGTCAGACAAGACTGAAAAAACTTGAACAACTTATATCCTGGGAAACAACTAGTAGAGAGCCAGGTGGTCCTGGTTTCAGATATGGCCTCAGACATATTTGTGTGTCTTAGCTGTGTGACTCTGGGCAAATCACCTAACCCCCATTGCCTAGCCATTATGACTCTTATGCCTTGGAACCAACATACAATACTGATTTTAAGATGGAAAATAAGGGTTATTTTTTATTTATTTTTTTTTTTTAAAAAACAACTTAACTACCTGTGCAACCTTGCACACGTCCCTTAACTTCTCTGGGCCTCAGTTTCCTCATTTGAAGGAGTAAGACTAAAACTTGCAGCTTCTGGGAATAGAGAGGAGAGAGAGCGCTTCATTGGACTCTGTCCTCATGAGAAACCATTTGGAGTTTCATGCTCTGTCCAGGGTGCCATTGTTTAAGAACAACATCAGTACATTGGTTTGAGCATAGAAAAGAGTAGTGAGGATGCCGAGGGGCCTGGAGTCTATACCATATAAGGGACAGTTGAAGGAAGGGAAGATATTTAATCTAGAGAAGACCAAGGAGACCGATAGCTATGGTTCAAATATCCAAAGGGTTGGTATATGGAAAAGATTGGATTTGTCCTCTGGTTCCTGAAGACAGGACTAGGGGCAAAGGGGGAAGTACCAAAGAGATGCATTTAGATGTGATGGCAGGAAACATTCGCCAAATGGACTTCCTGAGGGGTCACAGGCTTCCCCTTCTTGGAGGTCTTCCAGCAAAGGCTGGGCAACCACTTGTTAGCTATGTTACAGAGGGTAATCTTTCCAGAGATGGGTTAGAATGACTTTGGGATCTCTTCCAGCTCAAGAGCCATGGTGCAATGTGAAATTGTGGGACAATTTAATGACCTTTTACATGCTGCCTAACAGTCTAAATTATAATCTTAGGATTTAAACTTCCAGAGAGAAGACCCTATTTCTCATTTTGGGCTTTTATTTAGTGAAAACATGTTTTAAAAAACCCCCAACAACTTTTTGTTTTCTCTAAATTAATATTAAGAAATAAATATTTCTCTAGCTTAAAAACATTTTCCAGTCTTTCCCTTTCAGAAAGGGGATAGAACAAAAGGTCTTTCTTAGAGAAATGGATTAAGGGTGGAAACTAAACCTTGAACAAAGAATACCTCTGGCCATTTTCCCATCTCCAGAAGAGGTTGGGCTCTGACCTACCTAAGGGAAATATCATCATTTTCACTCTCAGGGAAGTGCCCTCTTCTGTTACTCAGAAAGTATTACAATATTGATTTCTGGGAGAAGGCTCCATTTTCAATCCTTGAGGGAAAGAGTCAAGGAAGAAATTGAGTAGTTGAATTAAGTAACTATTATTTGGGGCAGTTAGGTGATTCGGTGCATAGAGGGCCAGACCTCAAGCCCGGAAGTCTTGGGTTCAAATATGACCTCAAACACTTCCTAGCCATATGACCTTGGTATGTCACCCTAGACAAGTCACTTAACCCCCATTGCCTAGCCCTGACTGCTCTTCTGTCTTGGAACCTATACTAAGTATTGATTCTTAGGCAGAAGGTAAGGATTTTTTTTTTTAAATATGTGCTGAGTGCTGGAGTATTGCAAAGCAGAGATCTTTAACTTTTAGATGGGAATGGGAAAAGCGACAAGGAAGAGGGGGCATTCGAACTAGGTCTTCAATACAAATAGGATCTTGATAAATAAAATCAGTCTAAAGTTAAAAGGCAATATCACACCCTCATTAGAAACAAAAAAGACACACATAAGGGAAACTGGAATTTATTTTCTGAGGAAGATTTGGCCAAAACCTGGGAAATAGTACTTCTGAGAGAATACTTGAAGGAACTGCTATTAGGTAAAAAAGTAAATTACTGAAAGGTGAATTTAATAGTGTTCAGGCACAAGGATTGTTAAAGATTGACTAATTATTGGCTGTTTTCCCATAGCAGGAAAGATCAAGAAAATAGGCTTAAAGGAAGGAAAGTGAGCCCTGGGTTGGCCATCAGAAAGAACTTCTTGACTATTGGGTTTATTCATAATAGAGGTTGAACGTATTTCGTGCTTGCAATAACTCACAGTAACTCAGCACTCACACTTCTCTGATTATGTAAAAGATTAAAAATAAAGATGTTCTGCTACAGTTTTACTCTGATGCCTCACCTGGGTGTGTAGGTGGCCCTCCAAGACTGTAAGCCAGGGGAACACAAGCCCTGGCAGGTACTGCCAAGCTGGAAAGGCTTCTTGAATAGCCCTGGAGACAAACTGTTGGACAAGAACCTGCCTACCTAAGTTTGCAGAGGTTCATGACCAGGTTCGCCAGAGTACACTGTATCTTCTCAACCCAGGAGCCAACACAGACTCTCTATTTAGTTATAAAGCGGTTGGAGGGAGGTGCCCCCACTGACAAAATCATAAACTCTTTCAGAGTTGAGGAAAAATGAACAAAACTTGCTATCCAAATTGAATATAGCACAGCCCTAAAGAAATAAAAGAAGGTCTTTCCTAGTGACCTATTCTCACTGCTAAATTAAATTGTAATGATGGGGACAGCTAGGTGGCTCAGTGGTTTGAGAGCCAGGTCTGAAGACAGGAGGTCTCGGATTCAAATCGGACCTCAGACACTTCCTAACTGGGTGACACTGGGCAAGTCACTTAACCCCCCCTTGCTTAGCCCTGACTACTATTTTGCTTTGGAACCAATACCTAGTATTGTTTCTAAGATGGAAGGTAAGGGTTAAAAATAATTTGTAATGACTCAGCTAGAACTTCTCATCCCTCAAGTCAAGGCTCTGGGGGTGGACAGGTAGAATGGGAAAAGCAAGCAACTTCTTGTCAGAAGAGATATATATATGTGCTATTCCCAGATTGTACCAATAGCTTAAATCGCTTTAACTTCTCTTTAGAATAAAAGAAGAAAGTCCTAAAAAGTTTGCTTCTGGGTGCCATATTTATTTTCATGCAAATGTACTTTGAGTTGCAGATAACAAACCATCTCACTTGGAAGATGCCTTTATTTTGATTATTTGAAAGTTTCTCTTTTCATTTAGGGATGAGGTGCAAATAACAGTTTCTTTCACATATTCCCCCAGTTCCTTTTTTCCAGGAAATGGGAGTATAATTTGTTATTCTTTCTTTCTTATAAAAAAAATTTACAATATATGTCCTAAATTCCAAATAGGAGAAAAATCAGTGTTTTGCTTATATTCAAATGAAATTAATTCTGACCTTTTCATAAAAAATAATTATAATCTAATTACATTCAGATATTTAAACTATAATTTTAAAAAATCCTTATCTTCTGTCTTAGAATCAACATCGTATATTGGTTCCAAGGCAGAAGAGTGGTAAGGGCTAGGCAATGGGAGTTAAGTGATTCATCCAAGGCCACACAGCTAGGAAGTATCTCAGGCCACATTTGAAACCAAGACCTCCCATCTCTGGCCCTGGCTTTCCATCCACTGAGTCACCCAGCTGCCCCTCTAAAGTATAATTTTAAAAATTCAGCCTTGGAACTGGTAAATGAAGAATATAGCAGAATATCAAAGGCCTTTAATCTGGTGCTGAATTCTTTGATGCTAAGAATGTCCACTGAACTAAATAAAGTGTGGACTTTGAGAAATCCTTCTTGACCTTTGTTTTATGGGGATTCAGAAATATAAGCAGTAACTAGATTTATGGTGGGTTATATTCATTGGCTTAACTAGAAGTTCCTCCCATACCACATTCCATTTGCCCATTCCCTGCCTTTTACCCTGATTGGCCCTCATGCCTGGAATGCTCTTCCTTCTCACCTTTGCCTCTGAAAGCCCCTTTTCTCCTTCAAAGGTTCAGCTCAAGCTCTATGTGAAGCCTTCCCTTCCCCTTCCCCCTTGAGCTATTAGAACCTCTTCTCACCCTCTCCCCACCATCATAGAAAACTCCTCAAGGCCTAGGACTCTTTATTTTTGTCTTTATATGCCTAGCACCTGGAAGATATTAGATGCTTAATGAATGCTTGTTGATTATGTAGGAGAGTAAATAAGAGTACTCTTGTCAGTCAATAAACATTTACGAAGAGCCTACTGTGTGCTCCATTAAGTGCTGATGATTCAAAAAGAAGGGAAAGACAGCTCCTGCCCTCTAGGAGCTCACATTCTCATGGAGGAGAGAGACAACAAGCAAGCAATTATGTAGAAACAAGCTATATATATACAGGATAAATAGGAAATAATTAAAAGAGAGAAGGCACTGGAATTGAGGGTATGAGAAGGACTTCTTGTAGATGATAAGATTTTAATGGGTATTTAAAGAAAGCCAGTAAGTGGGAGATGAGGAGGAAGAACATTTCAGGAATGGGGGATAACTGGAGAAACTGCCCAGAGCTAGATTAAAGAGAATATGGCAGGGAGTAAGATAGAGGAAGCCTGGAAAGGTAGGAAGGGGTTAGTCTATGAAGGTCTTTGAACATCAGGGGATTTTTTATTTGATCCTGAAGGTCACAGGGAGCTACTGGAGTTCCCTGAGTAGGGGAGTGACATAGTCAGATCAGGGTTTTAGGAAAATCATTTAGGAATAGCTTAGGACAGTGATGGGCAAACTTTTTAAAGAGGGGGCCAAAGGAAAGGAAATGCTCATCTTGTCAGTCTGTTTGTAAGGCAACTCTTTGGAAGTTCCATTGTATTGTATCCTACTCAGATTAAGAATAATGTCCCGGCCGGATAGAACATTTCGGGGGCCCCCCATCTGGCCTGTGGGCCATAGTTTGCCCATCACTAGCTTAGGAAAATCCCCTCTGTCAATAAGGTTAGAAGATGAGGCTTTAAAGAGATCTCCCCTTAAAGAAGTGGACTTTTCCATTAACGGGAGTCAATTTGGGACTTGGTTTTACTTCTTTTTTTTTAAACCCCTTACCTTCTGTCTTGGACTTAATACTGTGTGTTAGTTCCAAAGCAGAAAAGTGGTAAGGGTTAGGCAATAGGGGTTAAGTCACAAACTTTGTTTTCCTTCTTGATAGGATGTAAAGAATGCCCTTTCCCTTGGGTAGTCTTGGCCCATAGAGCATTATTCAGTCATGGCATTTGAGAATGGTTGAATATGCATTTGAGTATGATGGACTGAGACAGGATTGATGCTTAACTGAGCCACATCTTTAGACTTTGCCTTTAAAAAAGAATAGATGATAAGAAAGCAGAGCTGAGAAAGAAGAAGCTAACAGAGAAGGAATGAACTTGGATTAGTTCAATGTAAGAGCAGAGATTCCTTTTGATTATGGGTTGGACTACATAGATGGCTGTTGAGACCCTTCCTAAGTCTCAAATTTTATGATTCCTAAGTTCAACGAGTACATTAGGTCCCTATTACATAAAAGACACTGTGTTAAAGCTCTGGGGTTCTAATGTAAAAAATTAGCCCTTGTCCTCAAGAAGCTTACATTCTATCAAAGGAGGCAATGGGAATATAAGTAAATACAAAGGTGGGGCATGGAGAAGGGGAGTGAGGGAAGGGGGGGAGAGAGAGAGAGAAAAGAAAGAGAGACAGGAGACAAGAGAGAGAGGAAAGAGACAGGAGAGAAGAGAGAGGAGAGAAGAAAAAGAGAGAGAGAGGGAGAGAGGAGAGAGAGAGAGAGAAAGGGAGAAAGGGGAAGGAGGAGAAAGAGAGTAAAGAGGGAGGGAGGGTGAGAGGGGAAGGGGAAGACAGAGAGAGACAGAGAGAAAAGAGAGAGAGGAGGAAGGAAGAGAGAGAGAGACAGAGACAGAGAAAAAGAGAGAAGGAGGGAGAGAGGAGGAGATGGGGAGAGAAAGATGCACTAAACATACAGAAAATAAGAACGCCATTGACTGCTTTTCCAGGTGCTCATGAGGGGAAAGGACAGCATGACTATTTCTAATACCAGGTTTCTTTCTTGCCTTTGCTTTGTAAGCAATAAAATCTCATCCACAAATGATTAACCCACATTCCAGTGACTACTATTTTTCCTGGGCAGGATCCTGGTCTTTATGGTTACAGCTTTGTGGTTTAATGCCAGAAAAAGGACTACACAGAAGGAAGCTTAGCTGGCATCTCTTGGATGGGTCAGGTCTTAGCTAATATGTATACTATGGAAACTTGGTACTGCTAATTGGCTAAACTTGTTGGATTTTATGAGAAATGGCATACTTTTTATTCATCTCCAAGAACAGATGGCAAGAGCCATAATAAAAGTACTTTTTAGAATGATGATGCTAGGGACAGCTAAGAGGCTCAGAAGATTGAGAGCCAGGAGGTCCTGGGTTCAAATCTGGCCTCAGACGTTTCCTAGCTGTGTGACCCTGGACAAGTCACTTAACCCCCATTGCCTGGCCCTTACCACTCTCCTGCCTTGGAACCAATACATAGTATTGATTCTAAGACAAGAAGTAGGGCTTAAAAAATGATAATGCTTCCAAATGTTATGTCTCTTTTAGCAATAATAACTCGATAATGCTTTAAATTGCATGACATAATCACATTTGATACCAACAACCACCCTATGAGATAGTGCTATTATTATCCCCATTGTAGAGGTGAATAAACTGAGGTTCAACAAAGTTATGACTTCCTTGGGATCACACAGTTAATAATTGTCCAAGGCAGGATCAAAATCCATCTCTTCTTAACTCCAAGACAAATGCTTTATCAGCTTTATCAGGCTCATCACTCTACCCATTGTGCCGCCTAGCACCTCATGACAAAGGTGGTGCCATATAAAGATCATTCTGATGGTAATAGGCAGAATAAATGGGAGAAATTAGTGTTGGGGGGAGCTGATTAAAAGGACGTTGCTTTGATCTCATGCTGAAGTGATAAATGTTCAAATTAGGGATGGAGCAGTGGCAAAGAACAGGAATAGACAGACAGGAAAGATAACTCAAAAATGGAATCGATAGTGCTTGGCCCCAAAAAGAGAGTGAGGACACAAAAATGGATCCAAGGTTTGGAGAGTAGGAGAATGGTAGAATCAGGAGCTCTGTTTATTGAAGAAGTATTGTATTGCCAAATTCAAGTTAAAAACATAGATCAGCCTGGCCCCTGAACCCCACAATACTTATGACAAGAATATTTAAAAAGGGAAGAAACATTTATTAAGTGTGCTTATGTTCCAGGCATTGTACTATGTACTTTTTTACAAATTTTGCATTACCTCATGTGATCCTCACAACAACCTTGCTAGATAGATGCTGTTATTATCCTCATTTTACAGGTGAGGAAACTGATGCAGACAGATGTTAAGTGACACGTCCACGGTCACACAGCAAGGCAGTGTTTGAGGTTGGAGTTAAACACTGTTCTTTCTAAATCAAGACTCAGTGCTCTATCTTCTGCAACACCTATTTGCCTTTTACTGAGGAATTATTCATATTTATTTATATAATAATTTTATTGATTTATTTTACTTATTTCTATAATCATTTACATGATTATATATATAATTATATAAATATGTATTTACATATTTATATAATAATATGAGCTCCTTTAGCTTTGAATAATATTATAAAAACTCTGACTTTTGATTTTATCTGGAAAAGATAACTGTGACTTCTTCAATGCTGGGGAGGTATTGATCTGTAGGGTGGAACCCAAACCTAGGGGAAAAATTATTTTAAATACCAACTGGAAACTATTGGTCCACTTCACAGGCCAGTGCCAACATAGGTTTTCTGGCTATGGAGGGTAGAATTTAGAGGTTCTGGATAAGAACTTGAGAAGTTCCTAGCGAAAGGATTAGCGTTAATTTTAGTTCACTGGATGATGTATTTCTTAAACAGAAGAAATGATAGAAAGATGTCACCAACTAGCTTTTAAAAATTTATGGAGGGGTGGGGACAGCTGGGTGGCTCGGTGGGTGAAGAACCATGCCCAGAGGTGAGAGGTCCTGGGTTCAAATGTGGCCTCAGATACTAACTAGCTGTGTGACCCTGGGCAAGTCACTTAACCCCCATTGCCTAGCCCTTACTGCTCTTCTGCCTTGGAACAAATACATAGTATTGATTCTAGGATGGAAGGTAAGGATTTTAAAAAAAAAAAGTCTCTCTAGGGAAGTATACCATGCTTTTCCTATCACTCCTCCTCAAATCCTCCTACCATTATCACACATTTTTTTCTTCAAAAAAATAGAAAAAGAATTTTATCTATTATAATAGATTATAATCATAATATCTATTATGGGATTATTATGTAGAGATTGGGTTTTTCTCTCTAATACATATAGTCTTTGAATCAAAGAGTTACAGCTAGAAAGTACCTTAGAGCTTAGTAAATTCGATTCCTTCATTTTTTTAGATGAAGAAACTGAGTCACTGGGTATATTTGACATTCTAATTCTAACACTGCATTACTTTCTGTGATCCCTTCTGAACTTCCTTCTGCTCTTTGCTGCAGGTTTTTTTTTTAATGTTTCACTAAAGAGCTAGCAAATCTTTAGATCAGTGCCATGAAGCCTTCTGGTTCCACACTATGTGGCACCCTGATCATTTTACATTAATAGACCTGGAGTCTTTGCTCTCCTCTTATACTTCTCAACATGTCTGGCATGGCTTTGGGTACTTTTGTTCCCCATAGTTTCATTTCTACCATTCCTCTTCCCAAGCATCCAAGTGTACTTCTCCTCTTTAAGCAACCCCCAAAAAGAGACAGCAGGAAAATTTCCTTGCCAGGAGTTTTCCTATACAGGAAAGTGGGCCATGTTTTATCTCGCTACCAGTGGTTCTCAAAGTTTTTTGGCCTACTACCCTCTTTCCAGAAAAAATATTACTTAGCGCCCCCTGGAAATTATGAAACTATTTATTGAACTCAGAATAGAATGTAATACAAAAAAATATGTGGCCATCACCACTTCCCTGGATCGCTGCAGCACTCACCAGGGGGTGGTAGCACCCACTTTGGGAATCACTACTCTATACCATTGAAAAAGATTTTTAGAAAAGGACCCATTATCTACTTCAGATCCATGGATGGAAGTTGTTGGTCAGAACAGTCTTACCCTTTACTCCAAATTATAGCCAACAGAAAAAGTTAAAGAGAATTAATTTTAACCTAAGTAATTTATCTTTTTTCCACACAAGGGATTATTATCATCTTCATGATTTATATTTTAAGGTTGACCAAGCTGCAGGACTGTGGGCAAGTCACTTAGCCCCTGTCTTCATCTGTTTCCTCACCTGTTAAATACTAGTGCCTCTTCCAGGACTTTCCTCTTTCTGCTAATGTGTTCATGGACGAGTGGAAAATGAGGATAATTAATAGCACTACTTTGTAAGGGTTGTTTTGAGGATCAAATAGGTAGTAGTTGACATTATTTCTTTCTCAAGACAGTTATTTGAGGTAAGTTCTATGGGTTTTGCCACCTACACTATACAGGTGAAGAGACTGAGTCTCAGGGATGCGACTTGCCCATGATCACATAACTAGTAAGAGTTAAAGTTAAGATTTGAAGCCAGGTCTGGACCACTTTGAACCACTTAGGCTGTAAAACCAGCTTTGGGGAAAC